>NW_026644649.1:0-309012 GCF_030020395.1 Manis pentadactyla
TGAACCCGTGTCTCTATCCTCTGTCCTCTTTCATCTCCTTCTAACTTACTGTCTGTATTTAGCCCCATTCTTTGACTAAGTGCTCCCTGAAGACCACAAGTATCTTTCCTCTGGGCCTGTTGTCACGAGAAAAGTAAACTTGTTCTTTGCTCAGCACCATGTTTGAAGGACATCAGCGTGATCACCGCCGATAGGACGGAGGGTCAAATAAAAAGGAACACCAATTTCTAGACAGGAGCAGTTGGGAGCTAAGAGTTTATTGTGGGGTGACGTGTTTAACTGAGTGTAGAAACTTCCCTCTTTAGGTAGTTATTAGATCTTCATATTCGTGAACATCATAAAACCCACTGATTTCAAAGGCCCAGATGCTTATTATTACAGCAACTCAGTTGTTGAGGTGAGAGAAAATGAGAAGTATGTTGCTGCACCACTAAATCAATGGCTGGGAACGGCTGAAACCAAACAAAAAGAATTCACGGTGGCCAGATAGGGCTATTTTATTCTGACTGTCTCAGGGGATTCAAACAGAATCCATTTGTTTGACTGTTTGTTTTTCAGTTTCACTCGTGTAGAGTACTTGTCCACACACCTTCGGCTTGTAGTTTGTCTGTGTCCTTGGATCTCAAGTGAGTCTCCTGTAAGTAAGCAAGTAGGTGTCTTGAGTTTTCATCCCTTCTTTTAACCCTGTGTCTTTTGTTTGCTGCACTCAGTGCCTGACCTTTTATTCTTATGATTCAGAGATGTGCACTTACTGCACTTAAAGAATTTTTTTTATCATTAAGCTAAAATCACTTGAAGAGCATTATGTTTACTACGCTCCCCCCTTCACCAAGTACCCCTGAGAAACCTCTTCAGTCGCTGTCGATCTGCGTAGTTGGATGCTGTAGACCCCTTCACCATGTCCCTCCCTACAGACCCCGTTACAGTCGCTGTCCATCAGTGAGTAGTAAGATGCTATATGATCTCTACTAGCCTTCTCTGTGTTGTACAGCACTCCCCATGCCCCCTCGACCCCAAGCATTATACATGCTAAAACTAATGCCCCCATTCTTTCTCCTCACACTTATCCCTCCCTTCAGACCCACCCTGCCAAGTCCTTTTCCCTTTGGTAACTTTTAGTCAACTCTCGGGTTCTGTGAGTCTGCTGCTGTTTTTTTCCTTCAGTTTTTCTTTGTTGTTATACTCCACACATGAGTGAGAACACTTGGTACTTGTCTTTCTCCGCATGGCCTATTTCTCTGAACATACTACCATCTAGCTCCATCCAGGTCATTGCAAATGGTAGTATTTGTTTTCTTCTTAAGGCTGCTTACTGCACTTTTTAAACTGGATTTCATTCTTCCTTTTTGTTTGTAGTTTAGCTATGTTATTCACCATTCAACTCCTGGTTATGAACAATAGCTTTGTGTCAATCGATTTGTATCTGTATCTATCTATCTAATGGTCTATCCATGTATCTATGTATGTATGTATGTATGTATCTATGTATCTATGTATCTATCTATCTATCTTCCTATCATCTATCTATGATGTCTACCATCTATCAATCTATGTACCTATCTATCTATCTTTCATCTGTCCTCTGTGTACCTCTCTATCTATGAATCAATCATCTTTTTGTCTGCCCATCTATCCTTCTGTACAGAACAGTTAACAACATAGCCTATGTCTCTTCCCTACATTATGCTTCCAGAAATCTTGCAAGGTAACTAAGCCATAAGGACAGCACTGTGTTCTCCGATACACTTTCAGGTAGAGTCAGCCGCGTGTGCTTACAAAACCAGTAAATGGAGGTGAAAGGACTTGAACCTGTATCTCTGTCCTCTGTCCTCTTATACTTCCTGCTCGCTTGGTGACTTTATTTAGCAACATACAGTGAGTAAGTGATCCCTGAAGACCACAAGTATCCTTCGTCTGGTCCGGTTGTCGAAAGAAAAGTGTACTTGGTTCTTTGCACACCACCATGTTTGAGGGACATCGGTGTGATCACTGCTGATAGGTGCAGGGACAAATATAAAGGAACACCTATTTCTGGACAGGAGCAGTTGGGAACAAAGAGTGTGTTGTGGAGTGAAGTGTTTATTTGAGGGTCCAAACTTCCCTCCTTAGGTGGTTATTACTTCTTTACATTCGTGAACATCATAAAAAGCAATGATTTTAAAAGCCCAGACGCATATTATTACAGCAATTCATTTGTTGAGGTGAGAGGAAATGAGAAGGAACTTGCTGCACCACTAAATCTATGCCTGAGCACTGCTGAAATCAAACAAAAAGAATTCATGGTGGCTAGATAGGGCTATTTTCTACTGACTCTCTCTGGGGACTCAAACAGAATTCATTTGTTTGTTTGTTTCTTATTTTCACTTGTATAGGTAGTCTGTCCACGCCCGTTCAGCTTGTAGTTTGTCTGTGTCCTTGGATCTCAAGTGAGTCTCCAGTAAGGGAGCACGTAGGAGGTCTTGAGTTTTCATCAGTTCTTCTAACCCTGTGTCTTTTGATTGGAGCACTCAAAGCCTGTACTTTTATTCTGATATTTGAGAGCTGTGCTCTTACTGCACTTTGAAATTCTTTTTGTTCTCATTAATATACAATCACATGCAGAACATTATGTTTTCCAGTCTACACCCTTCACCAAGACCCCGGCACAAGCCAGTTACAGTCGCTGTCCGTCAGCGTGTACTAAGATGCTGTAGAATCACTACATGTCTTCTCTGTGTTATGCAGCCGTACAAAAGACCCCCCAAGTTACACACTATACATGCTAATCCTAATGCCCCCATTCTTTTTCCCCGCCCTTATTACTCCCTTCCCACAAACCCTACCCAGTCCCTTTCTCTTTGGTAACTGTTAGTCCACTCTCGGGTTCTGTGAGTCTGCTGCTGTCTTTTCCTTCAGTTTTTCTTTGTTATCATACTCCACACATGAGTGAAATCATTTGGTACATGTATTTCTCCTCCTGGAATATTTGACTGAGCATAATACCCTCTAGCTCCATCCACGTTATTGCAAATGATAGGATTTGTTTTCTTCTTATGGCTGCTTACTGCACTTTTTAACTGGATTTCATTCTTCTTTTTTGTTTGTAGTTTCGCTATGTGCTTTCACCATTGTTCTCCTGGTTATGAGCAGAAGCTTTGTGTTAATCGATATGTACCTATATCTATCTATCTGTCTGTCTATCTATTTATCAATCAATCAATCAATCAATCATATTTTTGTCTGCCCATCTGTCCTTGTGTACAGAACAGTTAACCATATATCCTATATCACTTTCCTACACTATGCTTCCAAAAATCCTGCAAAGTATCTAGGCTGTAGAGAGAGCACTGGGTTCACCGAGACACTTGCAGGTCGAGTCGGCCGCGTGTACCTACAAAACCAGCAAATGGTTGTGCCGGGACTTGAACCCGTGTCTCTATCCTCTGTCCTCTTTCATCTCCTTCTAACTTACTGTCTGTATTTAGCCCCATTCTTTGACTAAGTGCTCCCTGAAGACCACAAGTATCTTTCCTCTGGGCCTGTTGTCACGAGAAAAGTAAACTTGTTCTTTGCTCACCACCATGTTTGAAGGACATCAGCGTGATCACCGCCGATAGGACGGAGGGTCAAATTAAAAGGAACACCAATTTCTAGACAGGAGCAGTTGGGAGCTAAGAGTGTATTGTGGGGTGACGTGTTTAATTGAGTGTCCAAACTTCCCTCTTTAGGTAGTTATTAGATCTTCACATTCGTGAACATCATAAAACCCACTGATTTCAAAGGCCCAGATGCTTATTATTACAGCAACTCAGTTGTTGAGGTGAGAGAAAATGAGAAGTATGTTGCTGCACCACTAAATCAATGGCTGGGAACGGCTGAAACCAAACAAAAAGAATTCACGGTGGCCAGATAGGGCTATTTTATTCTGACTGTCTCAGGGGACTCAAACAGAATCCATTTGTTTGACTGTTTGTTTTTCAGTTTCACTCGTGTAGAGTACTTGTCCACACACCTTCGGCTTGTAGTTTGTCTGTGTCCTTGGATCTCAAGTGTGTCTCCTGTAAGTAAGCAAGTAGGTGTCTTGAGTTTTCATCCCTTCTTTTAACCCTGTGTCTTTTGTTTGCTGCACTCAGTGCCTGACCTTTTATTCTTATGATTCAGAGCTGTGCACTTACTGCACTTAAAGAATTTTTTTATCATTATGCTAAAATCACTTGAAGAGCATTATGTTTACTACGCTCCCCCCTTCACCAAGTACCCCTGAGAAACCTCTTCAGTCGCTGTCGATCTGCGTAGTTGGATGCTGTAGACCCCTTCACCATGTCCCTCCCAACAGACCCCGTTACAGTCGCTGTCCATCAGTGAGTAGTAAGATGCTATATGATCTCTACTAGCCTTCTCTGTGTTGTACAGCACTCCCCATGCCCCCT
The DNA here is from genome assembly GCF_030020395.1 of Manis pentadactyla. Classification (NCBI taxonomy): domain Eukaryota; kingdom Metazoa; phylum Chordata; class Mammalia; order Pholidota; family Manidae; genus Manis; species Manis pentadactyla. Next base: position 4,410 of record NW_026644649.1, read on the forward strand.
CGACCCCAAGCATTATACATGCTAAAACTCATGCCCCCATTCTTTCTCCTCACACTTATCCCTCCCTTCAGACCCACCCTGCCCAGTCCTTTTCCCTTTGGTAACTTTTAGTCAACTCTCGGGTTCTGTGAGTCTGCTGCTGTTTTTTTCCTTCAGTTTTTCTTTGTTGTTATACTCCACACATGAGTGAGAACACTTGGTACTTGTCTTTCTCCGCATGGCCTATTTCTCTGAACATACTACCATCTAGCTCCATCCAGGTCATTGCAAATGGTAGTATTTGTTTTCTTCTTAAGGCTGCTTACTGCACTTTTTAAACTGGATTTCATTCTTCCTTTTTGTTTGTAGTTTAGCTATGTTATTCACCATTCAACTCCTGGTTATGAACAATAGCTTTGTGTCAATCGATTTGTATCTGTATCTATCTATCTAATGGTCTATCCATGTATCTATGTATGTATGTATGTATGTATCTATGTATCTATGTATCTATCTATCTATCTTCCTATCATCTATCTATGATGTCTACCATCTATCAATCTATGTACCTATCTATCTATCTTTCATCTGTCCTCTGTGTACCTCTCTATCTATGAATCAATCATCTTTTTGTCTGCCCATCTATCCTTCTGTACAGAACAGTTAACAACATAGCCTATGTCTCTTCCCTACATTATGCTTCCAGAAATCTTGCAAGGTAACTAAGCCATAAGGACAGCACTGTGTTCTCCGATACACTTTCAGGTAGAGTCAGCCGCGTGTGCTTACAAAACCAGTAAATGGAGGTGAAAGGACTTGAACCTGTATCTCTGTCCTCTGTCCTCTTATACTTCCTGCTCGCTTGGTGACTTTATTTAGCAACATACAGTGAGTAAGTGATCCCTGAAGACCACAAGTATCCTTCGTCTGGTCCGGTTGTCGAAAGGAAAGTGTACTTGGTTCTTTGCACACCACCATGTTTGAGGGACATCGGCGTGATCACTGCTGATAGCTGCAGGGACAAATATAAAGGAACACCTAATTCTGGACAGGAGCAGTTGGGAACAAAGAGTGTGTTGTGGAGTGAAGTGTTTATTTGAGGGTCCAAACTTCCCTCCTTAGGTGGTTATTACTTCTTTACATTCGTGAACATCATAAAAAGCAATGATTTTAAAAGCCCAGACGCATATTATTACAGCAATTCATTTGTTGAGGTGAGAGGAAATGAGAAGGAACTTGCTGCACCACTAAATCTATGCCTGAGCACTGCTGAAATCAAACAAAAAGAATTCATGGTGGCTAGATAGGGCTATTTTCTACTGACTCTCTCTGGGGACTCAAACAGAATTCATTTGTTTGTTTGTTTCCTATTTTCACTTGTATAGGTAGTCTGTCCCCGCCCGTTCAGCTTGTAGTTTGTCTGTGTCCTTGGATCTCAAGTGAGTCTCCAGTAAGAGAGCACGTAGGAGGTCTTGAGTTTTCATCAGTTCTTCTAACCCTGTGTCTTTTGATTGGAGCACTCAAAGCCTGTACTTTTATTCTGATATTTGAGAGCTGTGCTCTTACTGCACTTTGAAATTCTTTTTGTTCTCATTAATATACAATCACATGCAGCACATTATGTTTTCCAGTCTACACCCTTCACCAAGACCCCGGCACAAGCCTGTTACGGTCGCTGTCCGTCAGCGTGTACTAAGATGCTGTAGAATCACTACATGTCTTCTCTGTGTTATGCAGCCATACAAAAGACCCCCCAAGTTACACACTATACATGCTAATCCTAATGCCCCCATTCTTTTTCCCCGCCCTTATTACTCCCTTCCCACAAACCCAACCCAGTCCCTTTCTCTTTGGTAACTGTTAGTCCACTCTCGGGTTCTGTGAGTCTGCTGCTGTCTTTTCCTTCAGTTTTTCTTTGTTATACTCCACACATGAGTGAAATCATTTGGTACATGTATTTCTCCTCCTGGAATATTTGACTGAGCATAATACCCTCTAGCTCCATCCACGTTATTGCAAATGATAGGATTTGTTTTCTTCTTATGGCTGATTACTGCACTTTTTAAACTGGATTTCATTCTTCTTTTTTGTTTGTAGTTTCGCTATGTGCTTTCACCATTGCTCTCCTGGTTATGAGCAGAAGCTTTGTGTTAATCGATATGTACCTATATCTATCTATCAGTCTGTCTATCTATTTATCAATCAATCAATCAATCAATCATATTTTTGTCTGCCCATCTGTCCTTGTGTACAGAACAGTTAACCATATATCCTATATCACTTTCCTACACTATGCTTCCAAAAATCCTGCAAAGTATCTAGGCTGTAGAGAGAGCACTGGGTTCACCGAGACACTTGCAGGTCGAGTCGTCCGCGTGTACCTACAAAACCAGCAAATGGTTGTGCCGGGACTTGAACCCGTGTCTCTATCCTCTGTCCTCTTTCATCTCCTTCTAACTTACTGTCTGTATTTAGCCCCATTCTTTGACTAAGTGCTCCCTGAAGACCACAAGTATCTTTCCTCTGGGCCTGTTGTCACGAGAAAAGTAAACTTGTTCTTTGCTCAGCACCATGTTTGAAGGACATCAGCGTGATCACCGCCGATAGGACGGAGGGTCAAATAAAAAGGAACACCAATTTCTAGACAGGAGCAGTTGGGAGCTAAGAGTGTATTGTGGGGTGACGTGTTTAATTGAGTGTCCAAACTTCCCTCTTTAGGTAGTTATTAGATCTTCACATTCGTGAACATCATAAAACCCACTGATTTCAAAGGCCCAGATGCTTATTATTACAGCAACTCAGTTGTTGAGGTGAGAGAAAATGAGAAGTATGTTGCTGCACCACTAAATCAATGGCTGGGAACGGCTGAAACCAACCAAAAAGAATTCACGGTGGCCAGATAGGGCTATTTTATTCTGACTGTCTCAGGGGACTCAAACAGAATCCATTTGTTTGACTGTTTGTTTTTCAGTTTCACTCGTGTAGAGTACTTGTCCACACACCTTCGGCTTGTAATTTGTCTGTGTCCTTGGATCTCAAGTGAGTCTCCTGTAAGTAAGCAAGTAGGTGTCTTGAGTTTTCATCCCTTCTTTTAACCCTGTGTCTTTTGTTTGCTGCACTCAGTGCCTGACCTTTTATTCTTATGATTCAGAGCTGTGCACTTACTGCACTTAAAGAATTTTTTTTATCATTAAGCTAAAATCACTTGAAGAGCATTATGTTTACTACGCTCCCCCCTTCACCAAGTACCCCTGAGAAACCTCTTCAGTCGCTGTCGATCTGCGTAGTTGGATGCTGTAGACCCCTTCACCATGTCCCTCCCTACAGACCCCGTTACAGTCGCTGTCCATCAGTGAGTAGTAACATGCTATATGATCTCTACTAGCCTTCTCTGTGTTGTACAGCACTCCCCATGCCCCCTCGACCCCAAGCATTATACATGCTAAAACTAATGCCCCCATTCTTTCTCCTCACACTTATCCCTCCCTTCAGACCCACCCTGCCCAGTCCTTTTCCCTTTGGTAACTTTTAGTCAACTCTCGGGTTCTGTGAGTCTGCTGCTGTTTTTTTCCTTCAGTTTTTCTTTGTTGTTATACTCCACACATGAGTGAAAACACTTGGTACTTGTCTTTCTCCGCCTGGCCTATTTCTCTGAACATACTACCATCTAGCTCCATCCAGGTCATTGCAAATGGTAGTATTTGTTTTCTTCTTAAGGCTGCTTACTGCACTTTTTAAACTGGATTTCATTCTTCCGTATTGTTTGTAGTTTAGCTATGTTATTCACCATTCAACTCCTGGTTATGAACAATAGCTTTGTGTCAATCGATTTGTATCTGTATCTATCTATCTAACGGTCTGTCTATCTATGTATCTATGTATGTATGTATGTATGTATCTATGTATCTATCTATCTATCTATCTATCTTCCTATCATCTATCTATGATGTCTATCATCTATCAATCTATGTACCTATCTATCTATCTTTCATCTGTCATCTGTGTACCTCTCTATCTATGAATCAATCATCTTTTTGTCTGCTCATCTATCCTTCTGTACAGAACAGTTAACAACATAGCCTATGTCTCTTCCCTACATTATGCTTCCAGAAATCTTGCAAGGTAACTAAGCCATAAGGAGAGCACTGTGTTCTCCGACACACTTTCAGGTAGAGTCAGAAACGTGTGCTTACAAAACCAGTAAATGGAGGTGAAAGGACTTGAAACTGTATCTCTGTCCTCTGTCCTCTTATACTTCCTGCTCGCTTGGTGACTTTATTTAGCAACATACAGTGAGTAAGTGATCCCTGAAGTCCACAAGTATCCTTCGTCTGGTCCGGTTGTCGAAAGAAAAGTGTACTTGGTTGTTTGCACACCACCATGTTTGAGGGACATCGGCGTGATCACTGCTGATAGCTGCAGGGACAAATATAAAGGAACACCTATTACTGGGCAGGAGCAGTTGGGAACAAAGAGTGTGTTGTGGAGTGAAGTGTTTATTTGAGGGTCCAAACTTCCCTCCTTAGGTGGTTATTACTTCTTTACATTCGTGAACATCATAAAAAGCAATGATTTTAAAAGCCCAGACGCATATTATTACAGCAATTCATTTGTTGAGGTGAGAGGAAATGAGAAGGAACTTGCTGCACCACTAAATCTATGCCTGAGCACTGCTGAAATCAAACAAAAAGAATTCACGTTGGCTAGATAGGGCTATTTTCTACTGACTCTCTCTGGGGACTCAAACAGAATTCATTTGTTTGTTTGTTTCTTATTTTCACTTGTATAGGTAATCTGTCCCCGCCCGTTCAGCTTGTAGTTTGTCTGTGTCCTTGGATCTCAAGTGAGTCTCCAGTAAGGGAGCACGTAGGAGGTCTTGAGTTTTCATCAGTTCTTCTAACCCTGTGTCTTTTGATTGGAGCACTCAAAGCCTGTACTTTTATTCTGATATTTGAGAGCTGTGCTCTTACTGCACTTTGAAATTCTTTTTGTTCTCATTAATATACAATCACATGCAGAACATTATGTTTTCCAGTCTACACCCTTCACCAAGACCCCGGCACAAGCCAGTTACAGTCGCTGTCCGTCAGCGTGTACTAAGATGCTGTAGAATCACTACATGTCTTCTCTGTGTTATGCAGCCGTACAAAAGAACCCCCAAGTTACACACTATACATGCTAATCCTAATGCCCCCATTCTTTTTCCCCGCCTTTATTACTCCCTTCCCACAAACCCTACCCATTCCCTTTCTCTTTGGTAACTGTTAGTCCACTCTCGGGTTCTGTGAGTCTGCTGCTGTCTTTTCCTTCAGTTTTTCTTTGTTATCATACTCCACACATGAGTGAAATCATTTGGTACATGTATTTCTCCTCCTGGAATATTTGACTGAGCATAATACCCTCTAGCTCCATCCACGCTATTGCAAATGATAGGATTTGTTTTCTTCTTATGGCTGCTTACTGCACTTTTTAAACTGGATTTCATTCTTCTTTTTTGTTTGTAGTTTCGCTATGTGCTTTCACCATTGCTCTCCTGGTTATGAGCAGAATCTTTGTGTTAATCGATATGTACCTATATCTAGCTATCTGTCTGTCTATCTATTTATCAATCAATCAATCAATCAATCAATCATATTTTTGTCTGTCCATCTGTCCTTGTGTACAGAACAGTTAACCATATATCCTATATCACTTTCCTACACTATGCTTCCAAAAATCCTGCAAAGTATCTAGGCTGTAGAGGGAGCACTGGGTTCACCGAGACACTTGCAGGTCGAGTCGGCCGCGTGTACCTACAAAACCAGCAAATGGTTGTGCCGGGACTTGAACCCGTGTCTCTATCCTCTGTCCTCTTTCATCTCCTTCTAACTTACTGTCTGTATTTAGCCCCATTCTTTGACTAAGTGCTCCCTGAAGACCACAAGTATCTTTCCTCTGGGCCTGTTGTCACGAGAAAAGTAAACTTGTTCTTTGCTCAGCACCATGTTTGAAGGACATCAGCGTGATCACCGCCGATAGGACGGAGGGTCAAATAAAAAGGAACACCAATTTCTAGACAGGAGCAGTTGGGAGCTAAGAGTTTATTGTGGGGTGACGTGTTTAACTGAGTGTAGAAACTTCCCTCTTTAGGTAGTTATTAGATCTTCATATTCGTGAACATCATAAAACCCACTGATTTCAAAGGCCCAGATGCTTATTATTACAGCAACTCAGTTGTTGAGGTGAGAGAAAATGAGAAGTATGTTGCTGCACCACTAAATCAATGGCTGGGAACGGCTGAAACCAAACAAAAAGAATTCACGGTGGCCAGATAGGGCTATTTTATTCTGACTGTCTCAGGGGATTCAAACAGAATCCATTTGTTTGACTGTTTGTTTTTCAGTTTCACTCGTGTAGAGTACTTGTCCACACACCTTCGGCTTGTAGTTTGTCTGTGTCCTTGGATCTCAAGTGAGTCTCCTGTAAGTAAGCAAGTAGGTGTCTTGAGTTTTCATCCCTTCTTTTAACCCTGTGTCTTTTGTTTGCTGCACTCAGTGCCTGACCTTTTATTCTTATGATTCAGAGATGTGCACTTACTGCACTTAAAGAATTTTTTTTATCATTAAGCTAAAATCACTTGAAGAGCATTATGTTTACTACGCTCCCCCCTTCACCAAGTACCCCTGAGAAACCTCTTCAGTCGCTGTCGATCTGCGTAGTTGGATGCTGTAGACCCCTTCACCATGTCCCTCCCTACAGACCCCGTTACAGTCGCTGTCCATCAGTGAGTAGTAAGATGCTATATGATCTCTACTAGCCTTCTCTGTGTTGTACAGCACTCCCCATGCCCCCTCGACCCCAAGCATTATACATGCTAAAACTAATGCCCCCATTCTTTCTCCTCACACTTATCCCTCCCTTCAGACCCACCCTGCCAAGTCCTTTTCCCTTTGGTAACTTTTAGTCAACTCTCGGGTTCTGTGAGTCTGCTGCTGTTTTTTTCCTTCAGTTTTTCTTTGTTGTTATACTCCACACATGAGTGAGAACACTTGGTACTTGTCTTTCTCCGCATGGCCTATTTCTCTGAACATACTACCATCTAGCTCCATCCAGGTCATTGCAAATGGTAGTATTTGTTTTCTTCTTAAGGCTGCTTACTGCACTTTTTAAACTGGATTTCATTCTTCCTTTTTGTTTGTAGTTTAGCTATGTTATTCACCATTCAACTCCTGGTTATGAACAATAGCTTTGTGTCAATCGATTTGTATCTGTATCTATCTATCTAATGGTCTATCCATGTATCTATGTATGTATGTATGTATGTATCTATGTATCTATGTATCTATCTATCTATCTTCCTATCATCTATCTATGATGTCTACCATCTATCAATCTATGTACCTATCTATCTATCTTTCATCTGTCCTCTGTGTACCTCTCTATCTATGAATCAATCATCTTTTTGTCTGCCCATCTATCCTTCTGTACAGAACAGTTAACAACATAGCCTATGTCTCTTCCCTACATTATGCTTCCAGAAATCTTGCAAGGTAACTAAGCCATAAGGACAGCACTGTGTTCTCCGATACACTTTCAGGTAGAGTCAGCCGCGTGTGCTTACAAAACCAGTAAATGGAGGTGAAAGGACTTGAACCTGTATCTCTGTCCTCTGTCCTCTTATACTTCCTGCTCGCTTGGTGACTTTATTTAGCAACATACAGTGAGTAAGTGATCCCTGAAGACCACAAGTATCCTTCGTCTGGTCCGGTTGTCGAAAGAAAAGTGTACTTGGTTCTTTGCACACCACCATGTTTGAGGGACATCGGTGTGATCACTGCTGATAGGTGCAGGGACAAATATAAAGGAACACCTATTTCTGGACAGGAGCAGTTGGGAACAAAGAGTGTGTTGTGGAGTGAAGTGTTTATTTGAGGGTCCAAACTTCCCTCCTTAGGTGGTTATTACTTCTTTACATTCGTGAACATCATAAAAAGCAATGATTTTAAAAGCCCAGACGCATATTATTACAGCAATTCATTTGTTGAGGTGAGAGGAAATGAGAAGGAACTTGCTGCACCACTAAATCTATGCCTGAGCACTGCTGAAATCAAACAAAAAGAATTCATGGTGGCTAGATAGGGCTATTTTCTACTGACTCTCTCTGGGGACTCAAACAGAATTCATTTGTTTGTTTGTTTCTTATTTTCACTTGTATAGGTAGTCTGTCCACGCCCGTTCAGCTTGTAGTTTGTCTGTGTCCTTGGATCTCAAGTGAGTCTCCAGTAAGGGAGCACGTAGGAGGTCTTGAGTTTTCATCAGTTCTTCTAACCCTGTGTCTTTTGATTGGAGCACTCAAAGCCTGTACTTTTATTCTGATATTTGAGAGCTGTGCTCTTACTGCACTTTGAAATTCTTTTTGTTCTCATTAATATACAATCACATGCAGAACATTATGTTTTCCAGTCTACACCCTTCACCAAGACCCCGGCACAAGCCAGTTACAGTCGCTGTCCGTCAGCGTGTACTAAGATGCTGTAGAATCACTACATGTCTTCTCTGTGTTATGCAGCCGTACAAAAGACCCCCCAAGTTACACACTATACATGCTAATCCTAATGCCCCCATTCTTTTTCCCCGCCCTTATTACTCCCTTCCCACAAACCCTACCCAGTCCCTTTCTCTTTGGTAACTGTTAGTCCACTCTCGGGTTCTGTGAGTCTGCTGCTGTCTTTTCCTTCAGTTTTTCTTTGTTATCATACTCCACACATGAGTGAAATCATTTGGTACATGTATTTCTCCTCCTGGAATATTTGACTGAGCATAATACCCTCTAGCTCCATCCACGTTATTGCAAATGATAGGATTTGTTTTCTTCTTATGGCTGCTTACTGCACTTTTTAACTGGATTTCATTCTTCTTTTTTGTTTGTAGTTTCGCTATGTGCTTTCACCATTGTTCTCCTGGTTATGAGCAGAAGCTTTGTGTTAATCGATATGTACCTATATCTATCTATCTGTCTGTCTATCTATTTATCAATCAATCAATCAATCAATCATATTTTTGTCTGCCCATCTGTCCTTGTGTACAGAACAGTTAACCATATATCCTATATCACTTTCCTACACTATGCTTCCAAAAATCCTGCAAAGTATCTAGGCTGTAGAGAGAGCACTGGGTTCACCGAGACACTTGCAGGTCGAGTCGGCCGCGTGTACCTACAAAACCAGCAAATGGTTGTGCCGGGACTTGAACCCGTGTCTCTATCCTCTGTCCTCTTTCATCTCCTTCTAACTTACTGTCTGTATTTAGCCCCATTCTTTGACTAAGTGCTCCCTGAAGACCACAAGTATCTTTCCTCTGGGCCTGTTGTCACGAGAAAAGTAAACTTGTTCTTTGCTCACCACCATGTTTGAAGGACATCAGCGTGATCACCGCCGATAGGACGGAGGGTCAAATTAAAAGGAACACCAATTTCTAGACAGGAGCAGTTGGGAGCTAAGAGTGTATTGTGGGGTGACGTGTTTAATTGAGTGTCCAAACTTCCCTCTTTAGGTAGTTATTAGATCTTCACATTCGTGAACATCATAAAACCCACTGATTTCAAAGGCCCAGATGCTTATTATTACAGCAACTCAGTTGTTGAGGTGAGAGAAAATGAGAAGTATGTTGCTGCACCACTAAATCAATGGCTGGGAACGGCTGAAACCAAACAAAAAGAATTCACGGTGGCCAGATAGGGCTATTTTATTCTGACTGTCTCAGGGGACTCAAACAGAATCCATTTGTTTGACTGTTTGTTTTTCAGTTTCACTCGTGTAGAGTACTTGTCCACACACCTTCGGCTTGTAGTTTGTCTGTGTCCTTGGATCTCAAGTGTGTCTCCTGTAAGTAAGCAAGTAGGTGTCTTGAGTTTTCATCCCTTCTTTTAACCCTGTGTCTTTTGTTTGCTGCACTCAGTGCCTGACCTTTTATTCTTATGATTCAGAGCTGTGCACTTACTGCACTTAAAGAATTTTTTTATCATTATGCTAAAATCACTTGAAGAGCATTATGTTTACTACGCTCCCCCCTTCACCAAGTACCCCTGAGAAACCTCTTCAGTCGCTGTCGATCTGCGTAGTTGGATGCTGTAGACCCCTTCACCATGTCCCTCCCAACAGACCCCGTTACAGTCGCTGTCCATCAGTGAGTAGTAAGATGCTATATGATCTCTACTAGCCTTCTCTGTGTTGTACAGCACTCCCCATGCCCCCTCGACCCCAAGCATTATACATGCTAAAACTCATGCCCCCATTCTTTCTCCTCACACTTATCCCTCCCTTCAGACCCACCCTGCCCAGTCCTTTTCCCTTTGGTAACTTTTAGTCAACTCTCGGGTTCTGTGAGTCTGCTGCTGTTTTTTTCCTTCAGTTTTTCTTTGTTGTTATACTCCACACATGAGTGAGAACACTTGGTACTTGTCTTTCTCCGCATGGCCTATTTCTCTGAACATACTACCATCTAGCTCCATCCAGGTCATTGCAAATGGTAGTATTTGTTTTCTTCTTAAGGCTGCTTACTGCACTTTTTAAACTGGATTTCATTCTTCCTTTTTGTTTGTAGTTTAGCTATGTTATTCACCATTCAACTCCTGGTTATGAACAATAGCTTTGTGTCAATCGATTTGTATCTGTATCTATCTATCTAATGGTCTATCCATGTATCTATGTATGTATGTATGTATGTATCTATGTATCTATGTATCTATCTATCTATCTTCCTATCATCTATCTATGATGTCTACCATCTATCAATCTATGTACCTATCTATCTATCTTTCATCTGTCCTCTGTGTACCTCTCTATCTATGAATCAATCATCTTTTTGTCTGCCCATCTATCCTTCTGTACAGAACAGTTAACAACATAGCCTATGTCTCTTCCCTACATTATGCTTCCAGAAATCTTGCAAGGTAACTAAGCCATAAGGACAGCACTGTGTTCTCCGATACACTTTCAGGTAGAGTCAGCCGCGTGTGCTTACAAAACCAGTAAATGGAGGTGAAAGGACTTGAACCTGTATCTCTGTCCTCTGTCCTCTTATACTTCCTGCTCGCTTGGTGACTTTATTTAGCAACATACAGTGAGTAAGTGATCCCTGAAGACCACAAGTATCCTTCGTCTGGTCCGGTTGTCGAAAGGAAAGTGTACTTGGTTCTTTGCACACCACCATGTTTGAGGGACATCGGCGTGATCACTGCTGATAGCTGCAGGGACAAATATAAAGGAACACCTAATTCTGGACAGGAGCAGTTGGGAACAAAGAGTGTGTTGTGGAGTGAAGTGTTTATTTGAGGGTCCAAACTTCCCTCCTTAGGTGGTTATTACTTCTTTACATTCGTGAACATCATAAAAAGCAATGATTTTAAAAGCCCAGACGCATATTATTACAGCAATTCATTTGTTGAGGTGAGAGGAAATGAGAAGGAACTTGCTGCACCACTAAATCTATGCCTGAGCACTGCTGAAATCAAACAAAAAGAATTCATGGTGGCTAGATAGGGCTATTTTCTACTGACTCTCTCTGGGGACTCAAACAGAATTCATTTGTTTGTTTGTTTCCTATTTTCACTTGTATAGGTAGTCTGTCCCCGCCCGTTCAGCTTGTAGTTTGTCTGTGTCCTTGGATCTCAAGTGAGTCTCCAGTAAGAGAGCACGTAGGAGGTCTTGAGTTTTCATCAGTTCTTCTAACCCTGTGTCTTTTGATTGGAGCACTCAAAGCCTGTACTTTTATTCTGATATTTGAGAGCTGTGCTCTTACTGCACTTTGAAATTCTTTTTGTTCTCATTAATATACAATCACATGCAGCACATTATGTTTTCCAGTCTACACCCTTCACCAAGACCCCGGCACAAGCCTGTTACGGTCGCTGTCCGTCAGCGTGTACTAAGATGCTGTAGAATCACTACATGTCTTCTCTGTGTTATGCAGCCATACAAAAGACCCCCCAAGTTACACACTATACATGCTAATCCTAATGCCCCCATTCTTTTTCCCCGCCCTTATTACTCCCTTCCCACAAACCCAACCCAGTCCCTTTCTCTTTGGTAACTGTTAGTCCACTCTCGGGTTCTGTGAGTCTGCTGCTGTCTTTTCCTTCAGTTTTTCTTTGTTATACTCCACACATGAGTGAAATCATTTGGTACATGTATTTCTCCTCCTGGAATATTTGACTGAGCATAATACCCTCTAGCTCCATCCACGTTATTGCAAATGATAGGATTTGTTTTCTTCTTATGGCTGATTACTGCACTTTTTAAACTGGATTTCATTCTTCTTTTTTGTTTGTAGTTTCGCTATGTGCTTTCACCATTGCTCTCCTGGTTATGAGCAGAAGCTTTGTGTTAATCGATATGTACCTATATCTATCTATCAGTCTGTCTATCTATTTATCAATCAATCAATCAATCAATCATATTTTTGTCTGCCCATCTGTCCTTGTGTACAGAACAGTTAACCATATATCCTATATCACTTTCCTACACTATGCTTCCAAAAATCCTGCAAAGTATCTAGGCTGTAGAGAGAGCACTGGGTTCACCGAGACACTTGCAGGTCGAGTCGTCCGCGTGTACCTACAAAACCAGCAAATGGTTGTGCCGGGACTTGAACCCGTGTCTCTATCCTCTGTCCTCTTTCATCTCCTTCTAACTTACTGTCTGTATTTAGCCCCATTCTTTGACTAAGTGCTCCCTGAAGACCACAAGTATCTTTCCTCTGGGCCTGTTGTCACGAGAAAAGTAAACTTGTTCTTTGCTCAGCACCATGTTTGAAGGACATCAGCGTGATCACCGCCGATAGGACGGAGGGTCAAATAAAAAGGAACACCAATTTCTAGACAGGAGCAGTTGGGAGCTAAGAGTGTATTGTGGGGTGACGTGTTTAATTGAGTGTCCAAACTTCCCTCTTTAGGTAGTTATTAGATCTTCACATTCGTGAACATCATAAAACCCACTGATTTCAAAGTCCCAGATGCTTATTATTACAGCAACTCAGTTGTTGAGGTGAGAGAAAATGAGAAGTATGTTGCTGCACCACTAAATCAATGGCTGGGAACGGCTGAAACCAACCAAAAAGAATTCACGGTGGCCAGATAGGGCTATTTTATTCTGACTGTCTCAGGGGACTCAAACAGAATCCATTTGTTTGACTGTTTGTTTTTCAGTTTCACTCGTGTAGAGTACTTGTCCACACACCTTCGGCTTGTAATTTGTCTGTGTCCTTGGATCTCAAGTGAGTCTCCTGTAAGTAAGCAAGTAGGTGTCTTGAGTTTTCATCCCTTCTTTTAACCCTGTGTCTTTTGTTTGCTGCACTCAGTGCCTGACCTTTTATTCTTATGATTCAGAGCTGTGCACTTACTGCACTTAAAGAATTTTTTTTATCATTAAGCTAAAATCACTTGAAGAGCATTATGTTTACTACGCTCCCCCCTTCACCAAGTACCCCTGAGAAACCTCTTCAGTCGCTGTCGATCTGCGTAGTTGGATGCTGTAGACCCCTTCACCATGTCCCTCCCTACAGACCCCGTTACAGTCGCTGTCCATCAGTGAGTAGTAACATGCTATATGATCTCTACTAGCCTTCTCTGTGTTGTACAGCACTCCCCATGCCCCCTCGACCCCAAGCATTATACATGCTAAAACTAATGCCCCCATTCTTTCTCCTCACACTTATCCCTCCCTTCAGACCCACCCTGCCCAGTCCTTTTCCCTTTGGTAACTTTTAGTCAACTCTCGGGTTCTGTGAGTCTGCTGCTGTTTTTTTCCTTCAGTTTTTCTTTGTTGTTATACTCCACACATGAGTGAAAACACTTGGTACTTGTCTTTCTCCGCCTGGCCTATTTCTCTGAACATACTACCATCTAGCTCCATCCAGGTCATTGCAAATGGTAGTATTTGTTTTCTTCTTAAGGCTGCTTACTGCACTTTTTAAACTGGATTTCATTCTTCCGTATTGTTTGTAGTTTAGCTATGTTATTCACCATTCAACTCCTGGTTATGAACAATAGCTTTGTGTCAATCGATTTGTATCTGTATCTATCTATCTAACGGTCTGTCTATCTATGTATCTATGTATGTATGTATGTATGTATCTATGTATCTATCTATCTATCTATCTATCTTCCTATCATCTATCTATGATGTCTATCATCTATCAATCTATGTACCTATCTATCTATCTTTCATCTGTCATCTGTGTACCTCTCTATCTATGAATCAATCATCTTTTTGTCTGCTCATCTATCCTTCTGTACAGAACAGTTAACAACATAGCCTATGTCTCTTCCCTACATTATGCTTCCAGAAATCTTGCAAGGTAACTAAGCCATAAGGAGAGCACTGTGTTCTCCGACACACTTTCAGGTAGAGTCAGAAACGTGTGCTTACAAAACCAGTAAATGGAGGTGAAAGGACTTGAAACTGTATCTCTGTCCTCTGTCCTCTTATACTTCCTGCTCGCTTGGTGACTTTATTTAGCAACATACAGTGAGTAAGTGATCCCTGAAGTCCACAAGTATCCTTCGTCTGGTCCGGTTGTCGAAAGAAAAGTGTACTTGGTTGTTTGCACACCACCATGTTTGAGGGACATCGGCGTGATCACTGCTGATAGCTGCAGGGACAAATATAAAGGAACACCTATTACTGGGCAGGAGCAGTTGGGAACAAAGAGTGTGTTGTGGAGTGAAGTGTTTATTTGAGGGTCCAAACTTCCCTCCTTAGGTGGTTATTACTTCTTTACATTCGTGAACATCATAAAAAGCAATGATTTTAAAAGCCCAGACGCATATTATTACAGCAATTCATTTGTTGAGGTGAGAGGAAATGAGAAGGAACTTGCTGCACCACTAAATCTATGCCTGAGCACTGCTGAAATCAAACAAAAAGAATTCACGTTGGCTAGATAGGGCTATTTTCTACTGACTCTCTCTGGGGACTCAAACAGAATTCATTTGTTTGTTTGTTTCTTATTTTCACTTGTATAGGTAATCTGTCCCCGCCCGTTCAGCTTGTAGTTTGTCTGTGTCCTTGGATCTCAAGTGAGTCTCCAGTAAGGGAGCACGTAGGAGGTCTTGAGTTTTCATCAGTTCTTCTAACCCTGTGTCTTTTGATTGGAGCACTCAAAGCCTGTACTTTTATTCTGATATTTGAGAGCTGTGCTCTTACTGCACTTTGAAATTCTTTTTGTTCTCATTAATATACAATCACATGCAGAACATTATGTTTTCCAGTCTACACCCTTCACCAAGACCCCGGCACAAGCCAGTTACAGTCGCTGTCCGTCAGCGTGTACTAAGATGCTGTAGAATCACTACATGTCTTCTCTGTGTTATGCAGCCGTACAAAAGAACCCCCAAGTTACACACTATACATGCTAATCCTAATGCCCCCATTCTTTTTCCCCGCCTTTATTACTCCCTTCCCACAAACCCTACCCATTCCCTTTCTCTTTGGTAACTGTTAGTCCACTCTCGGGTTCTGTGAGTCTGCTGCTGTCTTTTCCTTCAGTTTTTCTTTGTTATCATACTCCACACATGAGTGAAATCATTTGGTACATGTATTTCTCCTCCTGGAATATTTGACTGAGCATAATACCCTCTAGCTCCATCCACGCTATTGCAAATGATAGGATTTGTTTTCTTCTTATGGCTGCTTACTGCACTTTTTAAACTGGATTTCATTCTTCTTTTTTGTTTGTAGTTTCGCTATGTGCTTTCACCATTGCTCTCCTGGTTATGAGCAGAATCTTTGTGTTAATCGATATGTACCTATATCTAGCTATCTGTCTGTCTATCTATTTATCAATCAATCAATCAATCAATCAATCATATTTTTGTCTGTCCATCTGTCCTTGTGTACAGAACAGTTAACCATATATCCTATATCACTTTCCTACACTATGCTTCCAAAAATCCTGCAAAGTATCTAGGCTGTAGAGGGAGCACTGGGTTCACCGAGACACTTGCAGGTCGAGTCGGCCGCGTGTACCTACAAAACCAGCAAATGGTTGTGCCGGGACTTGAACCCGTGTCTCTATCCTCTGTCCTCTTTCATCTCCTTCTAACTTACTGTCTGTATTTAGCCCCATTCTTTGACTAAGTGCTCCCTGAAGACCACAAGTATCTTTCCTCTGGGCCTGTTGTCACGAGAAAAGTAAACTTGTTCTTTGCTCAGCACCATGTTTGAAGGACATCAGCGTGATCACCGCCGATAGGACGGAGGGTCAAATAAAAAGGAACACCAATTTCTAGACAGGAGCAGTTGGGAGCTAAGAGTTTATTGTGGGGTGACGTGTTTAACTGAGTGTAGAAACTTCCCTCTTTAGGTAGTTATTAGATCTTCATATTCGTGAACATCATAAAACCCACTGATTTCAAAGGCCCAGATGCTTATTATTACAGCAACTCAGTTGTTGAGGTGAGAGAAAATGAGAAGTATGTTGCTGCACCACTAAATCAATGGCTGGGAACGGCTGAAACCAAACAAAAAGAATTCACGGTGGCCAGATAGGGCTATTTTATTCTGACTGTCTCAGGGGATTCAAACAGAATCCATTTGTTTGACTGTTTGTTTTTCAGTTTCACTCGTGTAGAGTACTTGTCCACACACCTTCGGCTTGTAGTTTGTCTGTGTCCTTGGATCTCAAGTGAGTCTCCTGTAAGTAAGCAAGTAGGTGTCTTGAGTTTTCATCCCTTCTTTTAACCCTGTGTCTTTTGTTTGCTGCACTCAGTGCCTGACCTTTTATTCTTATGATTCAGAGATGTGCACTTACTGCACTTAAAGAATTTTTTTTATCATTAAGCTAAAATCACTTGAAGAGCATTATGTTTACTACGCTCCCCCCTTCACCAAGTACCCCTGAGAAACCTCTTCAGTCGCTGTCGATCTGCGTAGTTGGATGCTGTAGACCCCTTCACCATGTCCCTCCCTACAGACCCCGTTACAGTCGCTGTCCATCAGTGAGTAGTAAGATGCTATATGATCTCTACTAGCCTTCTCTGTGTTGTACAGCACTCCCCATGCCCCCTCGACCCCAAGCATTATACATGCTAAAACTAATGCCCCCATTCTTTCTCCTCACACTTATCCCTCCCTTCAGACCCACCCTGCCCAGTCCTTTTCCCTTTGGTAACTTTTAGTCAACTCTCGGGTGCTGTGAGTCTGCTGCTGTTTTCTTCCTTCAGTTTTTCTTTGTTGTTATACTCCACACATGAGTGAAAACACTTGGTACTTGTCTTTCTCCGCCTGGCCTATTTCTCTGAACATACTACCGTCTAGCTCCATCCAGGTCATTGCAAATGGTAGTATTTGTTTTCTTCTTAAGGCTGCTTACTGCACTTTTTAAACTGGATTTCATTCTTCCTTTTTGTTTGTAGTTTAGCTACGTTATTCACCATTCAACTCCTGGTTATGAACAATAGCTTTGTGTCAATCGATTTGTATCTGTATCTATCTATCTAATGGTCTGTCTATCTATGTATCTATGTATGTATGTATGTATGTATCTATGTATCTATCTATCTATCTATCTATCTTCCTATCATCTATCTATGATGTCTATCATCTATCAATCTATGTACCTATCTATCTATCTTTCATCTGTCATCTGTGTACCTATCTATCTATGAATCAATCATGTTTTTGTCTGCCCATCTATCCTTCTGTACAGAACAGTTAACAACATAGCCTATGACTCTTTACTACATTATGCTTCCAGAAATCTTGCAAGGTAACTAAGCCATAAGGAGATCACTGTGTTCACCGATACACTTTCAGTTAGAGTCAGCCGTGTGTGCTTGCAAAACCAGTAAATGGAGGTGAAAGGACTTGAACCTGTATCTCTGTCCTCTGTCCTCTTATACTTCCTGCTCGCTTGGTGACTTTATTTAGCAACATACAGTGAGTAAGTGATCCCTGAAGACCACAAGTATCCTTCGTCTGGTCCGGTTGTCAAAAGAAAAGTGTACTTGGTTCTTTGCACACCACCATGTTTGAGGGACATCGGCGTGATCACTGCTGATAGGTGCAGGGACAAATATAAATAAACACCTATTTCTGGACAGGAGCAGTTGGGAACAAAGAGTGTGTTGTGGAGTGAAGTGTTTATTTGAGGGTCCAAACTTCCCTCCTTAGGTGGTTATTACTTCTTTACATTCGTGAACATCATAAAAAGCAATGATTTTAAAAGCCCAGACGCATATTATTACAGCAATTCATTTGTTGAGGTGAGAGGAAATGAGAAGGAACTTGCTGCACCACTAAATCTATGCCTGAGCACTGCTGAAATCAAACAAAAAGAATTCACGTTGGCTAGATAGGGCTATTTTCTACTGACTCTCTCTGGGGACTCAAACAGAATTCATTTGTTTGTTTGTTTCTTATTTTCACTTGTATAGGTAGTCTGTCCCCGCCCGTTCAGCTTGTAGTTTGTCTGTGTCCTTGGATCTCAAGTGAGTCTCCAGTAAGGGAGCACGTAGGAGGTCTTGAGTTTTCATCAGTTCTTCTAACCCTGTGTCTTTTGATTGGAGCACTCAAAGCCTGTACTTTTATTCTGATATTTGAGAGCTGTGCTCTTACTGCACTTTGAAATTCTTTTTGTTCTCATTAATATACAATCACATGCAGAACATTATGTTTTCCAGTCTACACCCTTCACCAAGACCCCGGCACAAGCCAGTTACAGTCGCTGTCCGTCAGCGTGTACTAAGATGCTGTAGAATCACTACATGTCTTCTCTGTGTTATGCAGCCGTACAAAAGACCCCCCAAGTTACACACTATACATGCTAATCCTAATGCCCCCATTCTTTTTCCCCGCCCTTATTACTCCCTTCCCACAAACCCTACCCAGTCCCTTTCTCCTTGGTAACTGTTAGTCCACTCTCGGGTTCTGTGAGTCTGCTGCTGTCTTTTCCTTCAGTTTTTCTTTGTTATCATACTCCACACATGAGTGAAATCATTTGGTACATGTATTTCTCCTCCTGGAATATTTGACTGAGCATAATAGCCTCTAGCTCCATCCATGTTATTGCAAATGATAGGATTTGTTTTCTTCTTATGGCTGCTTACTGCACTTTTTAAACTGGATTTCATTCTTTTTTGTTTGTAGTTTCGCTATGTGCTTTCACCATTGCTCTCCTGGTTACGAGCAGAAGCTTTGTGTTAATCGATATGTACCTATATCTATCTATCTGTCTGTCTATCTATTTATCAATCAATCAATCAATCAATCATATTTTTGTCTGCCCATCTGTCCTTGTGTACAGAACAGTTAACCATATATCCTATATCACTTTCCTACACTATGCTTCCAAAAATCCTGCAAAGTATCTAGGCTGTAGAGGGAGCACTGGGTTCACCGAGACACTTGCAGGTCGAGTCGGCCGCGTGTACCTACAAAACCAGCAAATGGTTGTGCCGGGACTTGAACCCGTGTCTCTATCCTCTGTCCTCTTTCATCTCCTTCTAACTTACTGTCTGTATTTAGCCCCATTCTTTGACTAAATGCTCCCTGAAGACCACAAGTATCTTTCCTCTGGGCCTGTTGTCACGAGAAAAGTAAACTTGTTCTTTGCTCACCACCATGTTTGAAGGACATCAGCGTGATCACCGCCGATAGGACGGAGGGTCAAATAAAAAGGAACACCAATTTCTAGACAGGAGCAGTTGGGAGCTAAGAGTGTATTGTGGGGTGACGTGTTTAACTGAGTGTAGAAACTTCCCTCTTTAGGTAGTTATTAGATCTTCACATTCGTGAACATCATAAAACCCACTGATTTCAAAGGCCCAGATGCTTATTATTACAGCAACTCAGTTGTTGAGGTGAGAGAAAATGAGAAGTATGTTGCTGCACCACTAAATCAATGGCTGGGAACGGCTGAAACCAAACAAAAAGAATTCACGGTGGCCAGATAGGGCTATTTTATTCTGACTGTCTCAGGGGATTCAAACAGAATCCATTTGTTTGACTGTTTGTTTTTCAGTTTCACTCGTGTAGAGTACTTGTCCACACACCTTCGGCTTGTAGTTTGTCTGTGTCCTTGGATCTCAAGTGAGTCTCCTGTAAGTAAGCAAGTAGGTGTCTTGAGTTTTCATCCCTTCTTTTAACCCTGTGTCTTTTGTTTGCTGCACTCAGTGCCTGACCTTTTATTCTTATGATTCAGAGATGTGCACTTACTGCACTTAAAGAATTTTTTTTATCATTAAGCTAAAATCACTTGAAGAGCATTATGTTTACTACGCTCCCCCCTTCACCAAGTACCCCTGAGAAACCTCTTCAGTCGCTGTCGATCTGCGTAGTTGGATGCTGTAGACCCCTTCACCATGTCCCTCCCTACAGACCCCGTTACAGTCGCTGTCCATCAGTGAGTAGTAAGATGCTATATGATCTCTACTAGCCTTCTCTGTGTTGTACAGCACTCCCCATGCCCCCTCGACCCCAAGCATTATACATGCTAAAACTAATGCCCCCATTCTTTCTCCTCACACTTATCCCTCCCTTCAGACCCACCCTGCCCAGTCCTTTTCCCTTTGGTAACTTTTAGTCAACTCTCGGGTTCTGTGAGTCTGCTGCTGTTTTCTTCCTTCAGTTTTTCTTTGTTGTTATACTCCACACATGAGTGAAAACACTTGGTACTTGTCTTTCTCCGCCTGGCCTATTTCTCTGAACATACTACCGTCTAGCTCCATCCAGGTCATTGCAAATGGTAGTATTTGTTTTCTTCTTAAGGCTGCTTACTGCACTTTTTAAACTGGATTTCATTCTTCCTTTTTGTTTGTAGTTTAGCTACGTTATTCACCATTCAACTCCTGGTTATGAACAATAGCTTTGTGTCAATCGATTTGTATCTGTATCTATCTATCTAATGGTCTGTCTATCTATGTATCTATGTATGTATGTATGTATGTATCTATGTATCTATCTATCTATCTATCTATCTTCCTATCATCTATCTATGATGTCTATCATCTATCAATCTATGTACCTATCTATCTATCTTTCATCTGTCATCTGTGTACCTATCTATCTATGAATCAATCATGTTTTTGTCTGCCCATCTATCCTTCTGTACAGAACAGTTAACAACATAGCCTATGTCTCTTTACTACATTATGCTTCCAGAAATCTTGCAAGGTAACTAAGCCATAAGGAGATCACTGTGTTCACCGATACACTTTCAGTTAGAGTCAGCCGCGTGTGCTTGCAAAACCAGTAAATGGAGGTGAAAGGACTTGAACCTGTATCTCTGTCCTCTGTCCTCTTATACTTCCTGCTCGCTTGGTGACTTTATTTAGCAACATACAGTGAGTAAGTGATCCCTGAAGACCACAAGTATCCTTCGTCTGGTCCGGTTGTCAAAAGAAAAGTGTACTTGGTTCTTTGCACACCACCATGTTTGAGGGACATCGGCGTGATCACTGCTGATAGGTGCAGGGACAAATATAAAGGAACACCTATTTCTGGACAGGAGCAGTTGGGAACAAAGAGTGTGTTGTGGAGTGAAGTGTTTATTTGAGGGTCCAAACTTCCCTCCTTAGGTGGTTATTACTTCTTTACATTCGTGAACATCATAAAAAGCAATGATTTTAAAAGCCCAGACGCATATTATTACAGCAATTCATTTGTTGAGGTGAGAGGAAATGAGAAGGAACTTGCTGCACCACTAAATCTATGCCTGAGCACTGCTGAAATCAAACAAAAAGAATTCACGGTGGCTAGATAGGGCTATTTTCTACTGACTCTCTCTGGGGACTCAAACAGAATTCATTTGTTTGTTTGTTTCTTATTTTCACTTGTATAGGTAGTCTGTCCCCGCCCGTTCAGCTTGTAGTTTGTCTGTGTCCTTGGATCTCAAGTGAGTCTCCAGTAAGGGAGCACGTAGGAGGTCTTGAGTTTTCATCAGTTCTTCTAACCCTGTGTCTTTTGATTGGAGCACTCAAAGCCTGTACTTTTATTCTGATATTTGAGAGCTGTGCTCTTACTGCACTTTGAAATTCTTTTTGTTCTCATTAATATACAATCACATGCAGCACATTATGTTTTCCAGTCTACACCCTTCACCAAGACCCCGGCACAAGCCAGTTACAGTCGCTGTCCGTCAGCGTGTACTAAGATGCTGTAGAATCACTACATGTCTTCTCTGTGTTATGCAGCCGTACAAAAGACCCCCCAAGTTACACACTATACATGCTAATCCTAATGCCCCCATTCTTTTTCCCCGCCCTTATTACTCCCTTCCCACAAACCCTACCCAGTCCCTTTCTCCTTGGTAACTGTTAGTCCACTCTCGGGTTCTGTGAGTCTGCTGCTGTCTTTTCCTTCAGTTTTTCTTTGTTATCATACTCCACACATGAGTGAAATCATTTGGTACATGTATTTCTCCTCCTGGAATATTTGACTGAGCATAATAGCCTCTAGCTCCATCCATGTTATTGCAAATGATAGGATTTGTTTTCTTCTTATGGCTGCTTACTGCACTTTTTAAACTGGATTTCATTCTTTTTTGTTTGTAGTTTCGCTATGTGCTTTCACCATTGCTCTCCTGGTTACGAGCAGAAGCTTTGTGTTAATCGATATGTACCTATATCTATCTATCTGTCTGTCTATCTATTTATCAATCAATCAATCAATCAATCATATTTTTGTCTGCCCATCTGTCCTTGTGTACAGAACAGTTAACCATATATCCTATATCACTTTCCTACACTATGCTTCCAAAAATCCTGCAAAGTATCTAGGCTGTAGAGGGAGCACTGGGTTCACCGAGACACTTGCAGGTCGAGTCGGCCGCGTGTACCTACAAAACCAGCAAATGGTTGTGCCGGGACTTGAACCCGTGTCTCTATCCTCTGTCCTCTTTCATCTCCTTCTAACTTACTGTCTGTATTTAGCCCCATTCTTTGACTAAGTGCTCCCTGAAGACCACAAGTATCTTTCCTCTGGGCCTGTTGTCACGAGAAAAGTAAACTTGTTCTTTGCTCACCACCATGTTTGAAGGACATCAGCATGATCACCGCCGATAGGACGGAGGGTCAAATAAAAAGGAACACCAATTTCTAGACAGGAGCAGTTGGGAGCTAAGAGTGTATTGTGGGGTGACGTGTTTAACTGAGTGTAGAAACTTCCCTCTTTAGGTAGTTATTAGATCTTCACATTCGTGAACATCATAAAACCCACTGATTTCAAAGGCCCAGATGCTTATTATTACAGCAACTCAGTTGTTGAGGTGAGAGAAAATGAGAAGTATGTTGCTGCACCACTAAATCAATGGCTGGGAACGGCTGAAACCAAACAAAAAGAATTCACGGTGGCCAGATAGGGCTATTTTATTCTGACTGTCTCAGGGGACTCAAACAGAATCCATTTGTTTGACTGTTTGTTTTTCAGTTTCACTCGTGTAGAGTACTTGTCCACACACCTTCGGCTTGTAGTTTGTCTGTGTCCTTGGATCTCAAGTGAGTCTCCTGTAAGTAAGCAAGTAGGTGTCTTGAGTTTTCATCCCTTCTTTTAACCCTGTGTCTTTTGTTTGCTGCACTCAGTGCCTGACCTTTTATTCTTATGATTCAGAGATGTGCACTTACTGCACTTAAAGAATTTTTTTTATCATTAAGCTAAAATCACTTGAAGAGCATTATGTTTACTACGCTCCCCCCTTCACCAAGTACCCCTGAGAAACCTCTTCAGTCGCTGTCGATCTGCGTAGTTGGATGCTGTAGACCCCTTCACCATGTCCCTCCCTACAGACCCCGTTACAGTCGCTGTCCATCAGTGAGTAGTAAGATGCTATATGATCTCTACTAGCCTTCTCTGTGTTGTACAGCACTCCCCATGCCCCCTCGACCCCAAGCAT
The DNA here is from genome assembly GCF_030020395.1 of Manis pentadactyla. Taxonomy (NCBI): domain Eukaryota; kingdom Metazoa; phylum Chordata; class Mammalia; order Pholidota; family Manidae; genus Manis; species Manis pentadactyla. The sequence continues at coordinate 28,254 of NW_026644649.1, forward strand.
TATACATGCTAAAACTAATGCCCCCATTCTTTCTCCTCACACTTATCCCTCCCTTCAGACCCACCCTGCCCAGTCCTTTTCCCTTTGGTAACTTTTAGTCAACTCTCGGGTTCTGTGAGTCTGCTGCTGTTTTTTCCCTTCAGTTTTTCTTTGTTGTTATACTCCACACATGAGTGAAAACACTTGGTACTTGTCTTTCTCCGCCTGGCCTATTTCTCTGAACATACTACCGTCTAGCTCCATCCAGGTCATTGCAAATGGTAGTATTTGTTTTCTTCTTAAGGCTGCTTACTGCACTTTTTAAACTGGATTTCATTCTTCCTTTTTGTTTGTAGTTTAGCTACGTTATTCACCATTCAACTCCTGGTTATGAACAATAGCTTTGTGTCAATCGATTTGTATCTGTATCTATCTATCTAATGGTCTGTCTATCTATGTATCTATGTATGTATGTATGTATGTATCTATGTATCTATCTATCTATCTATCTATCTATCTTCCTATCATCTATCTATGATGTCTATCATCTATCAATCTATGTACCTATCTATCTATCTTTCATCTGTCATCTGTGTACCTATCTATCTATGAATCAATCATGTTTTTGTCTGCCCATCTATCCTTCTGTACAGAACAGTTAACAACATAGCCTATGTCTCTTTACTACATTATGCTTCCAGAAATCTTGCAAGGTAACTAAGCCATAAGGAGATCACTGTGTTCACCGATACACTTTCAGTTAGAGTCAGCCGCGTGTGCTTGCAAAACCAGTAAATGGAGGTGAAAGGACTTGAACCTGTATCTCTGTCCTCTGTCCTCTTATACTTCCTGCTCGCTTGGTGACTTTATTTAGCAACATACAGTGAGTAAGTGATCCCTGAAGACCACAAGTATCCTTCGTCTGGTCCGGTTGTCAAAAGAAAAGTGTACTTGGTTCTTTGCACACCACCATGTTTGAGGGACATCGGCGTGATCACTGCTGATAGGTGCAGGGACAAATATAAAGGAACACCTATTTCTGGACAGGAGCAGTTGGGAACAAAGAGTGTGTTGTGGAGTGAAGTGTTTATTTGAGGGTCCAAACTTCCCTCCTTAGGTGGTTATTACTTCTTTACATTCGTGAACATCATAAAAAGCAATGATTTTAAAAGCCCAGACGCATATTATTACAGCAATTCATTTGTTGAGGTGAGAGGAAATGAGAAGGAACTTGCTGCACCACTAAATCTATGCCTGAGCACTGCTGAAATCAAACAAAAAGAATTCACGGTGGCTAGATAGGGCTATTTTCTACTGACTCTCTCTGGGGACTCAAACAGAATTCATTTGTTTGTTTGTTTCTTATTTTCACTTGTATAGGTAGTCTGTCCCCGCCCGTTCAGCTTGTAGTTTGTCTGTGTCCTTGGATCTCAAGTGAGTCTCCAGTAAGGGAGCACGTAGGAGGTCTTGAGTTTTCATCAGTTCTTCTAACCCTGTGTCTTTTGATTGGAGCACTCAAAGCCTGTACTTTTATTCTGATATTTGAGAGCTGTGCTCTTACTGCACTTTGAAATTCTTTTTGTTCTCATTAATATACAATCACATGCAGCACATTATGTTTTCCAGTCTACACCCTTCACCAAGACCCCGGCACAAGCCAGTTACAGTCGCTGTCCGTCAGCGTGTACTAAGATGCTGTAGAATCACTACATGTCTTCTCTGTGTTATGCAGCCGTACAAAAGACCCCCCAAGTTACACACTATACATGCTAATCCTAATGCCCCCATTCTTTTTCCCCGCCCTTATTACTCCCTTCCCACAAACCCTACCCAGTCCCTTTCTCCTTGGTAACTGTTAGTCCACTCTCGGGTTCTGTGAGTCTGCTGCTGTCTTTTCCTTCAGTTTTTCTTTGTTATCATACTCCACACATGAGGGAAATCATTTGGTACATGTATTTCTCCTCCTGGAATATTTGACTGAGCATAATAGCCTCTAGCTCCATCCATGTTATTGCAAATGATAGGATTTGTTTTCTTCTTATGGCTGCTTACTGCACTTTTTAAACTGGATTTCATTCTTTTTTGTTTGTAGTTTCGCTATGTGCTTTCACCATTGCTCTCCTGGTTACGCGCAGAAGCTTTGTGTTAATCGATATGTACCTATATCTATCTATCTGTCTGTCTATCTATTTATCAATCAATCAATCAATCAATCATATTTTTGTCTGCCCATCTGTCCTTGTGTACAGAACAGTTAACCATATATCCTATATCACTTTCCTACACTATGCTTCCAAAAATCCTGCAAAGTATCTAGGCTGTAGAGGGAGCACTGGGTTCACCGAGACACTTGCAGGTCGAGTCGGCCGCGTGTACCTACAAAACCAGCAAATGGTTGTGCCGGGACTTGAACCCGTGTCTCTATCCTCTGTCCTCTTTCATCTCCTTCTAACTTACTGTCTGTATTTAGCCCCATTCTTTGACTAAGTGCTCCCTGAAGACCACAAGTATCTTTCCTCTGGGCCTGTTGTCACGAGAAAAGTAAACTTGTTCTTTGCTCACCACCATGTTTGAAGGACATCAGCATGATCACCGCCGATAGGACGGAGGGTCAAATAAAAAGGAACACCAATTTCTAGACAGGAGCAGTTGGGAGCTAAGAGTGTATTGTGGGGTGACGTGTTTAACTGAGTGTAGAAACTTCCCTCTTTAGGTAGTTATTAGATCTTCACATTCGTGAACATCATAAAACCCACTGATTTCAAAGGCCCAGATGCTTATTATTACAGCAACTCAGTTGTTGAGGTGAGAGAAAATGAGAAGTATGTTGCTGCACCACTAAATCAATGGCTGGGAACGGCTGAAACCAAACAAAAAGAATTCACGGTGGCCAGATAGGGCTATTTTATTCTGACTGTCTCAGGGGACTCAAACAGAATCCATTTGTTTGACTGTTTGTTTTTCAGTTTCACTCGTGTAGAGTACTTGTCCACACACCTTCGGCTTGTAGTTTGTCTGTGTCCTTGGATCTCAAGTGAGTCTCCTGTAAGTAAGCAAGTAGGTGTCTTGAGTTTTCATCCCTTCTTTTAACCCTGTGTCTTTTGTTTGCTGCACTCAGTGCCTGACCTTTTATTCTTATGATTCAGAGATGTGCACTTACTGCACTTAAAGAATTTTTTTTATCATTAAGCTAAAATCACTTGAAGAGCATTATGTTTACTACGCTCCCCCCTTCACCAAGTACCCCTGAGAAACCTCTTCAGTCGCTGTCGATCTGCGTAGTTGGATGCTGTAGACCCCTTCACCATGTCCCTCCCTACAGACCCCGTTACAGTCGCTGTCCATCAGTGAGTAGTAAGATGCTATATGATCTCTACTAGCCTTCTCTGTGTTGTACAGCACTCCCCATGCCCCCTCGACCCCAAGCATTATACATGCTAAAACTAATGCCCCCATTCTTTCTCCTCACACTTATCCCTCCCTTCAGACCCACCCTGCCCAGTCCTTTTCCCTTTGGTAACTTTTAGTCAACTCTCGGGTTCTGTGAGTCTGCTGCTGTTTTTTCCCTTCAGTTTTTCTTTGTTGTTATACTCCACACATGAGTGAAAACACTTGGTACTTGTCTTTCTCCGCCTGGCCTATTTCTCTGAACATACTACCGTCTAGCTCCATCCAGGTCATTGCAAATGGTAGTATTTGTTTTCTTCTTAAGGCTGCTTACTGCACTTTTTAAACTGGATTTCATTCTTCCTTTTTGTTTGTAGTTTAGCTACGTTATTCACCATTCAACTCCTGGTTATGAACAATAGCTTTGTGTCAATCGATTTGTATCTGTATCTATCTATCTAAATGGTCTGTCTATCTATGTATCTATGTATGTATGTATGTATGTATCTATGTATCTATCTATCTATCTATCTATCTATCTTCCTATCATCTATCTATGATGTCTATCATCTATCAATCTATGTACCTATCTATCTATCTTTCATCTGTCATCTGTGTACCTATCTATCTATGAATCAATCATGTTTTTGTCTGCCCATCTATCCTTCTGTACAGAACAGTTAACAACATAGCCTATGTCTCTTTACTACATTATGCTTCCAGAAATCTTGCAAGGTAACTAAGCCATAAGGAGATCACTGTGTTCACCGATACACTTTCAGTTAGAGTCAGCCGCGTGTGCTTGCAAAACCAGTAAATGGAGGTGAAAGGACTTGAACCTGTATCTCTGTCCTCTGTCCTCTTATACTTCCTGCTCGCTTGGTGACTTTATTTAGCAACATACAGTGAGTAAGTGATCCCTGAAGACCACAAGTATCCTTCGTCTGGTCCGGTTGTCAAAAGAAAAGTGTACTTGGTTCTTTGCACACCACCATGTTTGAGGGACATCGGCGTGATCACTGCTGATAGGTGCAGGGACAAATATAAAGGAACACCTATTTCTGGACAGGAGCAGTTGGGAACAAAGAGTGTGTTGTGGAGTGAAGTGTTTATTTGAGGGTCCAAACTTCCCTCCTTAGGTGGTTATTACTTCTTTACATTCGTGAACATCATAAAAAGCAATGATTTTAAAAGCCCAGACGCATATTATTACAGCAATTCATTTGTTGAGGTGAGAGGAAATGAGAAGGAACTTGCTGCACCACTAAATCTATGCCTGAGCACTGCTGAAATCAAACAAAAAGAATTCACGGTGGCTAGATAGGGCTATTTTCTACTGACTCTCTCTGGGGACTCAAACAGAATTCATTTGTTTGTTTGTTTCTTATTTTCACTTGTATAGGTAGTCTGTCCCCGCCCGTTCAGCTTGTAGTTTGTCTGTGTCCTTGGATCTCAAGTGAGTCTCCAGTAAGGGAGCACGTAGGAGGTCTTGAGTTTTCATCAGTTCTTCTAACCCTGTGTCTTTTGATTGGAGCACTCAAAGCCTGTACTTTTATTCTGATATTTGAGAGCTGTGCTCTTACTGCACTTTGAAATTCTTTTTGTTCTCATTAATATACAATCACATGCAGAACATTATGTTTTCCAGTCTACACCCTTCACCAAGACCCCGGCACAAGCCAGTTACAGTCGCTGTCCGTCAGCGTGTACTAAGATGCTGTAGAATCACTACATGTCTTCTCTGTGTTATGCAGCCGTACAAAAGACCCCCCAAGTTACACACTATACATGCTAATCCTAATGCCCCCATTCTTTTTCCCCGCCCTTATTACTCCCTTCCCACAAACCCTACCCAGTCCCTTTCTCCTTGGTAACTGTTAGTCCACTCTCGGGTTCTGTGAGTCTGCTGCTGTCTTTTCCTTCAGTTTTTCTTTGTTATCATACTCCACACATGAGTGAAATCATTTGGTACATGTATTTCTCCTCCTGGAATATTTGACTGAGCATAATAGCCTCTAGCTCCATCCATGTTATTGCAAATGATAGGATTTGTTTTCTTCTTATGGCTGCTTACTGCACTTTTTAAACTGGATTTCATTCTTTTTTGTTTGTAGTTTCGCTATGTGCTTTCACCATTGCTCTCCTGGTTACGAGCAGAAGCTTTGTGTTAATCGATATGTACCTATATCTATCTATCTGTCTGTCTATCTATTTATCAATCAATCAATCAATCAATCATATTTTTGTCTGCCCATCTGTCCTTGTGTACAGAACAGTTAACCATATATCCTATATCACTTTCCTACACTATGCTTCCAAAAATCCTGCAAAGTATCTAGGCTGTAGAGGGAGCACTGGGTTCACCGAGACACTTGCAGGTCGAGTCGGCCGCGTGTACCTACAAAACCAGCAAATGGTTGTGCCGGGACTTGAACCCGTGTCTCTATCCTCTGTCCTCTTTCATCTCCTTCTAACTTACTGTCTGTATTTAGCCCCATTCTTTGACTAAGTGCTCCCTGAAGACCACAAGTATCTTTCCTCTGGGCCTGTTGTCACGAGAAAAGTAAACTTGTTCTTTGCTCACCACCATGTTTGAAGGACATCAGCATGATCACCGCCGATAGGACGGAGGGTCAAATAAAAAGGAACACCAATTTCTAGACAGGAGCAGTTGGGAGCTAAGAGTGTATTGTGGGGTGACGTGTTTAACTGAGTGTAGAAACTTCCCTCTTTAGGTAGTTATTAGATCTTCACATTCGTGAACATCATAAAACCCACTGATTTCAAAGGCCCAGATGCTTATTATTACAGCAACTCAGTTGTTGAGGTGAGAGAAAATGAGAAGTATGTTGCTGCACCACTAAATCAATGGCTGGGAACGGCTGAAACCAAACAAAAAGAATTCACGGTGGCCAGATAGGGCTATTTTATTCTGACTGTCTCAGGGGACTCAAACAGAATCCATTTGTTTGACTGTTTGTTTTTCAGTTTCACTCGTGTAGAGTACTTGTCCACACACCTTCGGCTTGTAGTTTGTCTGTGTCCTTGGATCTCAAGTGAGTCTCCTGTAAGTAAGCAAGTAGGTGTCTTGAGTTTTCATCCCTTCTTTTAACCCTGTGTCTTTTGTTTGCTGCACTCAGTGCCTGACCTTTTATTCTTATGATTCAGAGATGTGCACTTACTGCACTTAAAGAATTTTTTTTATCATTAAGCTAAAATCACTTGAAGAGCATTATGTTTACTACGCTCCCCCCTTCACCAAGTACCCCTGAGAAACCTCTTCAGTCGCTGTCGATCTGCGTAGTTGGATGCTGTAGACCCCTTCACCATGTCCCTCCCTACAGACCCCGTTACAGTCGCTGTCCATCAGTGAGTAGTAAGATGCTATATGATCTCTACTAGCCTTCTCTGTGTTGTACAGCACTCCCCATGCCCCCTCGACCCCAAGCATTATACATGCTAAAACTAATGCCCCCATTCTTTCTCCTCACACTTATCCCTCCCTTCAGACCCACCCTGCCCAGTCCTTTTCCCTTTGGTAACTTTTAGTCAACTCTCGGGTTCTGTGAGTCTGCTGCTGTTTTTTCCCTTCAGTTTTTCTTTGTTGTTATACTCCACACATGAGTGAAAACACTTGGTACTTGTCTTTCTCCGCCTGGCCTATTTCTCTGAACATACTACCGTCTAGCTCCATCCAGGTCATTGCAAATGGTAGTATTTGTTTTCTTCTTAAGGCTGCTTACTGCACTTTTTAAACTGGATTTCATTCTTCCTTTTTGTTTGTAGTTTAGCTACGTTATTCACCATTCAACTCCTGGTTATGAACAATAGCTTTGTGTCAATCGATTTGTATCTGTATCTATCTATCTAATGGTCTGTCTATCTATGTATCTATGTATGTATGTATGTATGTATCTATGTATCTATCTATCTATCTATCTTCCTATCATCTATCTATGATGTCTATCATCTATCAATCTATGTACCTATCTATCTATCTTTCATCTGTCATCTGTGTACCTATCTATCTATGAATCAATCATGTTTTTGTCTGCCCATCTATCCTTCTGTACAGAACAGTTAACAACATAGCCTATGTCTCTTTACTACATTATGCTTCCAGAAATCTTGCAAGGTAACTAAGCCATAAGGAGATCACTGTGTTCACCGATACACTTTCAGTTAGAGTCAGCCGCGTGTGCTTGCAAAACCAGTAAATGGAGGTGAAAGGACTTGAACCTGTATCTCTGTCCTCTGTCCTCTTATACTTCCTGCTCGCTTGGTGACTTTATTTAGCAACATACAGTGAGTAAGTGATCCCTGAAGACCACAAGTATCCTTCGTCTGGTCCGGTTGTCAAAAGAAAAGTGTACTTGGTTCTTTGCACACCACCATGTTTGAGGGACATCGGCGTGATCACTGCTGATAGGTGCAGGGACAAATATAAAGGAACACCTATTTCTGGACAGGAGCAGTTGGGAACAAAGAGTGTGTTGTGGAGTGAAGTGTTTATTTGAGGGTCCAAACTTCCCTCCTTAGGTGGTTATTACTTCTTTACATTCGTGAACATCATAAAAAGCAATGATTTTAAAAGCCCAGACGCATATTATTACAGCAATTCATTTGTTGAGGTGAGAGGAAATGAGAAGGAACTTGCTGCACCACTAAATCTATGCCTGAGCACTGCTGAAATCAAACAAAAAGAATTCACGGTGGCTAGATAGGGCTATTTTCTACTGACTCTCTCTGGGGACTCAAACAGAATTCATTTGTTTGTTTGTTTCTTATTTTCACTTGTATAGGTAGTCTGTCCCCGCCCGTTCAGCTTGTAGTTTGTCTGTGTCCTTGGATCTCAAGTGAGTCTCCAGTAAGGGAGCACGTAGGAGGTCTTGAGTTTTCATCAGTTCTTCTAACCCTGTGTCTTTTGATTGGAGCACTCAAAGCCTGTACTTTTATTCTGATATTTGAGAGCTGTGCTCTTACTGCACTTTGAAATTCTTTTTGTTCTCATTAATATACAATCACATGCAGAACATTATGTTTTCCAGTCTACACCCTTCACCAAGACCCCGGCACAAGCCAGTTACAGTCGCTGTCCGTCAGCGTGTACTAAGATGCTGTAGAATCACTACATGTCTTCTCTGTGTTATGCAGCCGTACAAAAGACCCCCCAAGTTACACACTATACATGCTAATCCTAATGCCCCCATTCTTTTTCCCCGCCCTTATTACTCCCTTCCCACAAACCCTACCCAGTCCCTTTCTCCTTGGTAACTGTTAGTCCACTCTCGGGTTCTGTGAGTCTGCTGCTGTCTTTTCCTTCAGTTTTTCTTTGTTATCATACTCCACACATGAGTGAAATCATTTGGTACATGTATTTCTCCTCCTGGAATATTTGACTGAGCATAATAGCCTCTAGCTCCATCCATGTTATTGCAAATGATAGGATTTGTTTTCTTCTTATGGCTGCTTACTGCACTTTTTAAACTGGATTTCATTCTTTTTTGTTTGTAGTTTCGCTATGTGCTTTCACCATTGCTCTCCTGGTTACGAGCAGAAGCTTTGTGTTAATCGATATGTACCTATATCTATCTATCTGTCTGTCTATCTATTTATCAATCAATCAATCAATCAATCATATTTTTGTCTGCCCATCTGTCCTTGTGTACAGAACAGTTAACCATATATCCTATATCACTTTCCTACACTATGCTTCCAAAAATCCTGCAAAGTATCTAGGCTGTAGAGGGAGCACTGGGTTCACCGAGACACTTGCAGGTCGAGTCGGCCGCGTGTACCTACAAAACCAGCAAATGGTTGTGCCGGGACTTGAACCCGTGTCTCTATCCTCTGTCCTCTTTCATCTCCTTCTAACTTACTGTCTGTATTTAGCCCCATTCTTTGACTAAGTGCTCCCTGAAGACCACAAGTATCTTTCCTCTGGGCCTGTTGTCACGAGAAAAGTAAACTTGTTCTTTGCTCACCACCATGTTTGAAGGACATCAGCGTGATCACCGCCGATAGGACGGAGGGTCAAATAAAAAGGAACACCAATTTCTAGACAGGAGCAGTTGGGAGCTAAGAGTGTATTGTGGGGTGACGTGTTTAACTGAGTGTAGAAACTTCCCTCTTTAGGTAGTTATTAGATCTTCACATTCGTGAACATCATAAAACCCACTGATTTCAAAGGCCCAGATGCTTATTATTACAGCAACTCAGTTGTTGAGGTGAGAGAAAATGAGAAGTATGTTGCTGCACCACTAAATCAATGGCTGGGAACGGCTGAAACCAAACAAAAAGAATTCACGGTGGCCAGATAGGGCTATTTTATTCTGACTGTCTCAGGGGACTCAAACAGAATCCATTTGTTTGACTGTTTGTTTTTCAGTTTCACTCGTGTAGAGTACTTGTCCACACACCTTCGGCTTGTAGTTTGTCTGTGTCCTTGGATCTCAAGTGAGTCTCCTGTAAGTAAGCAAGTAGGTGTCTTGAGTTTTCATCCCTTCTTTTAACCCTGTGTCTTTTGTTTGCTGCACTCAGTGCCTGACCTTTTATTCTTATGATTCAGAGATGTGCACTTACTGCACTTAAAGAATTTTTTTTATCATTAAGCTAAAATCACTTGAAGAGCATTATGTTTACTACGCTCCCCCCTTCACCAAGTACCCCTGAGAAACCTCTTCAGTCGCTGTCGATCTGCGTAGTTGGATGCTGTAGACCCCTTCACCATGTCCCTCCCTACAGACCCCGTTACAGTCGCTGTCCATCAGTGAGTAGTAAGATGCTATATGATCTCTACTAGCCTTCTCTGTGTTGTACAGCACTCCCCATGCCCCCTCGACCCCAAGCATTATACATGCTAAAACTAATGCCCCCATTCTTTCTCCTCACACTTATCCCTCCCTTCAGACCCACCCTGCCCAGTCCTTTTCCCTTTGGTAACTTTTAGTCAACTCTCGGGTTCTGTGAGTCTGCTGCTGTTTTTTCCCTTCAGTTTTTCTTTGTTGTTATACTCCACACATGAGTGAAAACACTTGGTACTTGTCTTTCTCCGCCTGGCCTATTTCTCTGAACATACTACCGTCTAGCTCCATCCAGGTCATTGCAAATGGTAGTATTTGTTTTCTTCTTAAGGCTGCTTACTGCACTTTTTAAACTGGATTTCATTCTTCCTTTTTGTTTGTAGTTTAGCTACGTTATTCACCATTCAACTCCTGGTTATGAACAATAGCTTTGTGTCAATCGATTTGTATCTGTATCTATCTATCTAATGGTCTGTCTACCTATGTATGTATGTATGTATGTATGTATCTATGTATCTATCTATCTATCTATCTATCTATCTATCTATCTATCTATCTATCTATCTATCTATCTATCTATCTATCTTCCTGTCATCTATCTATGATGTCTATCATCTATCAATCAATGTACCTATCTATCTATCTTTCATCTGTCATCTGTGTACCTCTCTATCTATGAATCAGTCATCTTTTGTCTGCCCATCTATCCTTCTGTACAGAACAGTTAACAACATAGCCTATGTCTCTTCCCTACATTATGCTTCCAGAAATCTTGCAAGGTAACTAAGCCATAAGGAGATCACTGTGTTCACCGATACACTTTCAGTTAGAGTCAGCCGCGTGTGCTTGCAAAACCAGTAAATGGAGGTGAAAGGACTTGAACCTGTATCTCTGTCCTCTGTCCTCTTATACTTCCTGCTCGCTTGGTGACTTTATTTAGCAACATACAGTGAGTAAGTGATCCCTGAAGACCACAAGTATCCTTCGTCTGGTCCGGTTGTCGAAAGAAAAGTGTACTTGGTTCTTTGCACACCACCATGTTTGAGGGACATCGGCGTGATCACTGCTGATAGGTGCAGGGACAAATATAAAGGAACACCTATTTCTGGACAGGAGCAGTTGGGAACAAAGAGAGTGTTGTGGAGTGAAGTGTTTATTTGAGGGTCCAAACTTCCCTCCTTAGGTGGTTATTACTTCTTTACATTCGTGAACATCATAAAAAGCAATGATTTTAAAATCACAGACGCATATTATTACAGCAATTCATTTGTTGAGGTGAGAGGAAATGAGAAGGAACTTGCTGCACCACTAAATCTATGCCTGAGCACTGCTGAAATCAAACAAAAAGAATTCACGGTGGCTAGATAGGGCTATTTTCTACTGACTCTCTCTGGGGACTCAAACAGAATTCATTTGTTTGTTTGTTTCTTATTTTCACTTTTATAGGTAGTCTGTCCCCGCCCGTTCAGCTTGTAGTTTGTCTGTGTCCTTGGATCTCAAGTGAGTCTCCAGTAAGGGAGCACGTAGGAGGTCTTGAGTTTTCATCAGTTCTTCTAACCCTGTGTCTTTTGATTGGAGCACTCAAAGCCTGTACTTTTATTCTGATATTTGAGAGCTGTGCTCTTACTGCACTTTGAAATTCTTTTTGTTCTCATTAATATACAATCACATGCAGAACATTATGTTTTCCAGTCTACACCCTTCACCAAGTCCCCGGCACAAGCCAGTTACAGTCGCTGTCCGTCAGCGTGTACTAAGATGCTGTAGAATCACTACATGTCTTCTCTGTGTTATGCAGCCGTACAAAAGACCCCCCAAGTTACACACTATACATGCTAATCCTAATGCCCCCATTCTTTTTCCCCGCCCTTATTACTCCCTTCCCACAAACCCTACCCAGTCCCTTTCTCTTTGGTAACTGTTAGTCCACTCTCGGGGTCTGTGAGTCTGCTGTTGTCTTTTCCTTCAGTTTTTCTTTGTTATCATACTCCACACATGAGTGAAATCATTTGGTACATGTATTTCACCTCCTGGAATATTTGACTGAGCATAATACCCTCTAGCTCCATCCATGTTATTGCAAATGATAGGATTTGTTTTCTTCTTATGGCTCCTTACTGCACTTTTTAAACTGGATTTCATTCTTTTTTGTTTGTAGTTTCGCTATGTGCTTTCACCATTGCTCTCCTGGTTACGAGCAGAAGCTTTGTGTTAATCGATATGTACCTATATCTATCTATCTGTCTGTCTATCTATTTATCAATCAATCAATCAATCAATCATATTTTTGTCTGCCCATCTGTCCTTGTGTACAGAACAGTTAACCATATATCCTATATCACTTTCCTACACTATGCTTCCAAAAATCCTGCAAAGTATCTAGGCTGTAGAGGGAGCACTGGGTTCACCGAGACACTTGCAGGTCGAGTCGGCCGCGTGTACCTACAAAACCAGCAAATGGTTGTGCCGGGACTTGAACCCGTGTCTCTATCCTCTGTCCTCTTTCATCTCCTTCTAACTTACTGTCTGTATTTAGCCCCATTCTTTGACTAAGTGCTCCCTGAAGACCACAAGTATCTTTCCTCTGGGCCTGTTGTCACGAGAAAAGTAAACTTTTTCTTTGCTCACCACCATGTTTGAAGGACATCAGCGTGATCACCGCCGATAGGACGGAGGGTCAAATAAAAAGGAACACCAATTTCTAGACAGGAGCAGTTGGGAGCTAAGAGTGTATTGTGGGGTGACGTGTTTAATTGAGTGTCCAAACTTCCCTCTTTAGGTAGTTATTAGATCTTCACATTCGTGAACATCATAAAACCCACTGATTTCAAAGGCCCAGATGCTTATTATTACAGCAACTCAGTTGTTGAGGTGAGAGAAAATGAGAAGTATGTTGCTGCACCACTAAATCAATGGCTGGGAACGGCTGAAACCAAACAAAAAGAATTCACGGTGGCCAGATAGCGCTATTTTATTCTGACTGTCTCAGGGGACTCAAACAGAATCCATTTGTTTGACTGTTTGTTTTTCAGTTTCACTCGTGTAGAGTACTTGTCCACACACCTTCGGCTTGTAATTTGTCTGTGTCCTTGGATCTCAAGTGAGTCTCCTGTAAGTAATCAAGTAGGTGTCTTGAGTTTTCATCCCTTCTTTTAACCCTGTGTCTTTTGTTTGCTGCACTCAGTGCCTGACCTTTTATTCTTATGATTCAGAGCTGTGCACTTACTGCACTTAAAGAATTTTTTTTATCATTAAGCTAAAATCACTTGAAGAGCATTATGTTTACTACGCTCCCCCCTTCACCAAGTACCCCTGAGAAACCTCTTCAGTCGCTGTCGATCTGCGTAGTTGGATGCTGTAGACCCCTTCACCATGTCCCTCCCTACAGACCCCGTTACAGTCGCTGTCCATCAGTGAGTAGTAAGATGCTATATGATCTCTACTAGCCTTCTCTGTGTTGTACAGCACTCCCCATGCCCCCTCGACCCCAAGCATTATACATGCTAAAACTAATGCCCCCATTCTTTCTCCTCACACTTATCCCTCCCTTCAGACCCACCCTGCCCAGTCCTTTTCCCTTTGGTAACTTTTAGTCAACTCTCGGGTTCTGTGAGTCTGCTGCTGTTTTTTTCCTTCAGTTTTTCTTTGTTGTTATACTCCACACATGAGTGAAAACACTTGGTACTTGTCTTTCTCCGCCTGGCCTATTTCTCTGAACATACTACTGTCTAGCTCCATCCAGGTCATTGCAAATGGTAGTATTTGTTTTCTTCTTAAGGCTGCTTACTGCACTTTTTAAACTGGATTTCATTCTTCCTTTTTGTTTGTAGTTTAGCTATGTTATTCACCATTCAACTCCTGGTTATGAACAATAGCTTTGTGTCAATCGATTTGTATCTGTATCTATCTATCTAATGGTCTGTCTACCTATGTATGTATGTATGTATGTATGTATGTATGTATGTATGTATCTATGTATCTATCTATCTATCTATCTATCTATCTATCTATCTATCTATCTATCTATCTATCTATCTATCTTCCTGTCATCTATCTATGATGTCTATCATCTATCAATCAATGTACCTATCTATCTATCTTTCATCTGTCATCTGTGTACCTCTCTATCTATGAATCAGTCATCTTTTGTCTGCCCATCTATCCTTCTGTACAGAACAGTTAACAACATAGCCTATGTCTCTTCCCTACATTATGCTTCCAGAAATCTTGCAAGGTAACTAAGCCATAAGGAGATCACTGTGTTCACCGATACACTTTCAGTTAGAGTCAGCCGCGTGTGCTTGCAAAACCAGTAAATGGAGGTGAAAGGACTTGAACCTGTATCTCTGTCCTCTGTCCTCTTATACTTCCTGCTCGCTTGGTGACTTTATTTAGCAACATACAGTGAGTAAGTGATCCCTGAAGACCACAAGTATCCTTCGTCTGGTCCGGTTGTCGAAAGAAAAGTGTACTTGGTTCTTTGCACACCACCATGTTTGAGGGACATCGGCGTGATCACTGCTGATAGGTGCAGGGACAAATATAAAGGAACACCTATTTCTGGACAGGAGCAGTTGGGAACAAAGAGAGTGTTGTGGAGTGAAGTGTTTATTTGAGGGTCCAAACTTCCCTCCTTAGGTGGTTATTACTTCTTTACATTCGTGAACATCATAAAAAGCAATGATTTTAAAATCACAGACGCATATTATTACAGCAATTCATTTGTTGAGGTGAGAGGAAATGAGAAGGAACTTGCTGCACCACTAAATCTATGCCTGAGCACTGCTGAAATCAAACAAAAAGAATTCACGGTGGCTAGATAGGGCTATTTTCTACTGACTCTCTCTGGGGACTCAAACAGAATTCATTTGTTTGTTTGTTTCTTATTTTCACTTGTATAGGTAGTCTGTCCCCGCCCGTTCAGCTTGTAGTTTGTCTGTGTCCTTGGATCTCAAGTGAGTCTCCAGTAAGGGAGCACGTAGGAGGTCTTGAGTTTTCATCAGTTCTTCTAACCCTGTGTCTTTTGATTGGAGCACTCAAAGCCTGTACTTTTATTCTGATATTTGAGAGCTGTGCTCTTACTGCACTTTGAAATTCTTTTTGTTCTCATTAATATACAATCACATGCAGAACATTATGTTTTCCAGTCTACACCCTTCACCAAGACCCCGGCACAAGCCAGTTACAGTCGCTGTCCGTCAGCGTGTACTAAGATGCTGTAGAATCACTACATGTCTTCTCTGTGTTATGCAGCCGTACAAAAGACCCCCCAAGTTACACACTATACATGCTAATCCTAATGCCCCCATTCTTTTTCCCCGCCCTTATTACTCCCTTCCCACAAACCCTACCCAGTCCCTTTCTCCTTGGTAACTGTTAGTCCACTCTCGGGTTCTGTGAGTCTGCTGCTGTCTTTTCCTTCAGTTTTTCTTTGTTATCATACTCCACACATGAGTGAAATCATTTGGTACATGTATTTCTCCTCCTGGAATATTTGACTGAGCATAATAGCCTCTAGCTCCATCCATGTTATTGCAAATGATAGGATTTGTTTTCTTCTTATGGCTGCTTACTGCACTTTTTAAACTGGATTTCATTCTTTTTTGTTTGTAGTTTCGCTATGTGCTTTCACCATTGCTCTCCTGGTTACGAGCAGAAGCTTTGTGTTAATCGATATGTACCTATATCTATCTATCTGTCTGTCTATCTATTTATCAATCAATCAATCAATCAATCATATTTTTGTCTGCCCATCTGTCCTTGTGTACAGAACAGTTAACCATATATCCTATATCACTTTCCTACACTATGCTTCCAAAAATCCTGCAAAGTATCTAGGCTGTAGAGGGAGCACTGGGTTCACCGAGACACTTGCAGGTCGAGTCGGCCGCGTGTACCTACAAAACCAGCAAATGGTTGTGCCGGGACTTGAACCCGTGTCTCTATCCTCTGTCCTCTTTCATCTCCTTCTAACTTACTGTCTGTATTTAGCCCCATTCTTTGACTAAGTGCTCCCTGAAGACCACAAGTATCTTTCCTCTGGGCCTGTTGTCACGAGAAAAGTAAACTTTTTCTTTGCTCACCACCATGTTTGAAGGACATCAGCGTGATCACCGCCGATAGGACGGAGGGTCAAATAAAAAGGAACACCAATTTCTAGACAGGAGCAGTTGGGAGCTAAGAGTGTATTGTGGGGTGACGTGTTTAATTGAGTGTCCAAACTTCCCTCTTTAGGTAGTTATTAGATCTTCACATTCGTGAACATCATAAAACCCACTGATTTCAAAGGCCCAGATGCTTATTATTACAGCAACTCAGTTGTTGAGGTGAGAGAAAATGAGAAGTATGTTGCTGCACCACTAAATCAATGGCTGGGAACGGCTGAAACCAAACAAAAAGAATTCACGGTGGCCAGATAGCGCTATTTTATTCTGACTGTCTCAGGGGACTCAAACAGAATCCATTTGTTTGACTGTTTGTTTTTCAGTTTCACTCGTGTAGAGTACTTGTCCACACACCTTCGGCTTGTAATTTGTCTGTGTCCTTGGATCTCAAGTGAGTCTCCTGTAAGTAATCAAGTAGGTGTCTTGAGTTTTCATCCCTTCTTTTAACCCTGTGTCTTTTGTTTGCTGCACTCAGTGCCTGACCTTTTATTCTTATGATTCAGAGCTGTGCACTTACTGCACTTAAAGAATTTTTTTTATCATTAAGCTAAAATCACTTGAAGAGCATTATGTTTACTACGCTCCCCCCTTCACCAAGTACCCCTGAGAAACCTCTTCAGTCGCTGTCGATCTGCGTAGTTGGATGCTGTAGACCCCTTCACCATGTCCCTCCCTACAGACCCCGTTACAGTCGCTGTCCATCAGTGAGTAGTAAGATGCTATATGATCTCTACTAGCCTTCTCTGTGTTGTACAGCACTCCCCATGCCCCCTCGACCCCAAGCATTATACATGCTAAAACTAATGCCCCCATTCTTTCTCCTCACACTTATCCCTCCCTTCAGACCCACCCTGCCCAGTCCTTTTCCCTTTGGTAACTTTTAGTCAACTCTCGGGTTCTGTGAGTCTGCTGCTGTTTTTTTCCTTCAGTTTTTCTTTGTTGTTATACTCCACACATGAGTGAAAACACTTGGTACTTGTCTTTCTCCGCCTGGCCTATTTCTCTGAACATACTACTGTCTAGCTCCATCCAGGTCATTGCAAATGGTAGTATTTGTTTTCTTCTTAAGGCTGCTTACTGCACTTTTTAAACTGGATTTCATTCTTCCTTTTTGTTTGTAGTTTAGCTATGTTATTCACCATTCAACTCCTGGTTATGAACAATAGCTTTGTGTCAATCGATTTGTATCTGTATCTATCTATCTAATGGTCTGTCTACCTATGTATGTATGTATGTATGTATGTATGTATGTATGTATGTATCTATGTATCTATCTATCTATCTATCTATCTATCTATCTATCTATCTATCTATCTATCTATCTATCTTCCTGTCATCTATCTATGATGTCTATCATCTATCAATCAATGTACCTATCTATCTATCTTTCATCTGTCATCTGTGTACCTCTCTATCTATGAATCAGTCATCTTTTGTCTGCCCATCTATCCTTCTGTACAGAACAGTTAACAACATAGCCTATGTCTCTTCCCTACATTATGCTTCCAGAAATCTTGCAAGGTAACTAAGCCATAAGGAGATCACTGTGTTCACCGATACACTTTCAGTTAGAGTCAGCCGCGTGTGCTTGCAAAACCAGTAAATGGAGGTGAAAGGACTTGAACCTGTATCTCTGTCCTCTGTCCTCTTATACTTCCTGCTCGCTTGGTGACTTTATTTAGCAACATACAGTGAGTAAGTGATCCCTGAAGACCACAAGTATCCTTCGTCTGGTCCGGTTGTCGAAAGAAAAGTGTACTTGGTTCTTTGCACACCACCATGTTTGAGGGACATCGGCGTGATCACTGCTGATAGGTGCAGGGACAAATATAAAGGAACACCTATTTCTGGACAGGAGCAGTTGGGAACAAAGAGAGTGTTGTGGAGTGAAGTGTTTATTTGAGGGTCCAAACTTCCCTCCTTAGGTGGTTATTACTTCTTTACATTCGTGAACATCATAAAAAGCAATGATTTTAAAATCACAGACGCATATTATTACAGCAATTCATTTGTTGAGGTGAGAGGAAATGAGAAGGAACTTGCTGCACCACTAAATCTATGCCTGAGCACTGCTGAAATCAAACAAAAAGAATTCACGGTGGCTAGATAGGGCTATTTTCTACTGACTCTCTCTGGGGACTCAAACAGAATTCATTTGTTTGTTTGTTTCTTATTTTCACTTGTATAGGTAGTCTGTCCCCGCCCGTTCAGCTTGTAGTTTGTCTGTGTCCTTGGATCTCAAGTGAGTCTCCAGTAAGGGAGCACGTAGGAGGTCTTGAGTTTTCATCAGTTCTTCTAACCCTGTGTCTTTTGATTGGAGCACTCAAATCCTGTACTTTTATTCTGATATTTGAGAGCTGTGCTCTTACTGGACTTTGAAATTCTTTTTGTTCTCATTAATATACAATCACATGCAGAACATTATGTTTTCCAGTCTACACCCTTCACCAAGACCCCGGCACAAGCCAGTTACAGTCGCTGTCCGTCAGCGTGTACTAAGATGCTGTAGAATCACTACATGTCTTCTCTGAGTTATGCAGCCGTACAAAAGACCCCCCAAGTTACACACTATACATGCTAATCCTAATGCCCCCATTCTTTTTCCCCGCCCTTATTACTCCCTTCCCACAAACCCTACCCAGTCCC
This sequence comes from Manis pentadactyla, assembly GCF_030020395.1. Lineage (NCBI taxonomy): Eukaryota > Metazoa > Chordata > Mammalia > Pholidota > Manidae > Manis > Manis pentadactyla. The sequence continues at coordinate 47,233 of NW_026644649.1, forward strand.
TTTCTCTTTGGTAACTTTTAGTCCACTCTCGGGTTCTGTGAGTCTGCTGCTGTCTTTTCCTTCAGTTTTTCTTTGTTATCATACTCCACACATGAGTGAAAACACTGGGTACTTGTCTTTCTCCGCCTGGCCTATTTCTCTGAACATACTACCGTCTAGCTCCATCCAGGTCATTGCAAATGGTAGTATTTGTTTTCTTCTTAAGGCTGCTTACTGCACTTTTTAAACTGGATTTCATTCTTCCTTTTTGTTTGTAGTTTAGCTATGTTATTCACCATTCAACTCCTGGTTATGAACAATAGCTTTGTGTCTATCGATATGTATCTGTATCTATCTATCTAATGGTCTGTCTGACTATGTATGTATGTATGTATGTATCTATGTATCTATCTATCTTCCTATCATCTATCTATGATATCTATCATCTATCAATCTATGTAACTATCTATCTATCTTTCATCTGTCATCTGTGTACCTATCTATCTATGAATCAATCATCTTTTTGTCTGCCCATCTATCCTTCTGTACAGAACAGTTAACAACATAGCCTATGTCTCTTCCCTACATTATGCTTCCAGAAATCTTGCAAGGTAACTAAGCCATAAGGAGAGCACTGTGATCACCGATACACTTTCAGGTAGAGTCAGCCGCGTGTGCTTACAAAACCAGTAAATGGAGGTGAAAGGACTTGAACCTGTATCTCTGTCCTCTGTCCTCTTATACTTCCTGCTCGCTTGGTGACTTTATTTAGCCACATTCAGTGAGTAAGTGATCCCTGAAGACCACAAGTATCCTTCGTCTGGTCCGGTTGTCGAAAGAAAAGTGTACTTGTTTCTTTGCACACCACCTTGTTTGAGGGACATCGGCGTGATCACTGCTGATAGGTGCAGGGACAAATATAAAGGAATAACTATTTCTGGACAGGAGCAGTTGGGAACAAAGAGTGTGTTGTGGAGTGAAGTGTTTATTTGAGGGTCCAAACTTCCCTCCTTAGGTGGTTATTACATCTTTACATTCGTGAACATCATATAAAGCAATGATTTTAAAAGCTCAGACGCATATTATTACAGCAATTCATTTGTTGAGGTGAGAGGAAATGAGAAGGAACTTGCTGCACCACTAAATCTATGCCTGAGCACTGCTGAAATCAAACAAAAAGAATTCACGGTGGCTAGATAGGGCTATTTTCTACTGACTATCTCTGGGGATTCAAACAGAATTCATTTGTTTGTTTGTTTCCTATTTTCACTTGTATAGGTAATCTGTCCCCGCCCGTTCAGCTTGTAGTTTGTCTGTGTCCTTGGATCTCAAGTAAGTCTCCAGTAAGGGAGCACGTAGGAGGTCTTGAGTTTTCATCAGTACTTCTAACCCTGTGTCTTTTGATTGGAGCACTCAAAGCCTGTACTTTTATTCTGATATTTGAGAGCTGTGCTCTTACTGCACTTTGAAATTCTTTTTGTTCTCATTAATATACAATCACATGCAGAACATTATGTTTTCCAGTCTACACCCTTCACCAAGACCCCGGCACAAGCCAGTTACGTTCGCTGTCCGTCAGCGTGTACTAAGATGCTGTAGAATCACTACATGTCTTCTCTGTGTTATGCATCCGTACAAAAGAACCCCCAAGTTACACACTATACATGCTAATCCTAATGCCCCCATTCTTTTTCCCCGCCCTTATTACTCCCTTCCCACAAACCCTACCCAGTCCCTTTCTCTTTGGTAACTGTTAGTCCACTCTCGGGTTCTGTGAGTCTGCTGCTGTCTTTTCTTCAGTTTTTCTTTGTTATCATACTCCACACATGAGTGAAATCATTTGGTACATGTATTTCTCCTCCTGGAATATTTGACTGAGCATAATACCCTCTAGCTCCATCCACGTTATTGCAAATGATAGGATTTGTTTTCTTCTTATGGCTGCTTACTGCACTTTTTAAACTGGATTTCATTCTTCTTTTTTGTTTGTAGTTTCGCTATGTGCTTTCACCATTGCTCTTCTCGTTATGAGCAGAAGCTTTGTGTTTATCGATATGTACCTATATCTATCTATCTGTCTGTCAATCTATTTATCAATCAATCAATCATCTTTTTGTCTGCCCATCTGTCCTTGTGTACAGAACAGTTAACCATATATCCTATATCACTTTCCTACACTATGCTTCCAAAAATCCTGCAAAGTATCTAGGCTGTAGAGAGAGCACTGGGTTCACCGAGACACTTGCAGGTCGAGTCGGCCGCGTGTACCTACAAAACCAGCAAATGGTTGTGCCGGGACTTGAACCCGTGTCTCTATCCTCTGTCCTCTTTCATCTCCTTCTAACTTACTGTCTGTATTTAGCCACATTCTTTGACTAAGTGCTCCCAGAAGACCACAAGTATCATTCCTCTGGGCCTGTTGTCACGAGAAAAGTAAACTTGTTCTTTGCTCAGCACCATGTTTGAAGGACATCAGCGTGATCACCGCCGATAGGACGGAGGGTCAAATAAAAAGGAACACCAATTTCTAGACAGGAGCAGTTGGGAGCTAAGAGTTTATTGTGGGGTGACGTGTTTAATTGAGTGTCCAAACTTCCCTCTTTAGGTAGTTATTAGATCTTCACATTCGTGAACATCATAAAACCCACTGATTTCAAAGGCCCAGATTCTTATTATTACAGCAACTCAGTTGTTGAGGTGAGAGAAAATGAGAAGTATGTTGCTGCACCACTAAATCAATGGCTGGGAACGGCTGAAACCAAACAAAAAGAATTCACGGTGGCCAGAAAGGGCTATTTTCTTCTGACTGTCTCAGGGGACTCAAACAGAATCCATTTGTTTGATTGTTTGTTTTTCAGTTTCACTCGTGTAGAGTACTTGTCCACACACCTTCGGCTTGTAGTTTGTCTGTGTCCTTGGATCTCAAGTGAGTCTCCTGTAAGTAAGCAAGTAGGTGTCTTGAGTTTTCATCCCTTCTTTTAACCCTGTGTCTTTTGTTTGCTGCACTCAGTGCCTGACCTTTTATTCTGATGATTCAGAGCTCTGCACTTATTGCACTTAAAGAATTTTTTTTATCATTAAGCTAAAATCACTTGAAGAACATTATGTTTACTATGCTCTCCCCTTCACCAAGTACCCCTGAAAAACCTCTTCAGTCGCTGTCGATCTGTGCAGTTGGATGCTGTAGACACCTTCACCATGTAACTCCCAAAAGACCCCGTTACAGTCGCTGTCCATCAGTGAGAAGTAAGATGCTATATGATCTCTACTAGCCTTCTCTGTGTTGTACAGCACTCCCCATGCCCCCTCGACCCCAAGCATTATACATGCTAAAACTAATGCCCCCATTCTTTCTCCTCACACTTATCCCTCCCTTCAGTCCCACCCTGCCCAGTCCTTTTCCCTTTGGTAACTTTTAGTCAACTCTCGGGTTCTGTGAGTCTGCTGCTGTTTTCTTCCTTCAGTTTTTCTTTGTTGTTATACTCCACACATGAGTGAAAACACTTGGTACTTGTCTTTCTCCGCCTGGCCTATTTCTCTGAACATACTACCGTCTAGCTCCATCCAGGTCATTGCAAATGGTAGTATTTGTTTTCTTCTTAAGGCTGCTTACTGCACTTTTTAAACTGGATTTCATTCTTCCTTTTTGTTTGTAGTTTAGCTATGTTATTCACCATTCAACTCCTGGTTATGAACAATAGCTTTGTGTCTATCGATATGTATCTGTATCTATCTATCTAATGGTCTGTCTGACTATGTATGTATGTATGTATGTATCTATGTATCTATCTATCTTCCTATCATCTATCTATGATATCTATCATCTATCAATCTATGTACCTATCTATCTATCTTTCATCTGTCATCTGTGTACCTATCTATCTATGAATCAATCATCTTTTTGTCTGCCCATCTATCCTTCTGTACAGAACAGTTAACAACATAGCCTATGTCTCTTCCCTACATTATGCTTCCAGAAATCTTGCAAGGTAACTAAGCCATAAGGAGAGCACTGTGATCACCGATACACTTTCAGGTAGTGTCAGCCGCGTGTGCTTACAAAACCAGTAAATGGAGGTGAAAGGACTTGAACCTGTATCTCTGTCCTCTGTCCTCTTATACTTCCTGCTCGCTTGGTGACTTTATTTAGCCACATTCAGTGAGTAAGTGATCCCTGAAGACCACAAGTATCCTTCGTCTGGTCCGGTTGTCGAAAGAAAAGTGTACTTGTTTCTTTGCACACCACCTTGTTTGAGGGACATCGGCGTGATCACTGCTGATAGGTGCAGGGACAAATATAAAGGAATAACTATTTCTGGACAGGAGCAGTTGGGAACAAAGAGTGTGTTGTGGAGTGAAGTGTTTATTTGAGGGTCCAAACTTCCCTCCTTAGGTGGTTATTACATCTTTACATTCGTGAACATCATATAAAGCAATGATTTTAAAAGCTCAGACGCATATTATTACAGCAATTCATTTGTTGAGGTGAGAGGAAATGAGAAGGAACTTGCTGCACCACTAAATCTATGCCTGAGCACTGCTGAAATCAAACAAAAAGAATTCACGGTGGCTAGATAGGGCTATTTTCTACTGACTATCTCTGGGGATTCAAACAGAATTCATTTGTTTGTTTGTTTCCTATTTTCACTTGTATAGGTAATCTGTCCCCGCCCGTTCAGCTTGTAGTTTGTCTGTGTCCTTGGATCTCAAGTAAGTCTCCAGTAAGGGAGCACGTAGGAGGTCTTGAGTTTTCATCAGTTCTTCTAACCCTGTGTCTTTTGATTGGAGCACTCGAAGCCTGTACTTTTATTCTGATATTTGAGAGCTGTGCTCTTACTGCACTTTGAAATTCTTTTTGTTCTCATTAATATACAATCAAATGCAGAACATTATGTTTTCCAGTCTACACCCTTCACCAAGACCCCGGCACAAGCCAGTTACGTTCGCTGTCCGTCAGCGTGTACTAAGATGCTGTAGAATCACTACATGTCTTCTCTGTGTTATGCATCCGTACAAAAGAACCCCCAAGTTACACACTATACATGCTAATCCTAATGCCCCCATTCTTTTTCCCCGCCCTTATTACTCCCTTCCCACAAACCCTACCCAGTCCCTTTCTCTTTGGTAACTGTTAGTCCACTCTCGGGTTCTGTGAGTCTGCTGCTGTCTTTTCTTCAGTTTTTCTTTGTTATCATACTCCACACATGAGTGAAATCATTTGGTACATGTATTTCTCCTCCTGGAATATTTGACTGAGCATAATACCCTCTAGCTCCATCCACGTTATTGCAAATGATAGGATTTGTTTTCTTCTTATGGCTGCTTACTGCACTTTTTAAACTGGATTTCATTCTTCTTTTTTGTTTGTAGTTTCGCTATGTGCTTTCACCATTGCTCTTCTCGTTATGAGCAGAAGCTTTGTGTTTATCGATATGTACCTATATCTATCTATCTGTCTGTCTATCTATTTATCAATCAATCAATCATCTTTTTGTCTGCCCATCTGTCCTTGTGTACAGAACAGTTAACCATATATCCTATATCACTTTCCTACACTATGCTTCCAAAAATCCTGCAAAGTATCTAGGCTGTAGAGAGAGCACTGGGTTCACCGAGACACTTGCAGGTCGAGTCGGCCGCGTGTACCTACAAAACCAGCAAATGGTTGTGCCGGGACTTGAACCCGTGTCTCTATCCTCTGTCCTCTTTCATCTCCTTCTAACTTACTGTCTGTATTTAGCCACATTCTTTGACTAAGTGCTCCCTGAAGACCACAAGTATCATTCCTCTGGGCCTGTTGTCACGAGAAAAGTAAACTTGTTCTTTGCTCAGCACCATGTTTGAAGGACATCAGCGTGATCACCGCCGATAGGACGGAGGGTCAAATAAAAAGGAACACCAATTTCTAGACAGGAGCAGTTGGGAGCTAAGAGTGTATTGTGGGGTGACGTGTTTAATTGAGTGTCCAAACTTCCCTCTTTAGGTAGTTATTAGATCTTCACATTCGTGAACATCATAAAACCCACTGATTTCAAAGGCCCAGATGCTTATTATTACAGCAACTCAGTTGTTGAGGTGAGAGAAAATGAGAAGTATGTTGCTGCACCACTAAATCAATGGCTGGGAACGGCTGAAACCAAACAAAAAGAATTCACGGTGGCCAGAAAGGGCTATTTTCTTCTGACTGTCTCAGGGGACTCAAACAGAATCCATTTGTTTGATTGTTTGTTTTTCAGTTTCACTCGTGTAGAGTACTTGTCCACACACCTTCGGCTTGTAGTTTGTCTGTGTCCTTGGATCTCAAGTGAGTCTCCTGTAAGTAAGCAAGTAGGTGTCTTGAGTTTTCATCCCTTCTTTTAACCCTGTGTCTTTTGTTTGCTGCACTCAGTGCCTGACCTTTTATTCTGATGATTCAGAGCTCTGCACTTATTGCACTTAAAGAATTTTTTTTATCATTAAGCTAAAATCACTTGAAGAACATTATGTTTACTATGCTCTCCCCTTCACCAAGTACCCCTGAAAAACCTCTTCAGTCGCTGTCGATCTGTGCAGTTGGATGCTGTAGACCCCTTCACCATGTAACTCCCAAAAGACCCCGTTACAGTCGCTGTCCATCAGTGAGAAGTAAGATGCTATATGATCTCTACTAGCCTTCTCTGTGTTGTACAGCACTCCCCATGCCCCCTCGACCCCAAGCATTATACATGCTAAAACTAATGCCCCCATTCTTTCTCCTCACACTTATCCCTCCCTTCAGTCCCACCCTGCCCAGTCCTTTTCCCTTTGGTAACTTTTAGTCAACTCTCGGGTTCTGTGAGTCTGCTGCTGTTTTCTTCCTTCAGTTTTTCTTTGTTGTTATACTCCACACATGAGTGAAAACACTTGGTACTTGTCTTTCTCCACCTGGCCTATTTCTCTGAACATACTACCGTCTAGCTCCATCCAGGTCATTGCAAATGGTAGTATTTGTTTTCTTCTTAAGGCTGCTTACTGCACTTTTTAAACTGGATTTCATTCTTCCTTTTTGTTTGTAGTTTAGCTATGTTATTCACCATTCAACTCCTGGTTATGAACAATAGCTTTGTGTCTATCGATATGTATCTGTATCTATCTATCTAATGGTCTGTCTGACTATGTATGTATGTATGTATGTATCTATGTATCTATCTATCTTCCTATCATCTATCTATGATATCTATCATCTATCAATCTATGTACCTATCTATCTATCTTTCATCTGTCATCTGTGTACCTATCTATCTATGAATCAATCATCTTTTTGTCTGCCCATCTATCCTTCTGTACAGAACAGTTAACAACATAGCCTATGTCTCTTCCCTACATTATGCTTCCAGAAATCTTGCAAGGTAACTAAGCCATAAGGAGAGCACTGTGATCACCGATACACTTTCAGGTAGAGTCAGCCGCGTGTGCTTACAAAACCAGTAAATGGAGGTGAAAGGACTTGAACCTGTATCTCTGTCCTCTGTCCTCTTATACTTCCTGCTCGCTTGGTGACTTTATTTAGCCACATTCAGTGAGTAAGTGATCCCTGAAGACCACAAGTATCCTTCGTCTGGTCCGGTTGTCGAAGGAAAAGTGTACTTGTTTCTTTGCACACCACCTTGTTTGAGGGACATCGGCGTGATCACTGCTGATAGGTGCAGGGACAAATATAAAGGAATAACTATTTCTGGACAGGAGCAGTTGGGAACAAAGAGTGTGTTGTGGAGTGAAGTGTTTATTTGAGGGTCCAAACTTCCCTCCTTAGGTGGTTATTACATCTTTACATTCGTGAACATCATATAAAGCAATGATTTTAAAAGCTCAGACGCATATTATTACAGCAATTCATTTGTTGAGGTGAGAGGAAATGAGAAGGAACTTGCTGCACCACTAAATCTATGCCTGAGCACTGCTGAAATCAAACAAAAAGAATTCACGGTGGCTAGATAGGGCTATTTTCTACTGACTGTCTCTGGGGATTTAAACAGAATTCATTTGTTTGTTTGTTTCCTATTTTCACTTGTATAGGTAATCTGTCCCCGCCCGTTCAGCTTGTAGTTTGTCTGTGTCCTTGGATCTCAAGTAAGTCTCCAGTAAGGGAGCACGTAGGAGGTCTTGAGTTTTCATCAGTTCTTCTAACCCTGTGTCTTTTGATTGGAGCACTCAAAGCCTGTACTTTTATTCTGATATTTGAGAGCTGTGCTCTTACTGCACTTTGAAATTCTTTTTGTTCTCATTAATATACAATCACATGCAGAACATTATGTTTTCCAGTCTACACCCTTCACCAAGACCCCGGCACAAGCCAGTTACGTTCGCTGTCCGTCAGCGTGTACTAAGATGCTGTAGAATCACTACATGTCTTCTCTGTGTTATGCAGCCGTACAAAAGACCCCCCAAGTTACACACTATACATGCTAATCCTAATGCCCCCATTCTTTTTCCCCGCCCTTATTACTCCCTTCCCACAAACCCTACCCAGTCCCTTTCTCTTTGGTAACTGTTAGTCCACTCTCGGGGTCTGTGAGTCTGCTGCTGTCTTTTCTTCAGTTTTTCTTTGTTATCATACTCCACACATGAGTGAAATCATTTGGTACATGTATTTCTCCTCCTGGAATATTTGACTGAGCATAATACCCTCTAGCTCCATCCACGTTATTGCAAATGATAGGATTTGTTTTCTTCTTATGGCTGCTTACTGCACTTTTTAAACTGGATTTCATTCTTCTTTTTTGTTTGTAGTTTCGCTATGTGCTTTCACCATTGCTCTTCTCGTTATGAGCAGAAGCTTTGTGTTTATCGATATGTACCTATATCTATCTATCTGTCTGTCTATCTATTTATCAATCAATCAATCATCTTTTTGTCTGCCCATCTGTCCTTGTGTACAGAACAGTTAACCATATATCCTATATCACTTTCCTACACTATGCTTCCAAAAATCCTGCAAAGTATCTAGGCTGTAGAGAGAGCACTGGGTTCACCGAGACACTTGCAGGTCGAGTCGGCCGCGTGTACCTACAAAACCAGCAAATGGTTGTGCCGGGACTTGAACCCGTGTCTCTATCCTCTGTCCTCTTTCATCTCCTTCTAACTTACTGTCTGTATTTAGCCACATTCTTTGACTAAGTGCTCCCTGAAGACCACAAGTATCATTCCTCTGGGCCTGTTGTCACGAGAAAAGTAAACTTGTTCTTTGCTCAGCACCATGTTTGAAGGACATCAGCGTGATCACCGCCAATAGGACGGAGGGTCAAATAAAAAGGAACACCAATTTCTAGACAGGAGCAGTTGGGAGCTAAGAGTGTATTGTGGGGTGACGTGTTTAATTGAGTGTCCAAACTTCCCTCTTTAGGTAGTTATTAGATCTTCACATTCGTGAACATCATAAAACCCACTGATTTCAAAGGCCCAGATTCTTATTATTACAGCAACTCAGTTGTTGAGGTGAGAGAAAATGAGAAGTATGTTGCTGCACCACTAAATCAATGGCTGGGAACGGCTGAAACCAAACAAAAAGAATTCACGGTGGCCAGAAAGGGCTATTTTCTTCTGACTGTCTCAGGGGACTCAAACAGAATCCATTTGTTTGATTGTTTGTTTTTCAGTTTCACTCGTGTAGAGTACTTGTCCACACACCTTCGGCTTGTAGTTTGTCTGTGTCCTTGGATCTCAAGTGAGTCTCCTGTAAGTAAGCAAGTAGGTGTCTTGAGTTTTCATCCCTTCTTTTAACCCTGTGTCTTTTGTTTGCTGCACTCAGTGCCTGACCTTTTATTCTGATGATTCAGAGCTCTGCACTTATTGCACTTAAAGAATTTTTTTTATCATTAAGCTAAAATCACTTGAAGAACATTATGTTTACTATGCTCTCCCCTTCACCAAGTACCCCTGAAAAACCTCTTCAGTCGCTGTCGATCTGTGCAGTTGGATGCTGTAGACCCCTTCACCATGTAACTCCCAAAAGACCCCGTTACAGTCGCTGTCCATCAGTGAGAAGTAAGATGCTATATGATCTCTAGTAGCCTTCTCTGTGTTGTACAGCACTCCCCATGCCCCCTCGACCCCAAGCATTATACATGCTAAAACTAATGCCCCCATTCTTTCTCCTCACACTTATCCCTCCCTTCAGTCCCACCCTGCCCAGTCCTTTTCCCTTTGGTAACTTTTAGTCAACTCTCGGGTTCTGTGAGTCTGCTGCTGTTTTCTTCCTTCAGTTTTTCTTTGTTGTTATACTCCACACATGAGTGAAAACACTTGGTACTTGTCTTTCTCCGCCTGGCCTATTTCTCTGAACATACTACCGTCTAGCTCCATCCAGGTCATTGCAAATGGTAGTATTTGTTTTCTTCTTAAGGCTGCTTACTGCACTTTTTAAACTGGATTTCATTCTTCCTTTTTGTTTGTAGTTTAGCTATGTTATTCACCATTCAACTCCTGGTTATGAACAATAGCTTTGTGTCTATCGATATGTATCTGTATCTATCTATCTAATGGTCTGTCTGACTATGTATGTATGTATGTATGTATCTATGTATCTATCTATCTTCCTATCATCTATCTATGATATCTATCATCTATCAATCTATGTACCTATCTATCTATCTTTCATCTGTCATCTGTGTACCTATCTATCTATGAATCAATCATCTTTTTGTCTGCCCATCTATCCTTCTGTACAGAACAGTTAACAACATAGCCTATGTCTCTTCCCTACATTATGCTTCCAGAAATCTTGCAAGGTAACTAAGCCATAAGGAGAGCACTGTGATCACCGATACACTTTCAGGTAGAGTCAGCCGCGTGTGCTTACAAAACCAGTAAATGGAGGTGAAAGGACTTGAACCTGTATCTCTGTCCTCTGTCCTCTTATACTTCCTGCTCGCTTGGTGACTTTATTTAGCCACATTCAGTGAGTAAGTGATCCCTGAAGACCACAAGTATCCTTCGTCTGGTCCGGTTGTCGAAGGAAAAGTGTACTTGTTTCTTTGCACACCACCTTGTTTGAGGGACATCGGCGTGATCACTGCTGATAGGTGCAGGGACAAATATAAAGGAATAACTATTTCTGGACAGGAGCAGTTGGGAACAAAGAGTGTGTTGTGGAGTGAAGTGTTTATTTGAGGGTCCAAACTTCCCTCCTTAGGTGGTTATTACATCTTTACATTCGTGAACATCATATAAAGCAATGATTTTAAAAGCTCAGACGCATATTATTACAGCAATTCATTTGTTGAGGTGAGAGGAAATGAGAAGGAACTTGCTGCACCACTAAATCTATGCCTGAGCACTGCTGAAATCAAACAAAAAGAATTCACGGTGGCTAGATAGGGCTATTTTCTACTGACTGTCTCTGGGGATTTAAACAGAATTCATTTGTTTGTTTGTTTCCTATTTTCACTTGTATAGGTAATCTGTCCCCGCCCGTTCAGCTTGTAGTTTGTCTGTGTCCTTGGATCTCAAGTAAGTCTCCAGTAAGGGAGCACGTAGGAGGTCTTGAGTTTTCATCAGTTCTTCTAACCCTGTGTCTTTTGATTGGAGCACTCAAAGCCTGTACTTTTATTCTGATATTTGAGAGCTGTGCTCTTACTGCACTTTGAAATTCTTTTTGTTCTCATTAATATACAATCACATGCAGAACATTATGTTTTCCAGTCTACACCCTTCACCAAGACCCCGGCACAAGCCAGTTACGTTCGCTGTCCGTCAGCGTGTACTAAGATGCTGTAGAATCACTACATGTCTTCTCTGTGTTATGCAGCCGTACAAAAGACCCCCCAAGTTACACACTATACATGCTAATCCTAATGCCCCCATTCTTTTTCCCCGCCCTTATTACTCCCTTCCCACAAACCCTACCCAGTCCCTTTCTCTTTGGTAACTGTTAGTCCACTCTCGGGGTCTGTGAGTCTGCTGCTGTCTTTTCTTCAGTTTTTCTTTGTTATCATACTCCACACATGAGTGAAATCATTTGGTACATGTATTTCTCCTCCTGGAATATTTGACTGAGCATAATACCCTCTAGCTCCATCCACGTTATTGCAAATGATAGGATTTGTTTTCTTCTTATGGCTGCTTACTGCACTTTTTAAACTGGATTTCATTCTTCTTTTTTGTTTGTAGTTTCGCTATGTGCTTTCACCATTGCTCTTCTCGTTATGAGCAGAAGCTTTGTGTTTATCGATATGTACCTATATCTATCTATCTGTCTGTCTATCTATTTATCAATCAATCAATCATCTTTTTGTCTGCCCATCTGTCCTTGTGTACAGAACAGTTAACCATATATCCTATATCACTTTCCTACACTATGCTTCCAAAAATCCTGCAAAGTATCTAGGCTGTAGAGAGAGCACTGGGTTCACCGAGACACTTGCAGGTCGAGTCGGCCGCGTGTACCTACAAAACCAGCAAATGGTTGTGCCGGGACTTGAACCCGTGTCTCTATCCTCTGTCCTCTTTCATCTCCTTCTAACTTACTGTCTGTATTTAGCCACATTCTTTGACTAAGTGCTCCCTGAAGACCACAAGTATCATTCCTCTGGGCCTGTTGTCACGAGAAAAGTAAACTTGTTCTTTGCTCAGCACCATGTTTGAAGGACATCAGCGTGATCACCGCCAATAGGACGGAGGGTCAAATAAAAAGGAACACCAATTTCTAGACAGGAGCAGTTGGGAGCTAAGAGTGTATTGTGGGGTGACGTGTTTAATTGAGTGTCCAAACTTCCCTCTTTAGGTAGTTATTAGATCTTCACATTCGTGAACATCATAAAACCCACTGATTTCAAAGGCCCAGATTCTTATTATTACAGCAACTCAGTTGTTGAGGTGAGAGAAAATGAGAAGTATGTTGCTGCACCACTAAATCAATGGCTGGGAACGGCTGAAACCAAACAAAAAGAATTCACGGTGGCCAGAAAGGGCTATTTTCTTCTGACTGTCTCAGGGGACTCAAACAGAATCCATTTGTTTGATTGTTTGTTTTTCAGTTTCACTCGTGTAGAGTACTTGTCCACACACCTTCGGCTTGTAGTTTGTCTGTGTCCTTGGATCTCAAGTGAGTCTCCTGTAAGTAAGCAAGTAGGTGTCTTGAGTTTTCATCCCTTCTTTTAACCCTGTGTCTTTTGTTTGCTGCACTCAGTGCCTGACCTTTTATTCTGATGATTCAGAGCTCTGCACTTATTGCACTTAAAGAATTTTTTTTATCATTAAGCTAAAATCACTTGAAGAACATTATGTTTACTATGCTCTCCCCTTCACCAAGTACCCCTGAAAAACCTCTTCAGTCGCTGTCGATCTGTGCAGTTGGATGCTGTAGACCCCTTCACCATGTAACTCCCAAAAGACCCCGTTACAGTCGCTGTCCATCAGTGAGAAGTAAGATGCTATATGATCTCTAGTAGCCTTCTCTGTGTTGTACAGCACTCCCCATGCCCCCTCGACCCCAAGCATTATACATGCTAAAACTAATGCCCCCATTCTTTCTCCTCACACTTATCCCTCCCTTCAGTCCCACCCTGCCCAGTCCTTTTCCCTTTGGTAACTTTTAGTCAACTCTCGGGTTCTGTGAGTCTGCTGCTGTTTTCTTCCTTCAGTTTTTCTTTGTTGTTATACTCCACACATGAGTGAAAACACTTGGTACTTGTCTTTCTCCGCCTGGCCTATTTCTCTGAACATACTACCGTCTAGCTCCATCCAGGTCATTGCAAATGGTAGTATTTGTTTTCTTCTTAAGGCTGCTTACTGCACTTTTTAAACTGGATTTCATTCTTCCTTTTTGTTTGTAGTTTAGCTATGTTATTCACCATTCAACTCCTGGTTATGAACAATAGCTTTGTGTCTATCGATATGTATCTGTATCTATCTATCTAATGGTCTGTCTGACTATGTATGTATGTATGTATGTATCTATGTATCTATCTATCTTCCTATCATCTATCTATGATATCTATCATCTATCAATCTATGTACCTATCTATCTATCTTTCATCTGTCATCTGTGTACCTATCTATCTATGAATCAATCATCTTTTTGTCTGCCCATCTATCCTTCTGTACAGAACAGTTAACAACATAGCCTATGTCTCTTCCCTACATTATGCTTCCAGAAATCTTGCAAGGTAACTAAGCCATAAGGAGAGCACTGTGATCACCGATACACTTTCAGGTAGAGTCAGCCGCGTGTGCTTACAAAACCAGTAAATGGAGGTGAAAGGACTTGAACCTGTATCTCTGTCCTCTGTCCTCTTATACTTCCTGCTCGCTTGGTGACTTTATTTAGCCACATTCAGTGAGTAAGTGATCCCTGAAGACCACAAGTATCCTTCGTCTGGTCCGGTTGTCGAAGGAAAAGTGTACTTGTTTCTTTGCACACCACCTTGTTTGAGGGACATCGGCGTGATCACTGCTGATAGGTGCAGGGACAAATATAAAGGAATAACTATTTCTGGACAGGAGCAGTTGGGAACAAAGAGTGTGTTGTGGAGTGAAGTGTTTATTTGAGGGTCCAAACGTCCCTCCTTAGGTGGTTATTACATCTTTACATTCGTGAACATCATATAAAGCAATGATTTTAAAAGCTCAGACGCATATTATTACAGCAATTCATTTGTTGAGGTGAGAGGAAATGAGAAGGAACTTGCTGCACCAGTAAATCTATGCCTGAGCACTGCTGAAATCAAACAAAAAGAATTCACGGTGGCTAGATAGGGCTATTTTCTACTGACTGTCTCTGGGGATTTAAACAGAATTCATTTGTTTGTTTGTTTCCTATTTTCACTTGTATAGGTAATCTGTCCCCGCCCGTTCAGCTTGTAGTTTGTCTGTGTCCTTGGATCTCAAGTAAGTCTCCAGTAAGGGAGCACGTAGGAGGTCTTGAGTTTTCATCAGTTCTTCTAACCCTGTGTCTTTTGATTGGAGCACTCAAAGCCTGTACTTTTATTCTGATATTTGAGAGCTGTGCTCTTACTGCACTTTGAAATTCTTTTTGTTCTCATTAATATACAATCACATGCAGAACATTATGTTTTCCAGTCTACACCCTTCACCAAGACCCCGGCACAAGCCAGTTACGTTCGCTGTCCGTCAGCGTGTACTAAGATGCTGTAGAATCACTACATGTCTTCTCTGTGTTATGCAGCCGTACAAAAGACCCCCCAAGTTACACACTATACATGCTAATCCTAATGCCCCCATTCTTTTTCCCCGCCCTTATTACTCCCTTCCCACAAACCCTACCCAGTCCCTTTCTCTTTGGTAACTGTTAGTCCACTCTCGGGGTCTGTGAGTCTGCTGCTGTCTTTTCTTCAGTTTTTCTTTGTTATCATACTCCACACATGAGTGAAATCATTTGGTACATGTATTTCTCCTCCTGGAATATTTGACTGAGCATAATACCCTCTAGCTCCATCCACGTTATTGCAAATGATAGGATTTGTTTTCTTCTTATGGCTGCTTACTGCACTTTTTAAACTGGATTTCATTCTTCTTTTTTGTTTGTAGTTTCGCTATGTGCTTTCACCATTGCTCTTCTCGTTATGAGCAGAAGCTTTGTGTTTATCGATATGTACCTATATCTATCTATCTGTCTGTCTATCTATTTATCAATCAATCAATCATCTTTTTGTCTGCCCATCTGTCCTTGTGTACAGAACAGTTAACCATATATCCTATATCACTTTCCTACACTATGCTTCCAAAAATCCTGCAAAGTATCTAGGCTGTAGAGAGAGCACTGGGTTCACCGAGACACTTGCAGGTCGAGTCGGCCGCGTGTACCTACAAAACCAGCAAATGGTTGTGCCGGGACTTGAACCCGTGTCTCTATCCTCTGTCCTCTTTCATCTCCTTCTAACTTACTGTCTGTATTTAGCCACATTCTTTGACTAAGTGCTCCCTGAAGACCACAAGTATCATTCCTCTGGGCCTGTTGTCACGAGAAAAGTAAACTTGTTCTTTGCTCAGCACCATGTTTGAAGGACATCAGCGTGATCACCGCCAATAGGACGGAGGGTCAAATAAAAAGGAACACCAATTTCTAGACAGGAGCAGTTGGGAGCTAAGAGTGTATTGTGGGGTGACGTGTTTAATTGAGTGTCCAAACTTCCCTCTTTAGGTAGTTATTAGATCTTCACATTCGTGAACATCATAAAACCCACTGATTTCAAAGGCCCAGATTCTTATTATTACAGCAACTCAGTTGTTGAGGTGAGAGAAAATGAGAAGTATGTTGCTGCACCACTAAATCAATGGCTGGGAACGGCTGAAACCAAACAAAAAGAATTCACGGTGGCCAGAAAGGGCTATTTTCTTCTGACTGTCTCAGGGGACTCAAACAGAATCCATTTGTTTGATTGTTTGTTTTTCAGTTTCACTCGTGTAGAGTACTTGTCCACACACCTTCGGCTTGTAGTTTGTCTGTGTCCTTGGATCTCAAGTGAGTCTCCTGTAAGTAAGCAAGTAGGTGTCTTGAGTTTTCATCCCTTCTTTTAACCCTGTGTCTTTTGTTTGCTGCACTCAGTGCCTGACCTTTTATTCTGATGATTCAGAGCTCTGCACTTATTGCACTTAAAGAATTTTTTTTATCATTAAGCTAAAATCACTTGAAGAACATTATGTTTACTATGCTCTCCCCTTCACCAAGTACCCCTGAAAAACCTCTTCAGTCGCTGTCGATCTGTGCAGTTGGATGCTGTAGACCCCTTCACCATGTAACTCCCAAAAGACCCCGTTACAGTCGCTGTCCATCAGTGAGAAGTAAGATGCTATATGATCTCTAGTAGCCTTCTCTGTGTTGTACAGCACTCCCCATGCCCCCTCGACCCCAAGCATTATACATGCTAAAACTAATGCCCCCATTCTTTCTCCTCACACTTATCCCTCCCTTCAGTCCCACCCTGCCCAGTCCTTTTCCCTTTGGTAACTTTTAGTCAACTCTCGGGTTCTGTGAGTCTGCTGCTGTTTTCTTCCTTCAGTTTTTCTTTGTTGTTATACTCCACACATGAGTGAAAACACTTGGTACTTGTCTTTCTCCGCCTGGCCTATTTCTCTGAACATACTACCGTCTAGCTCCATCCAGGTCATTGCAAATGGTAGTATTTGTTTTCTTCTTAAGGCTGCTTACTGCACTTTTTAAACTGGATTTCATTCTTCCTTTTTGTTTGTAGTTTAGCTATGTTATTCACCATTCAACTCCTGGTTATGAACAATAGCTTTGTGTCTATCGATATGTATCTGTATCTATCTATCTAATGGTCTGTCTGACTATGTATGTATGTATGTATGTATCTATGTATCTATCTATCTTCCTATCATCTATCTATGATATCTATCATCTATCAATCTATGTACCTATCTATCTATCTTTCATCTGTCATCTGTGTACCTATCTATCTATGAATCAATCATCTTTTTGTCTGCCCATCTATCCTTCTGTACAGAACAGTTAACAACATAGCCTATGTCTCTTCCCTACATTATGCTTCCAGAAATCTTGCAAGGTAACTAAGCCATAAGGAGAGCACTGTGATCACCGATACACTTTCAGGTAGAGTCAGCCGCGTGTGCTTACAAAACCAGTAAATGGAGGTGAAAGGACTTGAACCTGTATCTCTGTCCTCTGTCCTCTTATACTTCCTGCTCGCTTGGTGACTTTATTTAGCCACATTCAGTGAGTAAGTGATCCCTGAAGACCACAAGTATCCTTCGTCTGGTCCGGTTGTCGAAGGAAAAGTGTACTTGTTTCTTTGCACACCACCTTGTTTGAGGGACATCGGCGTGATCACTGCTGATAGGTGCAGGGACAAATATAAAGGAATAACTATTTCTGGACAGGAGCAGTTGGGAACAAAGAGTGTGTTGTGGAGTGAAGTGTTTATTTGAGGGTCCAAACTTCCCTCCTTAGGTGGTTATTACATCTTTACATTCGTGAACATCATATAAAGCAATGATTTTAAAAGCTCAGACGCATATTATTACAGCAATTCATTTGTTGAGGTGAGAGGAAATGAGAAGGAACTTGCTGCACCACTAAATCTATGCCTGAGCACTGCTGAAATCAAACAAAAAGAATTCACGGTGGCTAGATAGGGCTATTTTCTACTGACTGTCTCTGGGGATTTAAACAGAATTCATTTGTTTGTTTGTTTCCTATTTTCACTTGTATAGGTAATCTGTCCCCGCCCGTTCAGCTTGTAGTTTGTCTGTGTCCTTGGATCTCAAGTAAGTCTCCAGTAAGGGAGCACGTAGGAGGTCTTGAGTTTTCATCAGTTCTTCTAACCCTGTGTCTTTTGATTGGAGCACTCAAAGCCTGTACTTTTATTCTGATATTTGAGAGCTGTGCTCTTACTGCACTTTGAAATTCTTTTTGTTCTCATTAATATACAATCACATGCAGAACATTATGTTTTCCAGTCTACACCCTTCACCAAGACCCCGGCACAAGCCAGTTACGTTCGCTGTCCGTCAGCGTGTACTAAGATGCTGTAGAATCACTACATGTCTTCTCTGTGTTATGCAGCCGTACAAAAGACCCCCCAAGTTACACACTATACATGCTAATCCTAATGCCCCCATTCTTTTTCCCCGCCCTTATTACTCCCTTCCCACAAACCCTACCCAGTCCCTTTCTCTTTGGTAACTGTTAGTCCACTCTCGGGGTCTGTGAGTCTGCTGCTGTCTTTTCTTCAGTTTTTCTTTGTTATCATACTCCACACATGAGTGAAATCATTTGGTACATGTATTTCTCCTCCTGGAATATTTGACTGAGCATAATACCCTCTAGCTCCATCCACGTTATTGCAAATGATAGGATTTGTTTTCTTCTTATGGCTGCTTACTGCACTTTTTAAACTGGATTTCATTCTTCTTTTTTGTTTGTAGTTTCGCTATGTGCTTTCACCATTGCTCTTCTCGTTATGAGCAGAAGCTTTGTGTTTATCGATATGTACCTATATCTATCTATCTGTCTGTCTATCTATTTATCAATCAATCAATCATCTTTTTGTCTGCCCATCTGTCCTTGTGTACAGAACAGTTAACCATATATCCTATATCACTTTCCTACACTATGCTTCCAAAAATCCTGCAAAGTATCTAGGCTGTAGAGAGAGCACTGGGTTCACCGAGACACTTGCAGGTCGAGTCGGCCGCGTGTACCTACAAAACCAGCAAATGGTTGTGCCGGGACTTGAACCCGTGTCTCTATCCTCTGTCCTCTTTCATCTCCTTCTAACTTACTGTCTGTATTTAGCCACATTCTTTGACTAAGTGCTCCCTGAAGACCACAAGTATCATTCCTCTGGGCCTGTTGTCACGAGAAAAGTAAACTTGTTCTTTGCTCAGCACCATGTTTGAAGGACATCAGCGTGATCACCGCCAATAGGACGGAGGGTCAAATAAAAAGGAACACCAATTTCTAGACAGGAGCAGTTGGGAGCTAAGAGTGTATTGTGGGGTGACGTGTTTAATTGAGTGTCCAAACTTCCCTCTTTAGGTAGTTATTAGATCTTCACATTCGTGAACATCATAAAACCCACTGATTTCAAAGGCCCAGATTCTTATTATTACAGCAACTCAGTTGTTGAGGTGAGAGAAAATGAGAAGTATGTTGCTGCACCACTAAATCAATGGCTGGGAACGGCTGAAACCAAACAAAAAGAATTCACGGTGGCCAGAAAGGGCTATTTTCTTCTGACTGTCTCAGGGGACTCAAACAGAATCCATTTGTTTGATTGTTTGTTTTTCAGTTTCACTCGTGTAGAGTACTTGTCCACACACCTTCGGCTTGTAGTTTGTCTGTGTCCTTGGATCTCAAGTGAGTCTCCTGTAAGTAAGCAAGTAGGTGTCTTGAGTTTTCATCCCTTCTTTTAACCCTGTGTCTTTTGTTTGCTGCACTCAGTGCCTGACCTTTTATTCTGATGATTCAGAGCTCTGCACTTATTGCACTTAAAGAATTTTTTTTATCATTAAGCTAAAATCACTTGAAGAACATTATGTTTACTATGCTCTCCCCTTCACCAAGTACCCCTGAAAAACCTCTTCAGTCGCTGTCGATCTGTGCAGTTGGATGCTGTAGACCCCTTCACCATGTAACTCCCAAAAGACCCCGTTACAGTCGCTGTCCATCAGTGAGAAGTAAGATGCTATATGATCTCTAGTAGCCTTCTCTGTGTTGTACAGCACTCCCCATGCCCCCTCGACCCCAAGCATTATACATGCTAAAACTAATGCCCCCATTCTTTCTCCTCACACTTATCCCTCCCTTCAGTCCCACCCTGCCCAGTCCTTTTCCCTTTGGTAACTTTTAGTCAACTCTCGGGTTCTGTGAGTCTGCTGCTGTTTTCTTCCTTCAGTTTTTCTTTGTTGTTATACTCCACACATGAGTGAAAACACTTGGTACTTGTCTTTCTCCGCCTGGCCTATTTCTCTGAACATACTACCGTCTAGCTCCATCCAGGTCATTGCAAATGGTAGTATTTGTTTTCTTCTTAAGGCTGCTTACTGCACTTTTTAAACTGGATTTCATTCTTCCTTTTTGTTTGTAGTTTAGCTATGTTATTCACCATTCAACTCCTGGTTATGAACAATAGCTTTGTGTCTATCGATATGTATCTGTATCTATCTATCTAATGGTCTGTCTGACTATGTATGTATGTATGTATGTATCTATGTATCTATCTATCTTCCTATCATCTATCTATGATATCTATCATCTATCAATCTATGTACCTATCTATCTATCTTTCATCTGTCATCTGTGTACCTATCTATCTATGAATCAATCATCTTTTTGTCTGCCCATCTATCCTTCTGTACAGAACAGTTAACAACATAGCCTATGTCTCTTCCCTACATTATGCTTCCAGAAATCTTGCAAGGTAACTAAGCCATAAGGAGAGCACTGTGATCACCGATACACTTTCAGGTAGAGTCAGCCGCGTGTGCTTACAAAACCAGTAAATGGAGGTGAAAGGACTTGAACCTGTATCTCTGTCCTCTGTCCTCTTATACTTCCTGCTCGCTTGGTGACTTTATTTAGCCACATTCAGTGAGTAAGTGATCCCTGAAGACCACAAGTATCCTTCGTCTGGTCCGGTTGTCGAAAGAAAAGTGTACTTGTTTCTTTGCACACCACCTTGTTTGAGGGACATCGGCGTGATCACTGCTGATAGGTGCAGGGACAAATATAAAGGAATAACTATTTCTGGACAGGAGCAGTTGGGAACAAAGAGTGTGTTGTGGAGTGAAGTGTTTATTTGAGGGTCCAAACTTCCCTCCTTAGGTGGTTATTACATCTTTACATTCGTGAACATCATATAAAGCAATGATTTTAAAAGCTCAGACGCATATTATTACAGCAATTCATTTGTTGAGGTGAGAGGAAATGAGAAGGAACTTGCTGCACCACTAAATCTATGCCTGAGCACTGCTGAAATCAAACAAAAAGAATTCACGGTGGCTAGATAGGGCTATTTTCTACTGACTGTCTCTGAGGATTTAAACAGAATTCATTTGTTTGTTTGTTTCCTATTTTCACTTGTATAGGTAATCTGTCCCCGCCCGTTCAGCTTGTAGTTTGTCTGTGTCCTTGGATCTCAAGTAAGTCTCCAGTAAGGGAGCACGTAGGAGGTCTTGAGTTTTCATCAGTTCTTCTAACCCTGTGTCTTTTGATTGGAGCACTCAAAGCCTGTACTTTTATTCTGATATTTGAGAGCTGTGCTCTTACTGCACTTTGAAATTCTTTTTGTTCTCATTAATATACAATCACATGCAGAACATTATGTTTTCCAGTCTACACCCTTCACCAAGACCCCGGCACAAGCCAGTTACGTTCGCTGTCCGTCAGCGTGTACTAAGATGCTGTAGAATCACTACATGTCTTCTCTGTGTTATGCAGCCGTACAAAAGACCCCCCAAGTTACACACTATACATGCTAATCCTAATGCCCCCATTCTTTTTCCCCGCCCTTATTACTCCCTTCCCACAAACCCTACCCAGTCCCTTTCTCTTTGGTAACTGTTAGTCCACTCTCGGGGTCTGTGAGTCTGCTGCTGTCTTTTCTTCAGTTTTTCTTTGTTATCATACTCCACACATGAGTGAAATCATTTGGTACATGTATTTCTCCTCCTGGAATATTTGACTGAGCATAATACCCTCTAGCTCCATCCACGTTATTGCAAATGATAGGATTTGTTTTCTTCTTATGGCTGCTTACTGCACTTTTTAAACTGGATTTCATTCTTCTTTTTTGTTTGTAGTTTCGCTATGTGCTTTCACCATTGCTCTTCTCGTTATGAGCAGAAGCTTTGTGTTTATCGATATGTACCTATATCTATCTATCTGTCTGTCTATCTATTTATCAATCAATCAATCATCTTTTTGTCTGCCCATCTGTCCTTGTGTACAGAACAGTTAACCATATATCCTATATCACTTTCCTACACTATGCTTCCAAAAATCCTGCAAAGTATCTAGGCTGTAGAGAGAGCACTGGGTTCACCGAGACACTTGCAGGTCGAGTCGGCCGCGTGTACCTACAAAACCAGCAAATGGTTGTGCCGGGACTTGAACCCGTGTCTCTATCCTCTGTCCTCTTTCATCTCCTTCTAACTTACTGTCTGTATTTAGCCACATTCTTTGACTAAGTGCTCCCTGAAGACCACAAGTATCATTCCTCTGGGCCTGTTGTCACGAGAAAAGTAAACTTGTTCTTTGCTCAGCACCATGTTTGAAGGACATCAGCGTGATCACCGCCGATAGGACGGAGGGTCAAATAAAAAGGAACACCAATTTCTAGACAGGAGCAGTTGGGAGCTAAGAGTGTATTGTGGGGTGACGTGTTTAATTGAGTGTCCAAACTTCCCTCTTTAGGTAGTTATTAGATCTTCACATTCGTGAACATCATAAAACCCACTGATTTCAAAGGCCCAGATTCTTATTATTACAGCAACTCAGTTGTTGAGGTGAGAGAAAATGAGAAGTATGTTGCTGCACCACTAAATCAATGGCTGGGAACGGCTGAAACCAAACAAAAAGAATTCACGGTGGCCAGAAAGGGCTATTTTCTTCTGACTGTCTCAGGGGACTCAAACAGAATCCATTTGTTTGATTGTTTGTTTTTCAGTTTCACTCGTGTAGAGTACTTGTCCACACACCTTCGGCTTGTAGTTTGTCTGTGTCCTTGGATCTCAAGTGAGTCTCCTGTAAGTAAGCAAGTAGGTGTCTTGAGTTTTCATCCCTTCTTTTAACCCTGTGTCTTTTGTTTGCTGCACTCAGTGCCTGACCTTTTATTCTGATGATTCAGAGCTCTGCACTTATTGCACTTAAAGAATTTTTTTTATCATTAAGCTAAAATCACTTGAAGAACATTATGTTTACTATGCTCTCCCCTTCACCAAGTACCCCTGAAAAACCTCTTCAGTCGCTGTCGATCTGTGCAGTTGGATGCTGTAGACCCCTTCACCATGTAACTCCCAAAAGACCCCGTTACAGTCGCTGTCCATCAGTGAGAAGTAAGATGCTATATGATCTCTACTAGCCTTCTCTGTGTTGTACAGCACTCCCCATGCCCCCTCGACCCCAAGCATTATACATGCTAAAACTAATGCCCCCATTCTTTCTCCTCACACTTATCCCTCCCTTCAGTCCCACCCTGCCCAGTCCTTTTCCCTTTGGTAACTTTTAGTCAACTCTCGGGTTCTGTGAGTCTGCTGCTGTTTTCTTCCTTCAGTTTTTCTTTGTTGTTATACTCCACACATGAGTGAAAACACTTGGTACTTGTCTTTCTCCGCCTGGCCTATTTCTCTGAACATACTACCGTCTAGCTCCATCCAGGTCATTGCAAATGGTAGTATTTGTTTTCTTCTTAAGGCTGCTTACTGCACTTTTTAAACTGGATTTCATTCTTCCTTTTTGTTTGTAGTTTAGCTATGTTATTCACCATTCAACTCCTGGTTATGAACAATAGCTTTGTGTCTATCGATATGTATCTGTATCTATCTATCTAATGGTCTGTCTGACTATGTATGTATGTATGTATGTATCTATGTATCTATCTATCTTCCTATCATCTATCTATGATATCTATCATCTATCAATCTATGTACCTATCTATCTATCTTTCATCTGTCATCTGTGTACCTATCTATCTATGAATCAATCATCTTTTTGTCTGCCCATCTATCCTTCTGTACAGAACAGTTAACAACATAGCCTATGTCTCTTCCCTACATTATGCTTCCAGAAATCTTGCAAGGTAACTAAGCCATAAGGAGAGCACTGTGATCACCGATACACTTTCAGGTAGAGTCAGCCGCGTGTGCTTACAAAACCAGTAAATGGAGGTGAAAGGACTTGAACCTGTATCTCTGTCCTCTGTCCTCTTATACTTCCTGCTCGCTTGGTGACTTTATTTAGCCACATTCAGTGAGTAAGTGATCCCTGAAGACCACAAGTATCCTTCGTCTGGTCCGGTTGTCGAAAGAAAAGTGTACTTGTTTCTTTGCACACCACCTTGTTTGAGGGACATCGGCGTGATCACTGCTGATAGGTGCAGGGACAAATATAAAGGAATAACTATTTCTGGACAGGAGCAGTTGGGAACAAAGAGTGTGTTGTGGAGTGAAGTGTTTATTTGAGGGTCCAAACTTCCCTCCTTAGGTGGTTATTACATCTTTACATTCGTGAACATCATATAAAGCAATGATTTTAAAAGCTCAGACGCATATTATTACAGCAATTCATTTGTTGAGGTGAGAGGAAATGAGAAGGAACTTGCTGCACCACTAAATCTATGCCTGAGCACTGCTGAAATCAAACAAAAAGAATTCACGGTGGCTAGATAGGGCTATTTTCTACTGACTGTCTCTGAGGATTTAAACAGAATTCATTTGTTTGTTTGTTTCCTATTTTCACTTGTATAGGTAATCTGTCCCCGCCCGTTCAGCTTGTAGTTTGTCTGTGTCCTTGGATCTCAAGTAAGTCTCCAGTAAGGGAGCACGTAGGAGGTCTTGAGTTTTCATCAGTTCTTCTAACCCTGTGTCTTTTGATTGGAGCACTCAAAGCCTGTACTTTTATTCTGATATTTGAGAGCTGTGCTCTTACTGCACTTTGAAATTCTTTTTGTTCTCATTAATATACAATCACATGCAGAACATTATGTTTTCCAGTCTACACCCTTCACCAAGACCCCGGCACAAGCCAGTTACGTTCGCTGTCCGTCAGCGTGTACTAAGATGCTGTAGAATCACTACATGTCTTCTCTGTGTTATGCAGCCGTACAAAAGACCCCCCAAGTTACACACTATACATGCTAATCCTAATGCCCCCATTCTTTTTCCCCGCCCTTATTACTCCCTTCCCACAAACCCTACCCAGTCCCTTTCTCTTTGGTAACTGTTAGTCCACTCTTGGGTTCTGTGAGTCTGCTGCTGTCTTTTCTTCAGTTTTTCTTTGTTATCATACTCCACACATGAGTGAAATCATTTGGTACATGTATTTCTCCTCCTGGAATATTTGACTGAGCATAATACCCTCTAGCTCCATCCACGTTATTGCAAATGATAGGATTTGTTTTCTTCTTATGGCTGCTTACTGCACTTTTTAAACTGGATTTCATTCTTCTTTTTTGTTTGTAGTTTCGCTATGTGCTTTCACCATTGCTCTTCTCGTTATGAGCAGAAGCTTTGTGTTTATCGATATGTACCTATATCTATCTATCTGTCTGTCTATCTATTTATCAATCAATCAATCATCTTTTTGTCTGCCCATCTGTCCTTGTGTACAGAACAGTTAACCATATATCCTATATCACTTTCCTACACTATGCTTCCAAAAATCCTGCAAAGTATCTAGGCTGTAGAGAGAGCACTGGGTTCACCGAGACACTTGCAGGTCGAGTCGGCCGCGTGTACCTACAAAACCAGCAAATGGTTGTGCCGGGACTTGAACCCGTGTCTCTATCCTCTGTCCTCTTTCATCTCCTTCTAACTTACTGTCTGTATTTAGCCACATTCTTTGACTAAGTGCTCCCTGAAGACCACAAGTATCATTCCTCTGGGCCTGTTGTCACGAGAAAAGTAAACTTGTTCTTTGCTCAGCACCATGTTTGAAGGACATCAGCGTGATCACCGCCAATAGGACGGAGGGTCAAATAAAAAGGAACACCAATTTCTAGACAGGAGCAGTTGGGAGCTAAGAGTGTATTGTGGGGTGACGTGTTTAATTGAGTGTCCAAACTTCCCTCTTTAGGTAGTTATTAGATCTTCACATTCGTGAACATCATAAAACCCACTGATTTCAAAGGCCCAGATTCTTATTATTACAGCAACTCAGTTGTTGAGGTGAGAGAAAATGAGAAGTATGTTGCTGCACCACTAAATCAATGGCTGGGAACGGCTGAAACCAAACAAAAAGAATTCACGGTGGCCAGAAAGGGCTATTTTCTTCTGACTGTCTCAGGGGACTCAAACAGAATCCATTTGTTTGATTGTTTGTTTTTCAGTTTCACTCGTGTAGAGTACTTGTCCACACACCTTCGGCTTGTAGTTTGTCTGTGTCCTTGGATCTCAAGTGAGTCTCCTGTAAGTAAGCAAGTAGGTGTCTTGAGTTTTCATCCCTTCTTTTAACCCTGTGTCTTTTGTTTGCTGCACTCAGTGCCTGACCTTTTATTCTGATGATTCAGAGCTCTGCACTTATTGCACTTAAAGAATTTTTTTTATCATTAAGCTAAAATCACTTGAAGAACATTATGTTTACTATGCTCTCCCCTTCACCAAGTACCCCTGAAAAACCTCTTCAGTCGCTGTCGATCTGTGCAGTTGGATGCTGTAGACCCCTTCACCATGTAACTCCCAAAAGACCCCGTTACAGTCGCTGTCCATCAGTGAGAAGTAAGATGCTATATGATCTCTAGTAGCCTTCTCTGTGTTGTACAGCACTCCCCATGCCCCCTCGACCCCAAGCATTATACATGCTAAAACTAATGCCCCCATTCTTTCTCCTCACACTTATCCCTCCCTTCAGTCCCACCCTGCCCAGTCCTTTTCCCTTTGGTAACTTTTAGTCAACTCTCGGGTTCTGTGAGTCTGCTGCTGTTTTCTTCCTTCAGTTTTTCTTTGTTGTTATACTCCACACATGAGTGAAAACACTTGGTACTTGTCTTTCTCCGCCTGGCCTATTTCTCTGAACATACTACCGTCTAGCTCCATCCAGGTCATTGCAAATGGTAGTATTTGTTTTCTTCTTAAGGCTGCTTACTGCACTTTTTAAACTGGATTTCATTCTTCCTTTTTGTTTGTAGTTTAGCTATGTTATTCACCATTCAACTCCTGGTTATGAACAATAGCTTTGTGTCTATCGATATGTATCTGTATCTATCTATCTAATGGTCTGTCTGACTATGTATGTATGTATGTATGTATCTATGTATCTATCTATCTTCCTATCATCTATCTATGATATCTATCATCTATCAATCTATGTACCTATCTATCTATCTTTCATCTGTCATCTGTGTACCTATCTATCTATGAATCAATCATCTTTTTGTCTGCCCATCTATCCTTCTGTACAGAACAGTTAACAACATAGCCTATGTCTCTTCCCTACATTATGCTTCCAGAAATCTTGCAAGGTAACTAAGCCATAAGGAGAGCACTGTGATCACCGATACACTTTCAGGTAGAGTCAGCCGCGTGTGCTTACAAAACCAGTAAATGGAGGTGAAAGGACTTGAACCTGTATCTCTGTCCTCTGTCCTCTTATACTTCCTGCTCGCTTGGTGACTTTATTTAGCCACATTCAGTGAGTAAGTGATCCCTGAAGACCACAAGTATCCTTCGTCTGGTCCGGTTGTCGAAAGAAAAGTGTACTTGTTTCTTTGCACACCACCTTGTTTGAGGGACATCGGCGTGATCACTGCTGATAGGTGCAGGGACAAATATAAAGGAATAACTATTTCTGGACAGGAGCAGTTGGGAACAAAGAGTGTGTTGTGGAGTGAAGTGTTTATTTGAGGGTCCAAACTTCCCTCCTTAGGTGGTTATTACATCTTTACATTCGTGAACATCATATAAAGCAATGATTTTAAAAGCTCAGACGCATATTATTACAGCAATTCATTTGTTGAGGTGAGAGGAAATGAGAAGGAACTTGCTGCACCACTAAATCTATGCCTGAGCACTGCTGAAATCAAACAAAAAGAATTCACGGTGGCTAGATAGGGCTATTTTCTACTGACTGTCTCTGAGGATTTAAACAGAATTCATTTGTTTGTTTGTTTCCTATTTTCACTTGTATAGGTAATCTGTCCCCGCCCGTTCAGCTTGTAGTTTGTCTGTGTCCTTGGATCTCAAGTAAGTCTCCAGTAAGGGAGCACGTAGGAGGTCTTGAGTTTTCATCAGTTCTTCTAACCCTGTGTCTTTTGATTGGAGCACTCAAAGCCTGTACTTTTATTCTGATATTTGAGAGCTGTGCTCTTACTGCACTTTGAAATTCTTTTTGTTCTCATTAATATACAATCACATGCAGAACATTATGTTTTCCAGTCTACACCCTTCACCAAGACCCCGGCACAAGCCAGTTACGTTCGCTGTCCGTCAGCGTGTACTAAGATGCTGTAGAATCACTACATGTCTTCTCTGTGTTATGCAGCCGTACAAAAGACCCCCCAAGTTACACACTATACATGCTAATCCTAATGCCCCCATTCTTTTTCCCCGCCCTTATTACTCCCTTCCCACAAACCCTACCCAGTCCCTTTCTCTTTGGTAACTGTTAGTCCACTCTCGGGGTCTGTGAGTCTGCTGCTGTCTTTTCTTCAGTTTTTCTTTGTTATCATACTCCACACATGAGTGAAATCATTTGGTACATGTATTTCTCCTCCTGGAATATTTGACTGAGCATAATACCCTCTAGCTCCATCCACGTTATTGCAAATGATAGGATTTGTTTTCTTCTTATGGCTGCTTACTGCACTTTTTAAACTGGATTTCATTCTTCTTTTTTGTTTGTAGTTTCGCTATGTGCTTTCACCATTGCTCTTCTCGTTATGAGCAGAAGCTTTGTGTTTATCGATATGTACCTATATCTATCTATCTGTCTGTCTATCTATTTATCAATCAATCAATCATCTTTTTGTCTGCCCATCTGTCCTTGTGTACAGAACAGTTAACCATATATCCTATATCACTTTCCTACACTATGCTTCCAAAAATCCTGCAAAGTATCTAGGCTGTAGAGAGAGCACTGGGTTCACCGAGACACTTGCAGGTCGAGTCGGCCGCGTGTACCTACAAAACCAGCAAATGGTTGTGCCGGGACTTGAACCCGTGTCTCTATCCTCTGTCCTCTTTCATCTCCTTCTAACTTACTGTCTGTATTTAGCCACATTCTTTGACTAAGTGCTCCCTGAAGACCACAAGTATCATTCCTCTGGGCCTGTTGTCACGAGAAAAGTAAACTTGTTCTTTGCTCAGCACCATGTTTGAAGGACATCAGCGTGATCACCGCCGATAGGACGGAGGGTCAAATAAAAAGGAACACCAATTTCTAGACAGGAGCAGTTGGGAGCTAAGAGTGTATTGTGGGGTGACGTGTTTAATTGAGTGTCCAAACTTCCCTCTTTAGGTAGTTATTAGATCTTCACATTCGTGAACATCATAAAACCCACTGATTTCAAAGGCCCAGATTCTTATTATTACAGCAACTCAGTTGTTGAGGTGAGAGAAAATGAGAAGTATGTTGCTGCACCACTAAATCAATGGCTGGGAACGGCTGAAACCAAACAAAAAGAATTCACGGTGGCCAGAAAGGGCTATTTTCTTCTGACTGTCTCAGGGGACTCAAACAGAATCCATTTGTTTGATTGTTTGTTTTTCAGTTTCACTCGTGTAGAGTACTTGTCCACACACCTTCGGCTTGTAGTTTGTCTGTGTCCTTGGATCTCAAGTGAGTCTCCTGTAAGTAAGCAAGTAGGTGTCTTGAGTTTTCATCCCTTCTTTTAACCCTGTGTCTTTTGTTTGCTGCACTCAGTGCCTGACCTTTTATTCTGATGATTCAGAGCTCTGCACTTATTGCACTTAAAGAATTTTTTTTATCATTAAGCTAAAATCACTTGAAGAACATTATGTTTACTATGCTCTCCCCTTCACCAAGTACCCCTGAAAAACCTCTTCAGTCGCTGTCGATCTGTGCAGTTGGATGCTGTAGACCCCTTCACCATGTAACTCCCAAAAGACCCCGTTACAGTCGCTGTCCATCAGTGAGAAGTAAGATGCTATATGATCTCTACTAGCCTTCTCTGTGTTGTACAGCACTCCCCATGCCCCCTCGACCCCAAGCATTATACATGCTAAAACTAATGCCCCCATTCTTTCTCCTCACACTTATCCCTCCCTTCAGTCCCACCCTGCCCAGTCCTTTTCCCTTTGGTAACTTTTAGTCAACTCTCGGGTTCTGTGAGTCTGCTGCTGTTTTCTTCCTTCAGTTTTTCTTTGTTGTTATACTCCACACATGAGTGAAAACACTTGGTACTTGTCTTTCTCCGCCTGGCCTATTTCTCTGAACATACTACCGTCTAGCTCCATCCAGGTCATTGCAAATGGTAGTATTTGTTTTCTTCTTAAGGCTGCTTACTGCACTTTTTAAACTGGATTTCATTCTTCCTTTTTGTTTGTAGTTTAGCTATGTTATTCACCATTCAACTCCTGGTTATGAACAATAGCTTTGTGTCTATCGATATGTATCTGTATCTATCTATCTAATGGTCTGTCTGACTATGTATGTATGTATGTATGTATCTATGTATCTATCTATCTTCCTATCATCTATCTATGATATCTATCATCTATCAATCTATGTACCTATCTATCTATCTTTCATCTGTCATCTGTGTACCTATCTATCTATGAATCAATCATCTTTTTGTCTGCCCATCTATCCTTCTGTACAGAACAGTTAACAACATAGCCTATGTCTCTTCCCTACATTATGCTTCCAGAAATCTTGCAAGGTAACTAAGCCATAAGGAGAGCACTGTGATCACCGATACACTTTCAGGTAGAGTCAGCCGCGTGTGCTTACAAAACCAGTAAATGGAGGTGAAAGGACTTGAACCTGTATCTCTGTCCTCTGTCCTCTTATACTTCCTGCTCGCTTGGTGACTTTATTTAGCCACATTCAGTGAGTAAGTGATCCCTGAAGACCACAAGTATCCTTCGTCTGGTCCGGTTGTCGAAAGAAAAGTGTACTTGTTTCTTTGCACACCACCTTGTTTGAGGGACATCGGCGTGATCACTGCTGATAGGTGCAGGGACAAATATAAAGGAATAACTATTTCTGGACAGGAGCAGTTGGGAACAAAGAGTGTGTTGTGGAGTGAAGTGTTTATTTGAGGGTCCAAACTTCCCTCCTTAGGTGGTTATTACATCTTTACATTCGTGAACATCATATAAAGCAATGATTTTAAAAGCTCAGACGCATATTATTACAGCAATTCATTTGTTGAGGTGAGAGGAAATGAGAAGGAACTTGCTGCACCACTAAATCTATGCCTGAGCACTGCTGAAATCAAACAAAAAGAATTCACGGTGGCTAGATAGGGCTATTTTCTACTGACTGTCTCTGAGGATTTAAACAGAATTCATTTGTTTGTTTGTTTCCTATTTTCACTTGTATAGGTAATCTGTCCCCGCCCGTTCAGCTTGTAGTTTGTCTGTGTCCTTGGATCTCAAGTAAGTCTCCAGTAAGGGAGCACGTAGGAGGTCTTGAGTTTTCATCAGTTCTTCTAACCCTGTGTCTTTTGATTGGAGCACTCAAAGCCTGTACTTTTATTCTGATATTTGAGAGCTGTGCTCTTACTGCACTTTGAAATTCTTTTTGTTCTCATTAATATACAATCACATGCAGAACATTATGTTTTCCAGTCTACACCCTTCACCAAGACCCCGGCACAAGCCAGTTACGTTCGCTGTCCGTCAGCGTGTACTAAGATGCTGTAGAATCACTACATGTCTTCTCTGTGTTATGCAGCCGTACAAAAGACCCCCCAAGTTACACACTATACATGCTAATCCTAATGCCCCCATTCTTTTTCCCCGCCCTTATTACTCCCTTCCCACAAACCCTACCCAGTCCCTTTCTCTTTGGTAACTGTTAGTCCACTCTTGGGTTCTGTGAGTCTGCTGCTGTCTTTTCTTCAGTTTTTCTTTGTTATCATACTCCACACATGAGTGAAATCATTTGGTACATGTATTTCTCCTCCTGGAATATTTGACTGAGCATAATACCCTCTAGCTCCATCCACGTTATTGCAAATGATAGGATTTGTTTTCTTCTTATGGCTGCTTACTGCACTTTTTAAACTGGATTTCATTCTTCTTTTTTGTTTGTAGTTTCGCTATGTGCTTTCACCATTGCTCTTCTCGTTATGAGCAGAAGCTTTGTGTTTATCGATATGTACCTATATCTATCTATCTGTCTGTCTATCTATTTATCAATCAATCAATCATCTTTTTGTCTGCCCATCTGTCCTTGTGTACAGAACAGTTAACCATATATCCTATATCACTTTCCTACACTATGCTTCCAAAAATCCTGCAAAGTATCTAGGCTGTAGAGAGAGCACTGGGTTCACCGAGACACTTGCAGGTCGAGTCGGCCGCGTGTACCTACAAAACCAGCAAATGGTTGTGCCGGGACTTGAACCCGTGTCTCTATCCTCTGTCCTCTTTCATCTCCTTCTAACTTACTGTCTGTATTTAGCCACATTCTTTGACTAAGTGCTCCCTGAAGACCACAAGTATCATTCCTCTGGGCCTGTTGTCACGAGAAAAGTAAACTTGTTCTTCGCCCAGCACCATGTTTGAAGGACATCAGCGTGATCACCGCCGATAGGACGGAGGGTCAAATAAAAAGGAACACCAATTTCTAGACAGGAGCAGTTGGGAGCTAAGAGTGTATTGTGGGGTGACGTGTTTAATTGAGTGTCCAAACTTCCCTCTTTAGGTAGTTATTAGATCTTCACATTCGTGAACATCATAAAACCCACTGATTTCAAAGGCCCAGATTCTTATTATTACAGCAACTCAGTTGTTGAGGTGAGAGAAAATGAGAAGTATGTTGCTGCACCACTAAATCAATGGCTGGGAACGGCTGAAACCAAACAAAAAGAATTCACGGTGGCCAGAAAGGGCTATTTTCTTCTGACTGTCTCAGGGGACTCAAACAGAATCCATTTGTTTGATTGTTTGTTTTTCAGTTTCACTCGTGTAGAGTACTTGTCCACACACCTTCGGCTTGTAGTTTGTCTGTGTCCTTGGATCTCAAGTGAGTCTCCTGTAAGTAAGCAAGTAGGTGTCTTGAGTTTTCATCCCTTCTTTTAACCCTGTGTCTTTTGTTTGCTGCACTCAGTGCCTGACCTTTTATTCTGATGATTCAGAGCTCTGCACTTATTGCACTTAAAGAATTTTTTTTATCATTAAGCTAAAATCACTTGAAGAACATTATGTTTACTATGCTCTCCCCTTCACCAAGTACCCCTGAAAAACCTCTTCAGTCGCTGTCGATCTGTGCAGTTGGATGCTGTAGACCCCTTCACCATGTAACTCCCAAAAGACCCCGTTACAGTCGCTGTCCATCAGTGAGAAGTAAGATGCTATATGATCTCTACTAGCCTTCTCTGTGTTGTACAGCACTCCCCATGCCCCCTCGACCCCAAGCATTATACATGCTAAAACTAATGCCCCCATTCTTTCTCCTCACACTTATCCCTCCCTTCAGTCCCACCCTGCCCAGTCCTTTTCCCTTTGGTAACTTTTAGTCAACTCTCGGGTTCTGTGAGTCTGCTGCTGTTTTCTTCCTTCAGTTTTTCTTTGTTGTTATACTCCACACATGAGTGAAAACACTTGGTACTTGTCTTTCTCCGCCTGGCCTATTTCTCTGAACATACTACCGTCTAGCTCCATCCAGGTCATTGCAAATGGTAGTATTTGTTTTCTTCTTAAGGCTGCTTACTGCACTTTTTAAACTGGATTTCATTCTTCCTTTTTGTTTGTAGTTTAGCTATGTTATTCACCATTCAACTCCTGGTTATGAACAATAGCTTTGTGTCTATCGATATGTATCTGTATCTATCTATCTAATGGTCTGTCTGACTATGTATGTATGTATGTATGTATCTATGTATCTATCTATCTTCCTATCATCTATCTATGATATCTATCATCTATCAATCTATGTACCTATCTATCTATCTTTCATCTGTCATCTGTGTACCTATCTATCTATGAATCAATCATCTTTTTGTCTGCCCATCTATCCTTCTGTACAGAACAGTTAACAACATAGCCTATGTCTCTTCCCTACATTATGCTTCCAGAAATCTTGCAAGGTAACTAAGCCATAAGGAGAGCACTGTGATCACCGATACACTTTCAGGTAGAGTCAGCCGCGTGTGCTTACAAAACCAGTAAATGGAGGTGAAAGGACTTGAACCTGTATCTCTGTCCTCTGTCCTCTTATACTTCCTGCTCGCTTGGTGACTTTATTTAGCCACATTCAGTGAGTAAGTGATCCCTGAAGACCACAAGTATCCTTCGTCTGGTCCGGTTGTCGAAAGAAAAGTGTACTTGTTTCTTTGCACACCACCTTGTTTGAGGGACATCGGCGTGATCACTGCTGATAGGTGCAGGGACAAATATAAAGGAATAACTATTTCTGGACAGGAGCAGTTGGGAACAAAGAGTGTGTTGTGGAGTGAAGTGTTTATTTGAGGGTCCAAACTTCCCTCCTTAGGTGGTTATTACATCTTTACATTCGTGAACATCATATAAAGCAATGATTTTAAAAGCTCAGACGCATATTATTACAGCAATTCATTTGTTGAGGTGAGAGGAAATGAGAAGGAACTTGCTGCACCACTAAATCTATGCCTGAGCACTGCTGAAATCAAACAAAAAGAATTCACGGTGGCTAGATAGGGCTATTTTCTACTGACTGTCTCTGAGGATTTAAACAGAATTCATTTGTTTGTTTGTTTCCTATTTTCACTTGTATAGGTAATCTGTCCCCGCCCGTTCAGCTTGTAGTTTGTCTGTGTCCTTGGATCTCAAGTAAGTCTCCAGTAAGGGAGCACGTAGGAGGTCTTGAGTTTTCATCAGTTCTTCTAACCCTGTGTCTTTTGATTGGAGCACTCAAAGCCTGTACTTTTATTCTGATATTTGAGAGCTGTGCTCTTACTGCACTTTGAAATTCTTTTTGTTCTCATTAATATACAATCACATGCAGAACATTATGTTTTCCAGTCTACACCCTTCACCAAGACCCCGGCACAAGCCAGTTACGTTCGCTGTCCGTCAGCGTGTACTAAGATGCTGTAGAATCACTACATGTCTTCTCTGTGTTATGCAGCCGTACAAAAGACCCCCCAAGTTACACACTATACATGCTAATCCTAATGCCCCCATTCTTTTTCCCCGCCCTTATTACTCCCTTCCCACAAACCCTACCCAGTCCCTTTCTCTTTGGTAACTGTTAGTCCACTCTTGGGTTCTGTGAGTCTGCTGCTGTCTTTTCTTCAGTTTTTCTTTGTTATCATACTCCACACATGAGTGAAATCATTTGGTACATGTATTTCTCCTCCTGGAATATTTGACTGAGCATAATACCCTCTAGCTCCATCCACGTTATTGCAAATGATAGGATTTGTTTTCTTCTTATGGCTGCTTACTGCACTTTTTAAACTGGATTTCATTCTTCTTTTTTGTTTGTAGTTTCGCTATGTGCTTTCACCATTGCTCTTCTCGTTATGAGCAGAAGCTTTGTGTTTATCGATATGTACCTATATCTATCTATCTGTCTGTCTATCTATTTATCAATCAATCAATCATCTTTTTGTCTGCCCATCTGTCCTTGTGTACAGAACAGTTAACCATATATCCTATATCACTTTCCTACACTATGCTTCCAAAAATCCTGCAAAGTATCTAGGCTGTAGAGAGAGCACTGGGTTCACCGAGACACTTGCAGGTCGAGTCGGCCGCGTGTACCTACAAAACCAGCAAATGGTTGTGCCGGGACTTGAACCCGTGTCTCTATCCTCTGTCCTCTTTCATCTCCTTCTAACTTACTGTCTGTATTTAGCCACATTCTTTGACTAAGTGCTCCCTGAAGACCACAAGTATCATTCCTCTGGGCCTGTTGTCACG
The DNA here is from genome assembly GCF_030020395.1 of Manis pentadactyla. Lineage (NCBI taxonomy): Eukaryota > Metazoa > Chordata > Mammalia > Pholidota > Manidae > Manis > Manis pentadactyla. Next base: position 83,419 of record NW_026644649.1, read on the forward strand.
AGAAAAGTAAACTTGTTCTTTGCTCAGCACCATGTTTGAAGGACATCAGCGTGATCACCGCCAATAGGACGGAGGGTCAAATAAAAAGGAACACCAATTTCTAGACAGGAGCAGTTGGGAGCTAAGAGTGTATTGTGGGGTGACGTGTTTAATTGAGTGTCCAAACTTCCCTCTTTAGGTAGTTATTAGATCTTCACATTCGTGAACATCATAAAACCCACTGATTTCAAAGGCCCAGATTCTTATTATTACAGCAACTCAGTTGTTGAGGTGAGAGAAAATGAGAAGTATGTTGCTGCACCACTAAATCAATGGCTGGGAACGGCTGAAACCAAACAAAAAGAATTCACGGTGGCCAGAAAGGGCTATTTTCTTCTGACTGTCTCAGGGGACTCAAACAGAATCCATTTGTTTGATTGTTTGTTTTTCAGTTTCACTCGTGTAGAGTACTTGTCCACACACCTTCGGCTTGTAGTTTGTCTGTGTCCTTGGATCTCAAGTGAGTCTCCTGTAAGTAAGCAAGTAGGTGTCTTGAGTTTTCATCCCTTCTTTTAACCCTGTGTCTTTTGTTTGCTGCACTCAGTGCCTGACCTTTTATTCTGATGATTCAGAGCTCTGCACTTATTGCACTTAAAGAATTTTTTTTATCATTAAGCTAAAATCACTTGAAGAACATTATGTTTACTATGCTCTCCCCTTCACCAAGTACCCCTGAAAAACCTCTTCAGTCGCTGTCGATCTGTGCAGTTGGATGCTGTAGACCCCTTCACCATGTAACTCCCAAAAGACCCCGTTACAGTCGCTGTCCATCAGTGAGAAGTAAGATGCTATATGATCTCTAGTAGCCTTCTCTGTGTTGTACAGCACTCCCCATGCCCCCTCGACCCCAAGCATTATACATGCTAAAACTAATGCCCCCATTCTTTCTCCTCACACTTATCCCTCCCTTCAGTCCCACCCTGCCCAGTCCTTTTCCCTTTGGTAACTTTTAGTCAACTCTCGGGTTCTGTGAGTCTGCTGCTGTTTTCTTCCTTCAGTTTTTCTTTGTTGTTATACTCCACACATGAGTGAAAACACTTGGTACTTGTCTTTCTCCGCCTGGCCTATTTCTCTGAACATACTACCGTCTAGCTCCATCCAGGTCATTGCAAATGGTAGTATTTGTTTTCTTCTTAAGGCTGCTTACTGCACTTTTTAAACTGGATTTCATTCTTCCTTTTTGTTTGTAGTTTAGCTATGTTATTCACCATTCAACTCCTGGTTATGAACAATAGCTTTGTGTCTATCGATATGTATCTGTATCTATCTATCTAATGGTCTGTCTGACTATGTATGTATGTATGTATGTATCTATGTATCTATCTATCTTCCTATCATCTATCTATGATATCTATCATCTATCAATCTATGTACCTATCTATCTATCTTTCATCTGTCATCTGTGTACCTATCTATCTATGAATCAATCATCTTTTTGTCTGCCCATCTATCCTTCTGTACAGAACAGTTAACAACATAGCCTATGTCTCTTCCCTACATTATGCTTCCAGAAATCTTGCAAGGTAACTAAGCCATAAGGAGAGCACTGTGATCACCGATACACTTTCAGGTAGAGTCAGCCGCGTGTGCTTACAAAACCAGTAAATGGAGGTGAAAGGACTTGAACCTGTATCTCTGTCCTCTGTCCTCTTATACTTCCTGCTCGCTTGGTGACTTTATTTAGCCACATTCAGTGAGTAAGTGATCCCTGAAGACCACAAGTATCCTTCGTCTGGTCCGGTTGTCGAAAGAAAAGTGTACTTGTTTCTTTGCACACCACCTTGTTTGAGGGACATCGGCGTGATCACTGCTGATAGGTGCAGGGACAAATATAAAGGAATAACTATTTCTGGACAGGAGCAGTTGGGAACAAAGAGTGTGTTGTGGAGTGAAGTGTTTATTTGAGGGTCCAAACTTCCCTCCTTAGGTGGTTATTACATCTTTACATTCGTGAACATCATATAAAGCAATGATTTTAAAAGCTCAGACGCATATTATTACAGCAATTCATTTGTTGAGGTGAGAGGAAATGAGAAGGAACTTGCTGCACCACTAAATCTATGCCTGAGCACTGCTGAAATCAAACAAAAAGAATTCACGGTGGCTAGATAGGGCTATTTTCTACTGACTATCTCTGGGGATTCAAACAGAATTCATTTGTTTGTTTGTTTCCTATTTTCACTTGTATAGGTAATCTGTCCCCGCCCGTTCAGCTTGTAGTTTGTCTGTGTCCTTGGATCTCAAGTAAGTCTCCAGTAAGGGAGCACGTAGGAGGTCTTGAGTTTTCATCAGTCCTTCTAACCCTGTGTCTTTTGATTGGAGCACTCAAAGCCTGTACTTTTATTCTGATATTTGAGAGCTGTGCTCTTACTGCACTTTGAAATTCTTTTTGTTCTCATTAATATACAATCACATGCAGAACATTATGTTTTCCAGTCTACACCCTTCACCAAGACCCCGGCACAAGCCAGTTACGTTCGCTGTCCGTCAGCGTGTACTAAGATGCTGTAGAATCACTACATGTCTTCTCTGTGTTATGCAGCCGTACAAAAGACCCCCCAAGTTACACACTATACATGCTAATCCTAATGCCCCCATTCTTTTTCCCCGCCCTTATTACTCCCTTCCCACAAACCCTACCCAGTCCCTTTCTCTTTGGTAACTGTTAGTCCACTCTTGGGTTCTGTGAGTCTGCTGCTGTCTTTTCTTCAGTTTTTCTTTGTTATCATACTCCACACATGAGGGAAATCATTTGGTACATGTATTTCTCCTCCTGGAATATTTGACTGAGCATAATACCCTCTAGCTCCATCCACGTTATTGCAAATGATAGGATTTGTTTTCTTCTTATGGCTGCTTACTGCACTTTTTAAACTGGATTTCATTCTTCTTTTTTGTTTGTAGTTTCGCTATGTGCTTTCACCATTGCTCTTCTCGTTATGAGCAGAAGCTTTGTGTTTATCGATATGTACCTATATCTATCTATCTGTCTGTCTATCTATTTATCAATCAATCAATCATCTTTTTGTCTGCCCATCTGTCCTTGTGTACAGAACAGTTAACCATATATCCTATATCACTTTCCTACACTATGCTTCCAAAAATCCTGCAAAGTATCTAGGCTGTAGAGAGAGCACTGGGTTCACCGAGACACTTGCAGGTCGAGTCGGCCGCGTGTACCTACAAAACCAGCAAATGGTTGTGCCGGGACTTGAACCCGTGTCTCTATCCTCTGTCCTCTTTCATCTCCTTCTAACTTACTGTCTGTATTTAGCCACATTCTTTGACTAAGTGCTCCCTGAAGACCACAAGTATCATTCCTCTGGGCCTGTTGTCACGAGAAAAGTAAACTTGTTCTTTGCTCAGCACCATGTTTGAAGGACATCAGCGTGATCACCGCCGATAGGACGGAGGGTCAAATAAAAAGGAACACCAATTTCTAGACAGGAGCAGTTGGGAGCTAAGAGTGTATTGTGGGGTGACGTGTTTAATTGAGTGTCCAAACTTCCCTCTTTAGGTAGTTATTAGATCTTCACATTCGTGAACATCATAAAACCCACTGATTTCAAAGGCCCAGATTCTTATTATTACAGCAACTCAGTTGTTGAGGTGAGAGAAAATGAGAAGTATGTTGCTGCACCACTAAATCAATGGCTGGGAACGGCTGAAACCAAACAAAAAGAATTCACGGTGGCCAGAAAGGGCTATTTTCTTCTGACTGTCTCAGGGGACTCAAACAGAATCCATTTGTTTGATTGTTTGTTTTTCAGTTTCACTCGTGTAGAGTACTTGTCCACACACCTTCGGCTTGTAGTTTGTCTGTGTCCTTGGATCTCAAGTGAGTCTCCTGTAAGTAAGCAAGTAGGTGTCTTGAGTTTTCATCCCTTCTTTTAACCCTGTGTCTTTTGTTTGCTGCACTCAGTGCCTGACCTTTTATTCTGATGATTCAGAGCTCTGCACTTATTGCACTTAAAGAATTTTTTTATCATTAAGCTAAAATCACTTGAAGAACATTATGTTTACTATGCTCTCCCCTTCACCAAGTACCCCTGAAAAACCTCTTCAGTCGCTGTCGATCTGTGCAGTTGGATGCTGTAGACCCCTTCACCATGTAACTCCCAAAAGACCCCGTTACAGTCGCTGTCCATCAGTGAGAAGTAAGATGCTATATGATCTCTACTAGCCTTCTCTGTGTTGTACAGCACTCCCCATGCCCCCTCGACCCCAAGCATTATACATGCTAAAACTAATGCCCCCATTCTTTCTCCTCACACTTATCCCTCCCTTCAGTCCCACCCTGCCCAGTCCTTTTCCCTTTGGTAACTTTTAGTCAACTCTCGGGTTCTGTGAGTCTGCTGCTGTTTTCTTCCTTCAGTTTTTCTTTGTTGTTATACTCCACACATGAGTGAAAACACTTGGTACTTGTCTTTCTCCGCCTGGCCTATTTCTCTGAACATACTACCGTCTAGCTCCATCCAGGTCATTGCAAATGGTAGTATTTGTTTTCTTCTTAAGGCTGCTTACTGCACTTTTTAAACTGGATTTCATTCTTCCTTTTTGTTTGTAGTTTAGCTATGTTATTCACCATTCAACTCCTGGTTATGAACAATAGCTTTGTGTCTATCGATATGTATCTGTATCTATCTATCTAATGGTCTGTCTGACTATGTATGTATGTATGTATGTATCTATGTATCTATCTATCTTCCTATCATCTATCTATGATATCTATCATCTATCAATCTATGTACCTATCTATCTATCTTTCATCTGTCATCTGTGTACCTATCTATCTATGAATCAATCATCTTTTTGTCTGCCCATCTATCCTTCTGTACAGAACAGTTAACAACATAGCCTATGTCTCTTCCCTACATTATGCTTCCAGAAATCTTGCAAGGTAACTAAGCCATAAGGAGAGCACTGTGATCACCGATACACTTTCAGGTAGAGTCAGCCGCGTGTGCTTACAAAACCAGTAAATGGAGGTGAAAGGACTTGAACCTGTATCTCTGTCCTCTGTCCTCTTATACTTCCTGCTCGCTTGGTGACTTTATTTAGCCACATTCAGTGAGTAAGTGATCCCTGAAGACCACAAGTATCCTTCGTCTGGTCCGGTTGTCGAAAGAAAAGTGTACTTGTTTCTTTGCACACCACCTTGTTTGAGGGACATCGGCGTGATCACTGCTGATAGGTGCAGGGACAAATATAAAGGAATAACTATTTCTGGACAGGAGCAGTTGGGAACAAAGAGTGTGTTGTGGAGTGAAGTGTTTATTTGAGGGTCCAAACTTCCCTCCTTAGGTGGTTATTACATCTTTACATTCGTGAACATCATATAAAGCAATGATTTTAAAAGCTCAGACGCATATTATTACAGCAATTCATTTGTTGAGGTGAGAGGAAATGAGAAGGAACTTGCTGCACCACTAAATCTATGCCTGAGCACTGCTGAAATCAAACAAAAAGAATTCACGGTGGCTAGATAGGGCTATTTTCTACTGACTGTCTCTGGGGATTCAAACAGAATTCATTTGTTTGTTTGTTTCCTATTTTCACTTGTATAGGTAATCTGTCCCCGCCCGTTCAGCTTGTAGTTTGTCTGTGTCCTTGGATCTCAAGTAAGTCTCCAGTAAGGGAGCACGTAGGAGGTCTTGAGTTTTCATCAGTTCTTCTAACCCTGTGTCTTTTGATTGGAGCACTCAAAGCCTGTACTTTTATTCTGATATTTGAGAGCTGTGCTCTTACTGCACTTTGAAATTCTTTTTGTTCTCATTAATATACAATCACATGCAGAACATTATGTTTTCCAGTCTACACCCTTCACCAAGACCCCGGCACAAGCCAGTTACGTTCGCTGTCCGTCAGCGTGTACTAAGATGCTGTAGAATCACTACATGTCTTCTCTGTGTTATGCAGCCGTACAAAAGACCCCCCAAGTTACACACTATACATGCTAATCCTAATGCCCCCATTCTTTTTCCCCGCCCTTATTACTCCCTTCCCACAAACCCTACCCAGTCCCTTTCTCTTTGGTAACTGTTAGTCCACTCTTGGGTTCTGTGAGTCTGCTGCTGTCTTTTCTTCAGTTTTTCTTTGTTATCATACTCCACACATGAGTGAAATCATTTGGTACATGTATTTCTCCTCCTGGAATATTTGACTGAGCATAATACCCTCTAGCTCCATCCACGTTATTGCAAATGATAGGATTTGTTTTCTTCTTATGGCTGCTTACTGCACTTTTTAAACTGGATTTCATTCTTCTTTTTTGTTTGTAGTTTCGCTATGTGCTTTCACCATTGCTCTTCTCGTTATGAGCAGAAGCTTTGTGTTTATCGATATGTACCTATATCTATCTATCTGTCTGTCTATCTATTTATCAATCAATCAATCATCTTTTTGTCTGCCCATCTGTCCTTGTGTACAGAACAGTTAACCATATATCCTATATCACTTTCCTACACTATGCTTCCAAAAATCCTGCAAAGTATCTAGGCTGTAGAGAGAGCACTGGGTTCACCGAGACACTTGCAGGTCGAGTCGGCCGCGTGTACCTACAAAACCAGCAAATGGTTGTGCCGGGACTTGAACCCGTGTCTCTATCCTCTGTCCTCTTTCATCTCCTTCTAACTTACTGTCTGTATTTAGCCACATTCTTTGACTAAGTGCTCCCTGAAGACCACAAGTATCATTCCTCTGGGCCTGTTGTCACGAGAAAAGTAAACTTGTTCTTCGCCCAGCACCATGTTTGAAGGACATCAGCGTGATCACCGCCGATAGGACGGAGGGTCAAATAAAAAGGAACACCAATTTCTAGACAGGAGCAGTTGGGAGCTAAGAGTGTATTGTGGGGTGACGTGTTTAATTGAGTGTCCAAACTTCCCTCTTTAGGTAGTTATTAGATCTTCACATTCGTGAACATCATAAAACCCACTGATTTCAAAGGCCCAGATTCTTATTATTACAGCAACTCAGTTGTTGAGGTGAGAGAAAATGAGAAGTATGTTGCTGCACCACTAAATCAATGGCTGGGAACGGCTGAAACCAAACAAAAAGAATTCACGGTGGCCAGAAAGGGCTATTTTCTTCTGACTGTCTCAGGGGACTCAAACAGAATCCATTTGTTTGATTGTTTGTTTTTCAGTTTCACTCGTGTAGAGTACTTGTCCACACACCTTCGGCTTGTAGTTTGTCTGTGTCCTTGGATCTCAAGTGAGTCTCCTGTAAGTAAGCAAGTAGGTGTCTTGAGTTTTCATCCCTTCTTTTAACCCTGTGTCTTTTGTTTGCTGCACTCAGTGCCTGACCTTTTATTCTGATGATTCAGAGCTCTGCACTTATTGCACTTAAAGAATTTTTTTTATCATTAAGCTAAAATCACTTGAAGAACATTATGTTTACTATGCTCTCCCCTTCACCAAGTACCCCTGAAAAACCTCTTCAGTCGCTGTCGATCTGTGCAGTTGGATGCTGTAGACCCCTTCACCATGTAACTCCCAAAAGACCCCGTTACAGTCGCTGTCCATCAGTGAGAAGTAAGATGCTATATGATCTCTACTAGCCTTCTCTGTGTTGTACAGCACTCCCCATGCCCCCTCGACCCCAAGCATTATACATGCTAAAACTAATGCCCCCATTCTTTCTCCTCACACTTATCCCTCCCTTCAGTCCCACCCTGCCCAGTCCTTTTCCCTTTGGTAACTTTTAGTCAACTCTCGGGTTCTGTGAGTCTGCTGCTGTTTTCTTCCTTCAGTTTTTCTTTGTTGTTATACTCCACACATGAGTGAAAACACTTGGTACTTGTCTTTCTCCGCCTGGCCTATTTCTCTGAACATACTACCGTCTAGCTCCATCCAGGTCATTGCAAATGGTAGTATTTGTTTTCTTCTTAAGGCTGCTTACTGCACTTTTTAAACTGGATTTCATTCTTCCTTTTTGTTTGTAGTTTAGCTATGTTATTCACCATTCAACTCCTGGTTATGAACAATAGCTTTGTGTCTATCGATATGTATCTGTATCTATCTATCTAATGGTCTGTCTGACTATGTATGTATGTATGTATGTATCTATGTATCTATCTATCTTCCTATCATCTATCTATGATATCTATCATCTATCAATCTATGTACCTATCTATCTATCTTTCATCTGTCATCTGTGTACCTATCTATCTATGAATCAATCATCTTTTTGTCTGCCCATCTATCCTTCTGTACAGAACAGTTAACAACATAGCCTATGTCTCTTCCCTACATTATGCTTCCAGAAATCTTGCAAGGTAACTAAGCCATAAGGAGAGCACTGTGATCACCGATACACTTTCAGGTAGAGTCAGCCGCGTGTGCTTACAAAACCAGTAAATGGAGGTGAAAGGACTTGAACCTGTATCTCTGTCCTCTGTCCTCTTATACTTCCTGCTCGCTTGGTGACTTTATTTAGCCACATTCAGTGAGTAAGTGATCCCTGAAGACCACAAGTATCCTTCGTCTGGTCCGGTTGTCGAAAGAAAAGTGTACTTGTTTCTTTGCACACCACCTTGTTTGAGGGACATCGGCGTGATCACTGCTGATAGGTGCAGGGACAAATATAAAGGAATAACTATTTCTGGACAGGAGCAGTTGGGAACAAAGAGTGTGTTGTGGAGTGAAGTGTTTATTTGAGGGTCCAAACTTCCCTCCTTAGGTGGTTATTACATCTTTACATTCGTGAACATCATATAAAGCAATGATTTTAAAAGCTCAGACGCATATTATTACAGCAATTCATTTGTTGAGGTGAGAGGAAATGAGAAGGAACTTGCTGCACCACTAAATCTATGCCTGAGCACTGCTGAAATCAAACAAAAAGAATTCACGGTGGCTAGATAGGGCTATTTTCTACTGACTATCTCTGGGGATTCAAACAGAATTCATTTGTTTGTTTGTTTCCTATTTTCACTTGTATAGGTAATCTGTCCCCGCCCGTTCAGCTTGTAGTTTGTCTGTGTCCTTGGATCTCAAGTAAGTCTCCAGTAAGGGAGCACGTAGGAGGTCTTGAGTTTTCATCAGTCCTTCTAACCCTGTGTCTTTTGATTGGAGCACTCAAAGCCTGTACTTTTATTCTGATATTTGAGAGCTGTGCTCTTACTGCACTTTGAAATTCTTTTTGTTCTCATTAATATACAATCACATGCAGAACATTATGTTTTCCAGTCTACACCCTTCACCAAGACCCCGGCACAAGCCAGTTACGTTCGCTGTCCGTCAGCGTGTACTAAGATGCTGTAGAATCACTACATGTCTTCTCTGTGTTATGCAGCCGTACAAAAGACCCCCCAAGTTACACACTATACATGCTAATCCTAATGCCCCCATTCTTTTTCCCCGCCCTTATTACTCCCTTCCCACAAACCCTACCCAGTCCCTTTCTCTTTGGTAACTGTTAGTCCACTCTTGGGTTCTGTGAGTCTGCTGCTGTCTTTTCTTCAGTTTTTCTTTGTTATCATACTCCACACATGAGTGAAATCATTTGGTACATGTATTTCTCCTCCTGGAATATTTGACTGAGCATAATACCCTCTAGCTCCATCCACGTTATTGCAAATGATAGGATTTGTTTTCTTCTTATGGCTGCTTACTGCACTTTTTAAACTGGATTTCATTCTTCTTTTTTGTTTGTAGTTTCGCTATGTGCTTTCACCATTGCTCTTCTCGTTATGAGCAGAAGCTTTGTGTTTATCGATATGTACCTATATCTATCTATCTGTCTGTCTATCTATTTATCAATCAATCAATCATCTTTTTGTCTGCCCATCTGTCCTTGTGTACAGAACAGTTAACCATATATCCTATATCACTTTCCTACACTATGCTTCCAAAAATCCTGCAAAGTATCTAGGCTGTAGAGAGAGCACTGGGTTCACCGAGACACTTGCAGGTCGAGTCGGCCGCGTGTACCTACAAAACCAGCAAATGGTTGTGCCGGGACTTGAACCCGTGTCTCTATCCTCTGTCCTCTTTCATCTCCTTCTAACTTACTGTCTGTATTTAGCCACATTCTTTGACTAAGTGCTCCCTGAAGACCACAAGTATCATTCCTCTGGGCCTGTTGTCACGAGAAAAGTAAACTTGTTCTTTGCTCAGCACCATGTTTGAATGACATCAGCGTGATCACCGCCGATAGGACGGAGGGTCAAATAAAAAGGAACACCAATTTCTAGACAGGAGCAGTTGGGAGCTAAGAGTGTATTGTGGGGTGACGTGTTTAATTGAGTGTCCAAACTTCCCTCTTTAGGTAGTTATTAGATCTTCACATTCGTGAACATCATAAAACCCACTGATTTCAAAGGCCCAGATTCTTATTATTACAGCAACTCAGTTGTTGAGGTGAGAGAAAATGAGAAGTATGTTGCTGCACCACTAAATCAATGGCTGGGAACGGCTGAAACCAAACAAAAAGAATTCACGGTGGCCAGAAAGGGCTATTTTCTTCTGACTGTCTCAGGGGACTCAAACAGAATCCATTTGTTTGATTGTTTGTTTTTCAGTTTCACTCGTGTAGAGTACTTGTCCACACACCTTCGGCTTGTAGTTTGTCTGTGTCCTTGGATCTCAAGTGAGTCTCCTGTAAGTAAGCAAGTAGGTGTCTTGAGTTTTCATCCCTTCTTTTAACCCTGTGTCTTTTGTTTGCTGCACTCAGTGCCTGACCTTTTATTCTGATGATTCAGAGCTCTGCACTTATTGCACTTAAAGAATTTTTTTATCATTAAGCTAAAATCACTTGAAGAACATTATGTTTACTATGCTCTCCCCTTCACCAAGTACCCCTGAAAAACCTCTTCAGTCGCTGTCGATCTGTGCAGTTGGATGCTGTAGACCCCTTCACCATGTAACTCCCAAAAGACCCCGTTACAGTCGCTGTCCATCAGTGAGAAGTAAGATGCTATATGATCTCTACTAGCCTTCTCTGTGTTGTACAGCACTCCCCATGCCCCCTCGACCCCAAGCATTATACATGCTAAAACTAATGCCCCCATTCTTTCTCCTCACACTTATCCCTCCCTTCAGTCCCACCCTGCCCAGTCCTTTTCCCTTTGGTAACTTTTAGTCAACTCTCGGGTTCTGTGAGTCTGCTGCTGTTTTCTTCCTTCAGTTTTTCTTTGTTGTTATACTCCACACATGAGTGAAAACACTTGGTACTTGTCTTTCTCCGCCTGGCCTATTTCTCTGAACATACTACCGTCTAGCTCCATCCAGGTCATTGCAAATGGTAGTATTTGTTTTCTTCTTAAGGCTGCTTACTGCACTTTTTAAACTGGATTTCATTCTTCCTTTTTGTTTGTAGTTTAGCTATGTTATTCACCATTCAACTCCTGGTTATGAACAATAGCTTTGTGTCTATCGATATGTATCTGTATCTATCTATCTAATGGTCTGTCTGACTATGTATGTATGTATGTATGTATCTATGTATCTATCTATCTTCCTATCATCTATCTATGATATCTATCATCTATCAATCTATGTACCTATCTATCTATCTTTCATCTGTCATCTGTGTACCTATCTATCTATGAATCAATCATCTTTTTGTCTGCCCATCTATCCTTCTGTACAGAACAGTTAACAACATAGCCTATGTCTCTTCCCTACATTATGCTTCCAGAAATCTTGCAAGGTAACTAAGCCATAAGGAGAGCACTGTGATCACCGATACACTTTCAGGTAGAGTCAGCCGCGTGTGCTTACAAAACCAGTAAATGGAGGTGAAAGGACTTGAACCTGTATCTCTGTCCTCTGTCCTCTTATACTTCCTGCTCGCTTGGTGACTTTATTTAGCCACATTCAGTGAGTAAGTGATCCCTGAAGACCACAAGTATCCTTCGTCTGGTCCGGTTGTCGAAAGAAAAGTGTACTTGTTTCTTTGCACACCACCTTGTTTGAGGGACATCGGCGTGATCACTGCTGATAGGTGCAGGGACAAATATAAAGGAATAACTATTTCTGGACAGGAGCAGTTGGGAACAAAGAGTGTGTTGTGGAGTGAAGTGTTTATTTGAGGGTCCAAACGTCCCTCCTTAGGTGGTTATTACATCTTTACATTCGTGAACATCATATAAAGCAATGATTTTAAAAGCTCAGACGCATATTATTACAGCAATTCATTTGTTGAGGTGAGAGGAAATGAGAAGGAACTTGCTGCACCACTAAATCTATGCCTGAGCACTGCTGAAATCAAACAAAAAGAATTCACGGTGGCTAGATAGGGCTATTTTCTACTGACTGTCTCTGGGGATTCAAACAGAATTCATTTGTTTGTTTGTTTCCTATTTTCACTTGTATAGGTAATCTGTCCCCGCCCGTTCAGCTTGTAGTTTGTCTGTGTCCTTGGATCTCAAGTAAGTCTCCAGTAAGGGAGCACGTAGGAGGTCTTGAGTTTTCATCAGTTCTTCTAACCCTGTGTCTTTTGATTGGAGCACTCAAAGCCTGTACTTTTATTCTGATATTTGAGAGCTGTGCTCTTACTGCACTTTGAAATTCTTTTTGTTCTCATTAATATACAATCACATGCAGAACATTATGTTTTCCAGTCTACACCCTTCACCAAGACCCCGGCACAAGCCAGTTACGTTCGCTGTCCGTCAGCGTGTACTAAGATGCTGTAGAATCACTACATGTCTTCTCTGTGTTATGCAGCCGTACAAAAGACCCCCCAAGTTACACACTATACATGCTAATCCTAATGCCCCCATTCTTTTTCCCCGCCCTTATTACTCCCTTCCCACAAACCCTACCCAGTCCCTTTCTCTTTGGTAACTGTTAGTCCACTCTTGGGTTCTGTGAGTCTGCTGCTGTCTTTTCTTCAGTTTTTCTTTGTTATCATACTCCACACATGAGTGAAATCATTTGGTACATGTATTTCTCCTCCTGGAATATTTGACTGAGCATAATACCCTCTAGCTCCATCCACGTTATTGCAAATGATAGGATTTGTTTTCTTCTTATGGCTGCTTACTGCACTTTTTAAACTGGATTTCATTCTTCTTTTTTGTTTGTAGTTTCGCTATGTGCTTTCACCATTGCTCTTCTCGTTATGAGCAGAAGCTTTGTGTTTATCGGTATGTACCTATATCTATCTATCTGTCTGTCTATCTATTTATCAATCAATCAATCATCTTTTTGTCTGCCCATCTGTCCTTGTGTACAGAACAGTTAACCATATATCCTATATCACTTTCCTACACTATGCTTCCAAAAATCCTGCAAAGTATCTAGGCTGTAGAGAGAGCACTGGGTTCACCGAGACACTTGCAGGTCGAGTCGGCCGCGTGTACCTACAAAACCAGCAAATGGTTGTGCCGGGACTTGAACCCGTGTCTCTATCCTCTGTCCTCTTTCATCTCCTTCTAACTTACTGTCTGTATTTAGCCACATTCTTTGACTAAGTGCTCCCTGAAGACCACAAGTATCATTCCTCTGGGCCTGTTGTCACGAGAAAAGTAAACTTGTTCTTTGCTCAGCACCATGTTTGAAGGACATCAGCGTGATCACCGCCGATAGGACGGAGGGTCAAATAAAAAGGAACACCAATTTCTAGACAGGAGCAGTTGGGAGCTAAGAGTGTATTGTGGGGTGACGTGTTTAATTGAGTGTCCAAACTTCCCTCTTTAGGTAGTTATTAGATCTTCACATTCGTGAACATCATAAAACCCACTGATTTCAAAGGCCCAGATTCTTATTATTACAGCAACTCAGTTGTTGAGGTGAGAGAAAATGAGAAGTATGTTGCTGCACCACTAAATCAATGGCTGGGAACGGCTGAAACCAAACAAAAAGAATTCACGGTGGCCAGAAAGGGCTATTTTCTTCTGACTGTCTCAGGGGACTCAAACAGAATGCATTTGTTTGATTGTTTGTTTTTCAGTTTCACTCGTGTAGAGTACTTGTCCACACACCTTCGGCTTGTAGTTTGTCTGTGTCCTTGGATCTCAAGTGAGTCTCCTGTAAGTAAGCAAGTAGGTGTCTTGAGTTTTCATCCCTTCTTTTAACCCTGTGTCTTTTGTTTGCTGCACTCAGTGCCTGACCTTTTATTCTGATGATTCAGAGCTCTGCACTTATTGCACTTAAAGAATTTTTTTTATCATTAAGCTAAAATCACTTGAAGAACATTATGTTTACTATGCTCTCCCCTTCACCAAGTACCCCTGAAAAACCTCTTCAGTCGCTGTCGATCTGTGCAGTTGGATGCTGTAGACCCCTTCACCATGTAACTCCCAAAAGACCCCGTTACAGTCGCTGTCCATCAGTGAGAAGTAAGATGCTATATGATCTCTAGTAGCCTTCTCTGTGTTGTACAGCACTCCCCATGCCCCCTCGACCCCAAGCATTATACATGCTAAAACTAATGCCCCCATTCTTTCTCCTCACACTTATCCCTCCCTTCAGTCCCACCCTGCCCAGTCCTTTTCCCTTTGGTAACTTTTAGTCAACTCTCGGGTTCTGTGAGTCTGCTGCTGTTTTCTTCCTTCAGTTTTTCTTTGTTGTTATACTCCACACATGAGTGAAAACACTTGGTACTTGTCTTTCTCCGCCTGGCCTATTTCTCTGAACATACTACCGTCTAGCTCCATCCAGGTCATTGCAAATGGTAGTATTTGTTTTCTTCTTAAGGCTGCTTACTGCACTTTTTAAACTGGATTTCATTCTTCCTTTTTGTTTGTAGTTTAGCTATGTTATTCACCATTCAACTCCTGGTTATGAACAATAGCTTTGTGTCTATCGATATGTATCTGTATCTATCTATCTAATGGTCTGTCTGACTATGTATGTATGTATGTATGTATCTATGTATCTATCTATCTTCCTATCATCTATCTATGATATCTATCATCTATCAATCTATGTACCTATCTATCTATCTTTCATCTGTCATCTGTGTACCTATCTATCTATGAATCAATCATCTTTTTGTCTGCCCATCTATCCTTCTGTACAGAACAGTTAACAACATAGCCTATGTCTCTTCCCTACATTATGCTTCCAGAAATCTTGCAAGGTAACTAAGCCATAAGGAGAGCACTGTGATCACCGATACACTTTCAGGTAGAGTCAGCCGCGTGTGCTTACAAAACCAGTAAATGGAGGTGAAAGGACTTGAACCTGTATCTCTGTCCTCTGTCCTCTTATACTTCCTGCTCGCTTGGTGACTTTATTTAGCCACATTCAGTGAGTAAGTGATCCCTGAAGACCACAAGTATCCTTCGTCTGGTCCGGTTGTCGAAAGAAAAGTGTACTTGTTTCTTTGCACACCACCTTGTTTGAGGGACATCGGCGTGATCACTGCTGATAGGTGCAGGGACAAATATAAAGGAATAACTATTTCTGGACAGGAGCAGTTGGGAACAAAGAGTGTGTTGTGGAGTGAAGTGTTTATTTGAGGGTCCAAACTTCCCTCCTTAGGTGGTTATTACATCTTTACATTCGTGAACATCATATAAAGCAATGATTTTAAAAGCTCAGACGCATATTATTACAGCAATTCATTTGTTGAGGTGAGAGGAAATGAGAAGGAACTTGCTGCACCACTAAATCTATGCCTGAGCACTGCTGAAATCAAACAAAAAGAATTCACGGTGGCTAGATAGGGCTATTTTCTACTGACTATCTCTGGGGATTCAAACAGAATTCATTTGTTTGTTTGTTTCCTATTTTCACTTGTATAGGTAATCTGTCCCCGCCCGTTCAGCTTGTAGTTTGTCTGTGTCCTTGGATCTCAAGTAAGTCTCCAGTAAGGGAGCACGTAGGAGGTCTTGAGTTTTCATCAGTCCTTCTAACCCTGTGTCTTTTGATTGGAGCACTCAAAGCCTGTACTTTTATTCTGATATTTGAGAGCTGTGCTCTTACTGCACTTTGAAATTCTTTTTGTTCTCATTAATATACAATCACATGCAGAACATTATGTTTTCCAGTCTACACCCTTCACCAAGACCCCGGCACAAGCCAGTTACGTTCGCTGTCCGTCAGCGTGTACTAAGATGCTGTAGAATCACTACATGTCTTCTCTGTGTTATGCAGCCGTACAAAAGACCCCCCAAGTTACACACTATACATGCTAATCCTAATGCCCCCATTCTTTTTCCCCGCCCTTATTACTCCCTTCCCACAAACCCTACCCAGTCCCTTTCTCTTTGGTAACTGTTAGTCCACTCTTGGGTTCTGTGAGTCTGCTGCTGTCTTTTCTTCAGTTTTTCTTTGTTATCATACTCCACACATGAGTGAAATCATTTGGTACATGTATTTCTCCTCCTGGAATATTTGACTGAGCATAATACCCTCTAGCTCCATCCACGTTATTGCAAATGATAGGATTTGTTTTCTTCTTATGGCTGCTTACTGCACTTTTTAAACTGGATTTCATTCTTCTTTTTTGTTTGTAGTTTCGCTATGTGCTTTCACCATTGCTCTTCTCGTTATGAGCAGAAGCTTTGTGTTTATCGATATGTACCTATATCTATCTATCTGTCTGTCTATCTATTTATCAATCAATCAATCATCTTTTTGTCTGCCCATCTGTCCTTGTGTACAGAACAGTTAACCATATATCCTATATCACTTTCCTACACTATGCTTCCAAAAATCCTGCAAAGTATCTAGGCTGTAGAGAGAGCACTGGGTTCACCGAGACACTTGCAGGTCGAGTCGGCCGCGTGTACCTACAAAACCAGCAAATGGTTGTGCCGGGACTTGAACCCGTGTCTCTATCCTCTGTCCTCTTTCATCTCCTTCTAACTTACTGTCTGTATTTAGCCACATTCTTTGACTAAGTGCTCCCTGAAGACCACAAGTATCATTCCTCTGGGCCTGTTGTCACGAGAAAAGTAAACTTGTTCTTTGCTCAGCACCATGTTTGAAGGACATCAGCGTGATCACCGCCGATAGGACGGAGGGTCAAATAAAAAGGAACACCAATTTCTAGACAGGAGCAGTTGGGAGCTAAGAGTGTATTGTGGGGTGACGTGTTTAATTGAGTGTCCAAACTTCCCTCTTTAGGTAGTTATTAGATCTTCACATTCGTGAACATCATAAAACCCACTGATTTCAAAGGCCCAGATTCTTATTATTACAGCAACTCAGTTGTTGAGGTGAGAGAAAATGAGAAGTATGTTGCTGCACCACTAAATCAATGGCTGGGAACGGCTGAAACCAAACAAAAAGAATTCACGGTGGCCAGAAAGGGCTATTTTCTTCTGACTGTCTCAGGGGACTCAAACAGAATGCATTTGTTTGATTGTTTGTTTTTCAGTTTCACTCGTGTAGAGTACTTGTCCACACACCTTCGGCTTGTAGTTTGTCTGTGTCCTTGGATCTCAAGTGAGTCTCCTGTAAGTAAGCAAGTAGGTGTCTTGAGTTTTCATCCCTTCTTTTAACCCTGTGTCTTTTGTTTGCTGCACTCAGTGCCTGACCTTTTATTCTGATGATTCAGAGCTCTGCACTTATTGCACTTAAAGAATTTTTTTATCATTAAGCTAAAATCACTTGAAGAACATTATGTTTACTATGCTCTCCCCTTCACCAAGTACCCCTGAAAAACCTCTTCAGTCGCTGTCGATCTGTGCAGTTGGATGCTGTAGACCCCTTCACCATGTAACTCCCAAAAGACCCCGTTACAGTCGCTGTCCATCAGTGAGAAGTAAGATGCTATATGATCTCTACTAGCCTTCTCTGTGTTGTACAGCACTCCCCATGCCCCCTCGACCCCAAGCATTATACATGCTAAAACTAATGCCCCCATTCTTTCTCCTCACACTTATCCCTCCCTTCAGTCCCACCCTGCCCAGTCCTTTTCCCTTTGGTAACTTTTAGTCAACTCTCGGGTTCTGTGAGTCTGCTGCTGTTTTCTTCCTTCAGTTTTTCTTTGTTGTTATACTCCACACATGAGTGAAAACACTTGGTACTTGTCTTTCTCCGCCTGGCCTATTTCTCTGAACATACTACCGTCTAGCTCCATCCAGGTCATTGCAAATGGTAGTATTTGTTTTCTTCTTAAGGCTGCTTACTGCACTTTTTAAACTGGATTTCATTCTTCCTTTTTGTTTGTAGTTTAGCTATGTTATTCACCATTCAACTCCTGGTTATGAACAATAGCTTTGTGTCTATCGATATGTATCTGTATCTATCTATCTAATGGTCTGTCTGACTATGTATGTATGTATGTATGTATCTATGTATCTATCTATCTTCCTATCATCTATCTATGATATCTATCATCTATCAATCTATGTACCTATCTATCTATCTTTCATCTGTCATCTGTGTACCTATCTATCTATGAATCAATCATCTTTTTGTCTGCCCATCTATCCTTCTGTACAGAACAGTTAACAACATAGCCTATGTCTCTTCCCTACATTATGCTTCCAGAAATCTTGCAAGGTAACTAAGCCATAAGGAGAGCACTGTGATCACCGATACACTTTCAGGTAGAGTCAGCCGCGTGTGCTTACAAAACCAGTAAATGGAGGTGAAAGGACTTGAACCTGTATCTCTGTCCTCTGTCCTCTTATACTTCCTGCTCGCTTGGTGACTTTATTTAGCCACATTCAGTGAGTAAGTGATCCCTGAAGACCACAAGTATCCTTCGTCTGGTCCGGTTGTCGAAAGAAAAGTGTACTTGTTTCTTTGCACACCACCTTGTTTGAGGGACATCGGCGTGATCACTGCTGATAGGTGCAGGGACAAATATAAAGGAATAACTATTTCTGGACAGGAGCAGTTGGGAACAAAGAGTGTGTTGTGGAGTGAAGTGTTTATTTGAGGGTCCAAACTTCCCTCCTTAGGTGGTTATTACATCTTTACATTCGTGAACATCATATAAAGCAATGATTTTAAAAGCTCAGACGCATATTATTACAGCAATTCATTTGTTGAGGTGAGAGGAAATGAGAAGGAACTTGCTGCCCCACTAAATCTATGCCTGAGCACTGCTGAAATCAAACAAAAAGAATTCACGGTGGCTAGATAGGGCTATTTTCTACTGACTGTCTCTGGGGATTCAAACAGAATTCATTTGTTTGTTTGTTTCCTATTTTCACTTGTATAGGTAATCTGTCCCCGCCCGTTCAGCTTGTAGTTTGTCTGTGTCCTTGGATCTCAAGTAAGTCTCCAGTAAGGGAGCACGTAGGAGGTCTTGAGTTTTCATCAGTTCTTCTAACCCTGTGTCTTTTGATTGGAGCACTCAAAGCCTGTACTTTTATTCTGATATTTGAGAGCTGTGCTCTTACTGCACTTTGAAATTCTTTTTGTTCTCATTAATATACAATCACATGCAGAACATTATGTTTTCCAGTCTACACCCTTCACCAAGACCCCGGCACAAGCCAGTTACGTTCGCTGTCCGTCAGCGTGTACTAAGATGCTGTAGAATCACTACATGTCTTCTCTGTGTTATGCAGCCGTACAAAAGAACCCCCAAGTTACACACTATACATGCTAATCCTAATGCCCCCATTCTTTTTCCCCGCCCTTATTACTCCCTTCCCACAAACCCTACCCAGTCCCTTTCTCTTTGGTAACTGTTAGTCCACTCTTGGGTTCTGTGAGTCTGCTGCTGTCTTTTCTTCAGTTTTTCTTTGTTATCATACTCCACACATGAGTGAAATCATTTGGTACATGTATTTCTCCTCCTGGAATATTTGACTGAGCATAATACCCTCTAGCTCCATCCACGTTATTGCAAATGATAGGATTTGTTTTCTTCTTATGGCTGCTTACTGCACTTTTTAAACTGGATTTCATTCTTCTTTTTTGTTTGTAGTTTCGCTATGTGCTTTCACCATTGCTCTTCTCGTTATGAGCAGAAGCTTTGTGTTTATCGATATGTACCTATATCTATCTATCTGTCTGTCTATCTATTTATCAATCAATCAATCATCTTTTTGTCTGCCCATCTGTCCTTGTGTACAGAACAGTTAACCATATATCCTATATCACTTTCCTACACTATGCTTCCAAAAATCCTGCAAAGTATCTAGGCTGTAGAGAGAGCACTGGGTTCACCGAGACACTTGCAGGTCGAGTCGGCCGCGTGTACCTACAAAACCAGCAAATGGTTGTGCCGGGACTTGAACCCGTGTCTCTATCCTCTGTCCTCTTTCATCTCCTTCTAACTTACTGTCTGTATTTAGCCACATTCTTTGACTAAGTGCTCCCTGAAGACCACAAGTATCATTCCTCTGGGCCTGTTGTCACGAGAAAAGTAAACTTGTTCTTTGCTCAGCACCATGTTTGAAGGACATCAGCGTGATCACCGCCGATAGGACGGAGGGTCAAATAAAAAGGAACACCAATTTCTAGACAGGAGCAGTTGGGAGCTAAGAGTGTATTGTGGGGTGACGTGTTTAATTGAGTGTCCAAACTTCCCTCTTTAGGTAGTTATTAGATCTTCACATTCGTGAACATCATAAAACCCACTGATTTCAAAGGCCCAGATGCTTATTATTACAGCAACTCAGTTGTTGAGGTGAGAGAAAATGAGAAGTATGTTGCTGCACCACTAAATCAATGGCTGGGAACGGCTGAAACCAAACAAAAAGAATTCACGGTGGCCAGAAAGGGCTATTTTCTTCTGACTGTCTCAGGGGACTCAAACAGAATCCATTTGTTTGATTGTTTGTTTTTCAGTTTCACTCGTGTAGAGTACTTGTCCACACACCTTCGGCTTGTAGTTTGTCTGTGTCCTTGGATCTCAAGTGAGTCTCCTGTAAGTAAGCAAGTAGGTGTCTTGAGTTTTCATCCCTTCTTTTAACCCTGTGTCTTTTGTTTGCTGCACTCAGTGCCTGACCTTTTATTCTGATGATTCAGAGCTCTGCACTTATTGCACTTAAAGAATTTTTTTTATCATTAAGCTAAAATCACTTGAAGAACATTATGTTTACTATGCTCTCCCCTTCACCAAGTACCCCTGAAAAACCTCTTCAGTCGCTGTCGATCTGTGCAGTTGGATGCTGTAGACCCCTTCACCATGTAACTCCCAAAAGACCCCGTTACAGTCGCTGTCCATCAGTGAGAAGTAAGATGCTATATGATCTCTACTAGCCTTCTCTGTGTTGTACAGCACTCCCCATGCCCCCTCGACCCCAAGCATTATACATGCTAAAACTAATGCCCCCATTCTTTCTCCTCACACTTATCCCTCCCTTCAGTCCCACCCTGCCCAGTCCTTTTCCCTTTGGTAACTTTTAGTCAACTCTCGGGTTCTGTGAGTCTGCTGCTGTTTTCTTCCTTCAGTTTTTCTTTGTTGTTATACTCCACACATGAGTGAAAACACTTGGTACTTGTCTTTCTCCGCCTGGCCTATTTCTCTGAACATACTACCGTCTAGCTCCATCCAGGTCATTGCAAATGGTAGTATTTGTTTTCTTCTTAAGGCTGCTTACTGCACTTTTTAAACTGGATTTCATTCTTCCTTTTTGTTTGTAGTTTAGCTATGTTATTCACCATTCAACTCCTGGTTATGAACAATAGCTTTGTGTCTATCGATATGTATCTGTATCTATCTATCTAATGGTCTGTCTGACTATGTATGTATGTATGTATGTATCTATGTATCTATCTATCTTCCTATCATCTATCTATGATATCTATCATCTATCAATCTATGTACCTATCTATCTATCTTTCATCTGTCATCTGTGTACCTATCTATCTATGAATCAATCATCTTTTTGTCTGCCCATCTATCCTTCTGTACAGAACAGTTAACAACATAGCCTATGTCTCTTCCCTACATTATGCTTCCAGAAATCTTGCAAGGTAACTAAGCCATAAGGAGAGCACTGTGATCACCGATACACTTTCAGGTAGAGTCAGCCGCGTGTGCTTACAAAACCAGTAAATGGAGGTGAAAGGACTTGAACCTGTATCTCTGTCCTCTGTCCTCTTATACTTCCTGCTCACTTGGTGACTTTATTTATCCACATTCAGTGAGTAAGTGATCCCTGAAGACCACAAGTATCCTTCGTCTGGTCCGGTTGTCGAAAGAAAAGTGTACTTGTTTCTTTGCACACCACCTTGTTTGAGGGACATCGGCGTGATCACTGCTGATAGGTGCAGGGACAAATATAAAGGAATAACTATTTCTGGACAGGAGCAGTTGGGAACAAAGAGTGTGTTGTGGAGTGAAGTGTTTATTTGAGGGTCCAAACTTCCCTCCTTAGGTGGTTATTACATCTTTACATTCGTGAACGTCATATAAAGCAATGATTTTAAAAGCTCAGACGCATATTATTACAGCAATTCATTTGTTGAGGTGAGAGGAAATGAGAAGGAACTTGCTGCACCACTAAATCTATGCCTGAGCACTGCTGAAATCAAACAAAAAGAATTCACGGTGGCTAGATAGGGCTATTTTCTACTGACTGTCTCTGGGGATTCAAACAGAATTCATTTGTTTGTTTGTTTCCTATTTTCACTTGTATAGGTAATCTGTCCCCGCCCGTTCAGCTTGTAGTTTGTCTGTGTCCTTGGATCTCAAGTAAGTCTCCAGTAAGGGAGCACGTAGGAGGTCTTGAGTTTTCATCAGTTCTTCTAACCCTGTGTCTTTTGATTGGAGCACTCAAAGCCTGTACTTTTATTCTGATATTTGAGAGCTGTGCTCTTACTGCACTTTGAAATTCTTTTTGTTCTCATTAATATACAATCACATGCAGAACATTATGTTTTCCAGTCTACACCCTTCACCAAGACCCCGGCACAAGCCAGTTACGTTCGCTGTCCTTCAGCGTGTACTAAGATGCTGTAGAATCACTACATGTCTTCTCTGTGTTATGCAGCCGTACAAAAGACCCCCCAAGTTACACACTATACATGCTAATCCTAATGCCCCCATTCTTTTTCCCCGCCCTTATTACTCCCTTCCCACAAACCCTACCCAGTCCCTTTCTCTTTGGTAACTGTTAGTCCACTCTTGGGTTCTGTGAGTCTGCTGCTGTCTTTTCTTCAGTTTTTCTTTGTTATCATACTCCACACATGAGTGAAATCATTTGGTACATGTATTTCTCCTCCTGGAATATTTGACTGAGCATAATACCCTCTAGCTCCATCCACGTTATTGCAAATGATAGGATTTGTTTTCTTCTTATGGCTGCTTACTGCACTTTTTAAACTGGATTTCATTCTTCTTTTTTGTTTGTAGTTTCGCTATGTGCTTTCACCATTGCTCTTCTCGTTATGAGCAGAAGCTTTGTGTTTATCGATATGTACCTATATCTATCTATCTGTCTGTCTATCTATTTATCAATCAATCAATCATCTTTTTGTCTGCCCATCTGTCCTTGTGTACAGAACAGTTAACCATATATCCTATATCACTTTCCTACACTATGCTTCCAAAAATCCTGCAAAGTATCTAGGCTGTAGAGAGAGCACTGGGTTCACCGAGACACTTGCAGGTCGAGTCGGCCGCGTGTACCTACAAAACCAGCAAATGGTTGTGCCGGGACTTGAACCCGTGTCTCTATCCTCTGTCCTCTTTCATCTCCTTCTAACTTACTGTCTGTATTTAGCCACATTCTTTGACTAAGTGCTCCCTGAAGACCACAAGTATCATTCCTCTGGGCCTGTTGTCACGAGAAAAGTAAACTTGTTCTTTGCTCAGCACCATGTTTGAAGGACATCAGCGTGATCACCGCCGATAGGACGGAGGGTCAAATAAAAAGGAACACCAATTTCTAGACAGGAGCAGTTGGGAGCTAAGAGTGTATTGTGGGGTGACGTGTTTAATTGAGTGTCCAAACTTCCCTCTTTAGGTAGTTATTAGATCTTCACATTCGTGAACATCATAAAACCCACTGATTTCAAAGGCCCAGATTCTTATTATTACAGCAACTCAGTTGTTGAGGTGAGAGAAAATGAGAAGTATGTTGCTGCACCACTAAATCAATGGCTGGGAACGGCTGAAACCAAACAAAAAGAATTCACGGTGGCCAGAAAGGGCTATTTTCTTCTGACTGTCTCAGGGGACTCAAACAGAATGCATTTGTTTGATTGTTTGTTTTTCAGTTTCACTCGTGTAGAGTACTTGTCCACACACCTTCGGCTTGTAGTTTGTCTGTGTCCTTGGATCTCAAGTGAGTCTCCTGTAAGTAAGCAAGTAGGTGTCTTGAGTTTTCATCCCTTCTTTTAACCCTGTGTCTTTTGTTTGCTGCACTCAGTGCCTGACCTTTTATTCTGATGATTCAGAGCTCTGCACTTATTGCACTTAAAGAATTTATTTATCATTAAGCTAAAATCACTTGAAGAACATTATGTTTACTATGCTCTCCCCTTCACCAAGTACCCCTGAAAAACCTCTTAAGTCGCTGTCGATCTGTGCAGTTGGATGCTGTAGACCCCTTCACCATGTAACTCCCAAAAGACCCCGTTACAGTCGCTGTCCATCAGTGAGAAGTAAGATGCTATATGATCTCTACTAGCCTTCTCTGTGTTGTACAGCACTCCCCATGCCCCCTCGACCCCAAGCATTATACATGCTAAAACTAATGCCCCCATTCTTTCTCCTCACACTTATCCCTCCCTTCAGTCCCACCCTGCCCAGTCCTTTTCCCTTTGGTAACTTTTAGTCAACTCTCGGGTTCTGTGAGTCTGCTGCTGTTTTCTTCCTTCAGTTTTTCTTTGTTGTTATACTCCACACATGAGTGAAAACACTTGGTACTTGTCTTTCTCCGCCTGGCCTATTTCTCTGAACATACTACCGTCTAGCTCCATCCAGGTCATTGCAAATGGTAGTATTTGTTTTCTTCTTAAGGCTGCTTACTGCACTTTTTAAACTGGATTTCATTCTTCCTTTTTGTTTGTAGTTTAGCTATGTTATTCACCATTCAACTCCTGGTTATGAACAATAGCTTTGTGTCTATCGATATGTATCTGTATCTATCTATCTAATGGTCTGTCTGACTATGTATGTATGTATGTATGTATCTATGTATCTATCTATCTTCCTATCATCTATCTATGATATCTATCATCTATCAATCTATGTACCTATCTATCTATCTTTCATCTGTCATCTGTGTACCTATCTATCTATGAATCAATCATCTTTTTGTCTGCCCATCTATCCTTCTGTACAGAACAGTTAACAACATAGCCTAAGTCTCTTCCCTACATTATGCTTCCAGAAATCTTGCAAGGTAACTAAGCCATAAGGAGAGCACTGTGATCACCGATACACTTTCAGGTAGAGTCAGCCGCGTGTGCTTACAAAACCAGTAAATGGAGGTGAAAGGACTTGAAAATGTATCTCTGTCCTCTGTCCTCTTATACTTCCTGCTCGCTTGGTGACTTTATTTAGCCACATTCAGTGAGTAAGTGATCCCTGAAGACCACAAGTATCCTTCGTCTGGTCCGGTTGTCGAAAGAAAAGTGTACTTGTTTCTTTGCACACCACCTTGTTTGAGGGACATCGGCGTGATCACTGCTGATAGGTGCAGGGACAAATATAAAGGAATAACTATTTCTGGACAGGAGCAGTTGGGAACAAAGAGTGTGTTGTGGAGTGAAGTGTTTATTTGAGGGTCCAAACTTCCCTCCTTAGGTGGTTATTACATCTTTACATTCGTGAACATCATATAAAGCAATGATCTTAAAAGCTCAGACGCATATTATTACAGCAATTCATTTGTTGAGGTGAGAGGAAATGAGAAGGAACTTGCTGCACCACTAAATCTATACCTGAGCACTGCTGAAATCAAACAAAAAGAATTCACGGTGGCTAGATAGGGCTATTTTCTACTGACTGTCTCTGGGGATTCAAACAGAATTCATTTGTTTGTTTGTTTCCTATTTTCACTTGTATAGGTAATCTGTCCCCGCCCGTTCAGCTTGTAGTTTGTCTGTGTCCTTGGATCTCAAGTAAGTCTCCAGTAAGGGAGCACGTAAGAGGTCTTGAGTTTTCATCAGTTCTTCTAACCCTGTGTCTTTTGATTGGAGCACTCAAAGCCTGTACTTTTATTCTGATATTTGAGAGCTGTGCTCTTACTGCACTTTGAAATTCTTTTTGTTCTCATTAATATACAATCACATGCAGAACATTATGTTTTCCAGTCTACACCCTTCACCAAGACCCCGGCACAAGCCAGTTATGTTCGCTGTCCGTCAGCGTGTACTAAGATGCTGTAGAATCACTACATGTCTTCTCTGTGTTATGCAGCCGTACAAAAGACCCCCCAAGTTACACACTATACATGCTAATCCTAATGCCCCCATTCTTTTTCTCCGCCCTTATTACTCCCTTCCCACAAACCCTACCCAGTCCCTTTCTCTTTGGTAACTGTTAGTCCACTCTCTGGTTCTGTGAGTCTGCTGCTGTCTTTTCTTCAGTTTTTCTTTGTTATCATACTCCACACATGAGTGAAATCATTTGGTACATGTATTTCTCCTCCTGGAATATTTGACTGAGCATAATACCCTCTAGCTCCATCCACGTTATTGCAAATGATAGGATTTGTTTTCTTCTTATGGCTGCTTACTGCACTTTTTAAACTGGATTTCATTCTTCTTTTTTGTTTGTAGTTTCGCTATGTGCTTTCACCATTGCTCTTCTCGTTATGAGCAGAAGCTTTGTGTTTATCGATATGTACCTATATCTATCTATCTGTCTGTCTATTTATCAATCAATCAATCATCTTTTTGTCTGCCCATCTGTCCTTGTGTACAGAACAGTTAACCATATATCCTATATCACTTTCCTACACTATGCTTCCAAAAATCCTGCAAAGTATCTAGGCTGTAGAGAGAGCACTGGGTTCACCGAGACACTTGCAGGTCGAGTCGGCCGCGTGTACCTACAAAACCAGCAAATGGTTGTGCCGGGACTTGAACCCGTGTCTCTATCCTCTGTCCTCTTTCATCTCCTTCTAACTTACTGTCTGTATTTAGCCACATTCTTTGACTAAGTGCTCCCTGAAGACCACAAGTATCATTCCTCTGGGCCTGTTGTCACGAGAAAAGTAAACTTGTTCTTTGCTCAGCACCATGTTTGAAGGACATCAGCGTGATCACCGCCGATAGGACGGAGGGTCAAATAAAAAGGAACACCAATTTCTAGACAGGAGCAGTTGGGAGCTAAGAGTGTATTGTGGGGTGACGTGTTTAATTGAGTGTCCAAACTTCCCTCTTTAGGTAGTTATTAGATCTTCACATTCGTGAACATCATAAAACCCACTGATTTCAAAGGCCCAGATTCTTATTATTACAGCAACTCAGTTGTTGAGGTGAGAGAAAATGAGAAGTATGTTGCTGCACCACTAAATCAATGGCTGGGAACGGCTGAAACCAAACAAAAAGAATTCACGGTGGCCAGAAAGGGCTATTTTCTTCTGACTGTCTCAGGGGACTCAAACAGAATCCATTTGTTTGATTGTTTGTTTTTCAGTTTCACTCGTGTAGAGTACTTGTCCACACACCTTCGGCTTGTAGTTTGTCTGTGTCCTTGGATCTCAAGTGAGTCTCCTGTAAGTAAGCAAGTAGGTGTCTTGAGTTTTCATCCCTTCTTTTAACCCTGTGTCTTTTGTTTGCTGCACTCAGTGCCTGACCTTTTATTCTGATGATTCAGAGCTCTGCACTTATTGCACTTAAAGAATTTTTTTTATCATTAAGCTAAAATCACTTGAAGAACATTATGTTTACTATGCTCTCCCCTTCACCAAGTACCCCTGAAAAACCTCTTCAGTCGCTGTCGATCTGTGCAGTTGGATGCTGTAGACCCCTTCACCATGTAACTCCCAAAAGACCCCGTTACAGTCGCTGTCCATCAGTGAGAAGTAAGATGCTATATGATCTCTACTAGCCTTCTCTGTGTTGTACAGCACTCCCCATGCCCCCTCGACCCCAAGCATTATACATGCTAAAACTAATGCCCCCATTCTTTCTCCTCACACTTATCCCTCCCTTCAGTCCCACCCTGCCCAGTCCTTTTCCCTTTGGTAACTTTTAGTCAACCCTCGGGTTCTGTGAGTCTGCTGCTGTTTTCTTCAATCAGTTTTTCTTTGTTGTTATACTCCACACATGAGTGAAAACACTTGGTACTTGTCTTTCTCCGCCTGGCCTATTTCTCTGAACATACTACCGTCTAGCTCCATCCAGGTCATTGCAAATGGTAGTATTTGTTTTCTTCTTAAGGCTGCTTACTGCACTTTTTAAACTGGATTTCATTCTTCCTTTTTGTTTGTAGTTTAGCTATGTTATTCACCATTCAACTCCTGGTTATGAACAATAGCTTTGTGTCTATCGATATGTATCTGTATCTATCTATCTAATGGTCTGTCTGACTATTTATGTATGTATGTATGTATCTATGTATCTATCTATCTTCCTATCATCTATCTATGATATCTATCATCTATCAATCTATGTACCTATCTATCTATCTTTCATCTGTCATCTGTGTACCTATCTATCTATGAATCAATCATCTTTTTGTCTGCCCATCTATCCTTCTGTACAGAACAGTTAACAACATAGCCAATGTCTCTTCCCTACATTATGCTTCCAGAAATCTTGCAAGGTAACTAAGCCATAAGGAGAGCACTGTGATCACCGATACACTTTCAGGTAGAGTCAGCCGCGTGTGCTTACAAAACCAGTAAATGGAGGTGAAAGGACTTGAACCTGTATCTCTGTCCTCTGTCCTCTTATACTTCCTGCTCGCTTGGTGACTTTATTTAGCCACATTCAGTGAGTAAGTGATCCCTGAAGAACACAAGTATCCTTCGTCTGGTCCGGTTGTCGAAAGAAAAGTGTACTTGTTTCTTTGCACACCACCTTGTTTGAGGTACATCGGCGTGATCACTGCTGATAGGTGCAGGGACAAATATAAAGGAATAACTATTTCTGGACAGGAGCAGTTGGGAACAAAGAGTGTGTTGTGGAGTGAAGTGTTTATTTGAGGGTCCAAACTTCCCTCCTTAGGTGGTTATTACATCTTTACATTCGTGAACATCATATAAAGCAATGATTTTAAAAGCTCAGACGCATATTATTACAGCAATTCATTTGTTGAGGTGAGAGGAAATGAGAAGGAACTTGCTGCACCACTAAATCTATGCCTGAGCACTGCTGAAATCAAACAAAAAGAATTCACGGTGGCTAGATAGGGCTATTTTCTACTGACTATCTCTGGGGATTCAAACAGAATTCATTTGTTTGTTTGTTTCCTATTTTCACTTGTATAGGTAATCTGTCCCCGCCCGTTCAGCTTGTAGTTTGTCTGTGTCCTTGGATCTCAAGTAAGTCTCCAGTAAGGGAGCACGTAGGAGGTCTTGAGTTTTCATCAGTTCTTCTAACCCTGTGTCTTTTGATTGGAGCACTCAAAGCCTGTACTTTTATTCTGATATTTGAGAGCTGTGCTCTTACTGCACTTTGAAATTCTTTTTGTTCTCATTAATATACAATCACATGCAGAACATTATGTTTTCCAGTCTACACCCTTCACCAAGACCCCGGCACAAGCCAGTTACGTTCGCTGTCCGTCAGCGTGTACTAAGATGCTGTAGAATCACTACATGTCTTCTCTGTGTTATTCAGCCGTACAAAAGACCCCCCAAGTTACACACTATACATGCTAATCCTAATGCCCCCATTCTTTTTCCCCGCCCTTATTACACCCTTCCCACAAACCCTACCCAGTCCCTTTCTCTTTGGTAACTGTTAGTCCACTCTCGGGTTCTGTGAGTCTGCTGTTGTCTTTTCCTTCAGTTTTTCTTTGTTATACTCCACACATGAGTGAAATCATTTGGTACATGTATTTCTCCTCCTGGAATATTTGACTGAGCATAATACCCTCTAGCTCCATCCACGTTATTGCAAATGATAGGATTTGTTTTCTTCTTATGGCTGCTTACTGCACTTTTTAAACTGGATTTCATTCTTCTTTTTTGTTTGTAGTTTCGCTATGTGCTTTCACCATTGCTCTTCTCGTTATGAGCAGAAGCTTTGTGTTT
This sequence comes from Manis pentadactyla, assembly GCF_030020395.1. Taxonomy (NCBI): domain Eukaryota; kingdom Metazoa; phylum Chordata; class Mammalia; order Pholidota; family Manidae; genus Manis; species Manis pentadactyla. Next base: position 113,432 of record NW_026644649.1, read on the forward strand.
ATCGATATGTACCTATATCTATCTATCTGTCTGTCTATCTATTTATCAATCAATCAATCATCTTTTTGTCTGCCCATCTGTCCTTGTGTACAGAACAGTTAACCATATATCCTATATCACTTTCCTACACTATGCTTCCAAAAATCCTGCAAAGTATCTAGGCTGTAGAGAGAGCACTGGGTTCACCGAGACACTTGCAGGTCGAGTCGTCCGCGTGTACCTACAAAACCAGCAAATGGTTGTGCCGGGACTTGAACCCGTGTCTCTATCCTCTGTCCTCTTTCATCTCCTTCTAACTTACTGTCTGTATTTAGCCACATTCTTTGACTAAGTGCTCCCTGAAGACCACAAGTATCATTCCTCTGGGCCTGTTGTCACGAGAAAAGTAAACTTGTTCTTTGCTCAGCACCATGTTTGAAGGACATCAGCGTGATCACCGCCGATAGGACGGAGGGTCAAATAAAAAGGAACACCAATTTCTAGACAGGAGCAGTTGGGAGCTAAGAGTGTATTGTGGGGTGACGTGTTTAATTGAGTGTCCAAACTTCCCTCTTTAGGTAGTTATTAGATCTTCACATTCGTGAACATCATAAAACCCACTGATTTCAAAGGCCCAGATTCTTATTATTACAGCAACTCAGTTGTTGAGGTGAGAGAAAATGAGAAGTATGTTGCTGCACCACTAAATCAATGGCTGGGAACGGCTGAAACCAAACAAAAAGAATTCACGGTGGCCAGAAAGGGCTATTTTCTTCTGACTGTCTCAGGGGACTCAAACAGAATCCATTTGTTTGATTGTTTGTTTTTCAGTTTCACTCGTGTAGAGTACTTGTCCACACACCTTCGGCTTGTAGTTTGTCTGTGTCCTTGGATCTCAAGTGAGTCTCCTGTAAGTAAGCAAGTAGGTGTCTTGAGTTTTCATCCCTTCTTTTAACCCTGTGTCTTTTGTTTGCTGCACTCAGTGCCTGACCTTCTATTCTGATGATTCAGAGCTGTGCACTTATTGCACTTAAAGAATTTTTTTTATCATTAAGCTAAAATCACTTGAAGAACATTATGTTTACTATGCTCTCCCCTTCACCAAGTACCCCTGAAAAACCTCTTCAGTCGCTGTCGATCTGTGCAGTTGGATGCTGTAGACCCCTTCACCATGTAACTCCCAAAAGACCCCGTTACATTCGCTGTCCATCAGTGAGTAGTAAGATGCTATATGATCTCTACTAGACTTCTCGGTGTTGTACAGCACTCCCCATGCCCCCTCGACCCCAAGCATTATACATGCTAAAACTAATGCCCCCATTCTTTCTCCTCACACTTATCCCTCCCTTCAGACCCACCCTGCCCAGTCCTTTTCCCTTTGGTAACTTTTAGTCAACCCTCGGGTTCTGTGAGTCTGCTGCTGTTTTCTTCCTTCAGTTTTTCTTTGTTGTTATACTCCACACATGAGTGAAAACACTTGGTACTTGTCTTTCTCCGCCTGGCCTATTTCTCTGAACATACTACCGTCTAGCTCCATCCAGGTCATTGCAAATGGTAGTATTTGTTTTCTTCTTAAGGCTGCTTACTGCACTTTTAAAACTGGATTTCATTCTTCCTTTTTGTTTGTAGTTTAGCTATGTTATTCACCATTCAACTCCTGGTTATGAACAATAGCTTTGTGTCAATCGATATGTATCTGTATCTATCTATCTAATGGTCTGTCTGACTATGTATGTATGTATGTATGTATCTATGTATCTATCTATCTATCTATCTTCCTATCATCTATCTATGATGTCTATCATCTATCAATCTATGTACCTATCTATCTATCTTTCATCTGTCATCTGTGTACCTATCTATCTATGAATCAATCATCTTTCTGTCTGCCCATCTATCCTTCTGTACAGAACAGTTAACAACATAGCCTATGTCTCTTCCCTGCATTATGCTTCCAGAAATCTTGCAAGGTAACTAAGCCATAAGGAGAGCACTGTGTTCACCGATACACTTTCAGGTAGAGTCAGCCGCGTGTGCTTACAAAACCAGTAAATGAAGGTGAAAGGACGTGAACCTGTATCTCTGTCCTCTGTCCTCTTATACTTCCTGCTCGCTTGGTTACTTTATTTAGCCACATTCAGTGAGTAAGTGATCCCTGAAGACCACAAGTATCCTTCGTCTGGTCCGGTTGTCGAAAGAAAAGTGTACTTGTTTCTTTGCACACCACCTTGTTTGAGGGACATCAGCGTGATCACTGCTGATAGGTGCAGGGACAAATATAAAGGAACACCTATTTCTGGACAGGTGCAGTTGAGAACAAAGAGTGTGTTGTGGAGTGAAGTGTTTATTTGAGGGTCCAAACTTCCCTCCTTATGTGGTTATTACATCTTTACATTCGTGAACATCATAAAAAGCAATGATTTTAAAAGCCCAGACGCATATTATTACAGCAATTCATTTGTTGAGGTGAGAGGAAATGAGAAGGAACTTGCTGCACCACTAAATCTATGCCTGAGCACTGCTGAAATCAAACAAAAAGAATTCACGGTCGCTAGATAGGGCTATTTTCTACTGACTCTCTCTGGGGACTCAAACAGAATTCATTTGTTTGTTTGTTCCCTATTTTCACTTGTATAGGTAATCTGTCCCCGCCCGTTCAGCTTGTAGTTTGTCTGAGTCCTTGGATCTCAAGTGAGTCTCCAGTAAGGGAGCACGTAGGAGATCTTGAGTTTTCATCAGTCCTTTTTACCCTGTGTCTTTTGATTGGAGCACTCAAAGCCTGTACTTTTATTCTGATATTTGAGAGCTGTGCTCTTACTGCACTTTGAAATTCTTTTTGTTCTCATTAATATACAATCACATGCAGAACATTATGTTTTCCAGTCCACACCCTTCACCAAGAACCCGGCACAAGCCAGTTACGGTCGCTGTCCGTCAGCGTGTACTAAGATGCTGTAGAATCACTACATGTCTTCTCTGTGTTATGCAGCCGTACAAAAGACCCACCAAGTTACACACTATACATGCTAATCCTAATGCCCCCATTGTATTTCCCCGCCCTTATTACTCCCTTCCCACAAACCCTACCCAGTCCCTTTCTCTTTGGTAACTGTTAGTCCACTCTCGGGTTCTGTGAGTCTGCTGCTGTCTTTTCCTTCAGTTTTTCTTTGTTATCATACTCCACACATGAGTGAAATCATTTGGTACATGTATTTCTCCTCCTGGAATATTTGACTGAGCATAATACCCTCTAGCTCCATCCACGTTATTGCAAATGGTAGGATTTGTTTTCTTCTTATGGCTGCTTACTGCACTTTTTAAACTGGATTTCATTCTTCTTTTTTGTTTGTAGTTTCGCTATGTGCTTTCACCATTGCTCTCCTGGTTATGAGCAGAAGCTTTGTGTTAATCGATATGTACCTATATCTATCTATCTGTCTGTCTATCTATTTATCAATCAATCAATCAATCATCTTTTTGTCTGCCCATCTGTCCTTGTGTACAGAACAGTTAACCATATATCCTATATCACTTTCCTACACTATGCTTCCAAAAATCCTGCAAAGTATCTAGGCTGTAGAGAGAGCACTGGGTTCACCGAGACACTTGCAGGTCGAGTCGGCCGCGTGTACCTACAAAACCAGCAAATGGTTGTGCCGGGACTAGAACCCGAGTCTCTATCCTCTGTCCTCTTTCATCTACTTCTAACTTACTGTCTGTATTTAGCCACATTCTTTGACTAAGTGCTCCCTGAAGACCACAAGTACCATTCCTCTGGGCCTGTTGTCACGAGAAAAGTAAACTTGTTCTTTGCTCAGCACCATGTTTGAAGGACATCAGCGTGATCACCGCCGATAGGACGGAGGGTCAAATAAAAAGGAACACCAATTTCTAGACAGGAGCAGTTGGGAGCTAAGAGTGTATTGTGGGGTGACGTGTTTAATTGAGTGTCCAAACTTCCCTCTTTAGGTAGTTATTAGATCTTCACATTCGTGAACATCATAAAACCCACTGATTTCAAAGGCCCAGATGCTTATTATTGCAGCAACTCAGTTGTTGAGCTGAGAGAAAGTGAGAAGTATGTTCCTGCACCACTAAATCAATGGCTGGGAACGGCTGAAACCAAACAAAAAGAATTCACGGTGGCCAGAAAGGGCTATTTTCTTCTGACTGTCTCAGGGGACTCAAACAGAATGCATTTGTTTGATTGTTTTTCAGTTTCACTCGTGTAGAGTACTTGTCCACACACCTTCGGCTTGTAGTTTGTCTGTGTCCTTGGATCTCAAGTGAGTCTCCTGTAAGTAAGCAAGTAGGTGTCTTGAGTTTTCATCCCTTCTTTTAACCCTGTGTCTTTTGTTTGCTGCACTCAGTGCCTGACCTTTTATTCTGATGATTCAGAGCTGTGCACTTATTGCACTTAAAGAATTTTTTTTATCATTAAGCTAAAATCACTTGAAGAACATTATGTTTACTATGCTCTCCCCTTCACCAAGTACCCCTGAAAAACCTCTTCAGTCGCTGTCGATCTGTGCAGTTGGATGCTGTAGACCCCTTCACCATGTAACTCGCAAAAGACCCCGTTACATTCGCTGTCCATCAGTGAGTAGTAAGATGCTATATGATCTCTACTAGCCTTCTCGGTGTTGTACAGCACTCCCCATGCCCCCTCGACCCCAAGCATTATACATGCTAAAACTAATGCCCCCATTCTTTCTCCTCACACTTATCCCTCCCTTCAGACCCACCCTGCCCAGTCCTTTTCCCTTTGGTAACTTTTAGTCAACCCTCGGGTTCTGTGAGTCTGCTGCTGTTTTCTTCCTTCAGTTTTTCTTTGTTGTTATACTCCACACATGAGTGAAAACACTTGGTACTTGTCTTTCTCCGCCTGGCCTATTTCTCTGAACATACTACCGTCTAGCTCCATCCAGGTCATTGCAAATGGTAGTATTTGTTTTCTTCTTAAGGCTGCTTACTGCACTTTTAAAACTGGATTTCATTCTTCCTTTTTGTTTGTAGTTTAGCTATGTTATTCACCATTCAACTCCTGGTTATGAACAATAGCTTTGTGTCAATCGATATGTATCTGTATCTATCTATCTAATGGTCTGTCTGACTATGTATGTATGTATGTATGTATCTATGTATCTATCTATCTATCTATCTTCCTATCATCTATCTATGATGTCTATCATCTATCAATCTATGTACCTATCTATCTATCTTTCATCTGTCATCTGTGTACCTATCTATCTATGAATCAATCATCTTTCTGTCTGCCCATCTATCCTTCTGTACAGAACAGTTAACAACATAGCCTATGTCTCTTCCCTGCATTATGCTTCCAGAAATCTTGCAAGGTAACTAAGCCATAAGGAGAGCACTGTGTTCACCGATACACTTTCAGGTAGAGTCAGCCGCGTGTGCTTACAAAACCAGTAAATGAAGGTGAAAGGACGTGAACCTGTATCTCTGTCCTCTGTCCTCTTATACTTCCTGCTCGCTTGGTTACTTTATTTAGCCACATTCAGTGAGTAAGTGATCCCTGAAGACCACAAGTATCCTTCGTCTGGTCCGGTTGTCGAAAGAAAAGTGTACTTGTTTCTTTGCACACCACCTTGTTTGAGGGACATCAGCGTGATCACTGCTGATAGGTGCAGGGACAAATATAAAGGAACACCTATTTCTGGACAGGTGCAGTTGAGAACAAAGAGTGTGTTGTGGAGTGAAGTGTTTATTTGAGGGTCCAAACTTCCCTCCTTATGTGGTTATTACATCTTTACATTCGTGAACATCATAAAAAGCAATGATTTTAAAAGCCCAGACGCATATTATTACAGCAATTCATTTGTTGAGGTGAGAGGAAATGAGAAGGAACTTGCTGCACCACTAAATCTATGCCTGAGCACTGCTGAAATCAAACAAAAAGAATTCACGGTCGCTAGATAGGGCTATTTTCTACTGACTCTCTCTGGGGACTCAAACAGAATTCATTTGTTTGTTTGTTCCCTATTTTCACTTGTATAGGTAATCTGTCCCCGCCCGTTCAGCTTGTAGTTTGTCTGAGTCCTTGGATCTCAAGTGAGTCTCCAGTAAGGGAGCACGTAGGAGATCTTGAGTTTTCATCAGTCCTTTTTACCCTGTGTCTTTTGATTGGAGCACTCAAAGCCTGTACTTTTATTCTGATATTTGAGAGCTGTGCTCTTACTGCACTTTGAAATTCTTTTTGTTCTCATTAATATACAATCACATGCAGAACATTATGTTTTCCAGTCCACACCCTTCACCAAGAACCCGGCACAAGCCAGTTACGGTCGCTGTCCGTCAGCGTGTACTAAGATGCTGTAGAATCACTACATGTCTTCTCTGTGTTATGCAGCCGTACAAAAGACCCACCAAGTTACACACTATACATGCTAATCCTAATGCCCCCATTGTATTTCCCCGCCCTTATTACTCCCTTCCCACAAACCCTACCCAGTCCCTTTCTCTTTGGTAACTGTTAGTCCACTCTCGGGTTCTGTGAGTCTGCTGCTGTCTTTTCCTTCAGTTTTTCTTTGTTATCATACTCCACACATGAGTGAAATCATTTGGTACATGTATTTCTCCTCCTGGAATATTTGACTGAGCATAATACCCTCTAGCTCCATCCACGTTATTGCAAATGGTAGGATTTGTTTTCTTCTTATGGCTGCTTACTGCACTTTTTAAACTGGATTTCATTCTTCTTTTTTGTTTGTAGTTTCGCTATGTGCTTTCACCATTGCTCTCCTGGTTATGAGCAGAAGCTTTGTGTTAATCGATATGTACCTATATCTATCTATCTGTCTGTCTATCTATTTATCAATCAATCAATCAATCATCTTTTTGTCTGCCCATCTGTCCTTGTGTACAGAACAGTTAACCATATATCCTATATCACTTTCCTACACTATGCTTCCAAAAATCCTGCAAAGTATCTAGGCTGTAGAGAGAGCACTGGGTTCACCGAGACACTTGCAGGTCGAGTCGGCCGCGTGTACCTACAAAACCAGCAAATGGTTGTGCCGGGACTAGAACCCGAGTCTCTATCCTCTGTCCTCTTTCATCTACTTCTAACTTACTGTCTGTATTTAGCCACATTCTTTGACTAAGTGCTCCCTGAAGACCACAAGTACCATTCCTCTGGGCCTGTTGTCACGAGAAAAGTAAACTTGTTCTTTGCTCAGCACCATGTTTGAAGGACATCAGCGTGATCACCGCCGATAGGACGGAGGGTCAAATAAAAAGGAACACCAATTTCTAGACAGGAGCAGTTGGGAGCTAAGAGAGTATTGTGGGGTGACGTGTTTAATTGAGTGTCCAAACTTCCCTCTTTAGGTAGTTATTAGATCTTCACATTCGTGAACATCATAAAACCCACTGATTTCAAAGGCCCAGATGCTTATTATTGCAGCAACTCAGTTGTTGAGCTGAGAGAAAGTGAGAAGTATGTTCCTGCACCACTAAATCAATGGCTGGGAACGGCTGAAACCAAACAAAAAGAATTCACGGTGGCCAGAAAGGGCTATTTTCTTCTGACTGTCTCAGGGGACTCAAACAGAATGCATTTGTTTGATTGTTTTTCAGTTTCACTCGTGTAGAGTACTTGTCCACACACCTTCGGCTTGTAGTTTGTCTGTGTCCTTGGATCTCAAGTGAGTCTCCTGTAAGTAAGCAAGTAGGTGTCTTGAGTTTTCATCCCTTCTTTTAACCCTGTGTCTTTTGTTTGCTGCACTCAGTGCCTGACCTTTTATTCTGATGATTCAGAGCTGTGCACTTATTGCACTTAAAGAATTTTTTTTATCATTAAGCTAAAATCACTTGAAGAACATTATGTTTACTATGCTCTCCCCTTCACCAAGTACCCCTGAAAAACCTCTTCAGTCGCTGTCGATCTGTGCAGTTGGATGCTGTAGACCCCTTCACCATGTAACTCGCAAAAGACCCCGTTACATTCGCTGTCCATCAGTGAGTAGTAAGATGCTATATGATCTCTACTAGCCTTCTCGGTGTTGTACAGCACTCCCCATGCCCCCTCGACCCCAAGCATTATACATGCTAAAACTAATGCCCCCATTCTTTCTCCTCACACTTATCCCTCCCTTCAGACCCACCCTGCCCAGTCCTTTTCCCTTTGGTAACTTTTAGTCAACCCTCGGGTTCTGTGAGTCGGCTGCTGTTTTCTTCCTTCAGTTTTTCTTTGTTGTTATACTCCACACATGAGTGAAAACACTTGGTACTTGTCTTTCTCCGCCTGGCCTATTTCTCTGAACATACTACCGTCTAGCTCCATCCAGGTCATTGCAAATGGTAGTATTTGTTTTCTTCTTAAGGCTGCTTACTGCACTTTTTAAACTGGATTTCATTCTTCCTTTTTGTTTGTAGTTTAGCTATGTTATTCACCATTCACCTCCTGGTTATGAACAATAGCTTTGTGTCAATCGATATGTATCTGTATCTATCTATCTAATGGTCTGTCTGACTATGTATGTATGTATGTAAGTATCTATGTATCTATCTATCTATCTATCATCTATCTATGATGTCTATCATCTATCAATCTATGTACCTATCTATCTATCTTTCATCTGTCATCTGTGTTCCTATCTATCTATGAATAAATCATCTTTCTGTCTGCCCATCTGTCCTTCTGTACAGAACAGTTAACAACATAGCCTATGTCTCTTCCCTACATTATGCTTCCAGAAATCTTGCAAGGTAACTAAGCCATAAGGAGAGCACTGTGTTCACCGATACACTTTCAGGTAGAGTCAGCTGCGTGTGCTTACAAAACCAGTAAATGGAGGTGAAAGGACTTGAACCTGTATCTCTGTCCTCTGTCCTCTTATACTTCCTGCTCGCTTGGTGACTTTATTTAGCCACATTCAGTGAGTAAGTGATCCCTGAAGACCACAAGTATCCTTCGTCTGGTCCGGTTGTCGAAAGAAAAGTGTACTTGTTTCTTTGCACACCACCTTGTTTGAGGGACATCAGCGTGATCACTGCTGATAGGTGCAGGGACAAATATAAAGGAACACCTATTTCTGGACAGGTGCAGTTGGGAACAAAGAGTGTGTTGTGGAGTGAAGTGTTTATTTGAGGGTCCAAACTTCCCTCCTTAGGTGGTTATTACATCTTTACATTCGTGAACATCATAAAAAGCAATGATTTTAAAAGCCCAGACGCATATTATTACAGCAATTCATTTGTTGAGGTGAGAGGAAATGAGAAGGAACTTGCTGCACCACTAAATCTATGCCTGAGCACTGCTGAAATCAAACAAAAAGAATTCACGGTCGCTAGATAGGGCTATTTTTTACTGACTCTCTCTGGGGACTCAAACAGAATTCATTTGTTTGTTTGTTTCTTATTTGCACTTGTATAGGTAATCTGCCCCGCCCGTTCAGCTTGTAGTTTGTCTGAGTCCTTGGATCTCAAGTGAGTCTCCAGTAAGGGAGCACGTAGTAGGTCTTGAGTTTTCATCAGTTCTTCTAACCCTGTGTCTTTTGATTGGAGCACTCAAAGCCTGTACTTTTATTCTGATATTTGAGAACTGTGCTCTTACTGCACTTTGAAATTCTTTTTGTTCTCATTAATATACAATCACATGCAGAACATTATGTTTTCCAGTCCACACCCTTCACCAAGACCCCGGCACAAGCCAGTTACGGTCGCTGTTCGTCAGCGTATACTAAGATGCTGTAGAATCACTACATGTCTTCTCTGTGTTATGCAGCCGTACAATAGAACCCCCAAGTTACACACTATACATGCTAATCCTAATGCCCCCATTCTTTTTCCCCGCCCTTATTACTCCCTTCCCACAAACCCTACCCAGTCCCTTTCTCTTTGGTAACTGTTAGTCCACTCTCGGGTTCTGTGAGTCTGCTGCTGTCTTTTCCTTCAGTTTTTCTTTGTTATACTCCACACATGAGTGAAATCATTTGGTACATGTATTTCTCCTCCTGGAATATTTGACTGAGCATAATACCCTCTAGCTCCATCCACGTTATTGCAAATGATAGGATTTGTTTTCTTCTTATGGCTGCTTACTGCACTTTTTAAACTGGATTTCATTCTTCTTTTTTGTTTGTAGTTTCGCTATGTGATTTCACCATTGCTCTCCTGGTTATGAGCAGAAGCTTTGTGTTAATCGATATGTACCTATATCTATCTATCTGTCTGTCTATCTATTTAACAATCAATCAATCAATCAATCATCTTTTTGTCTGCCCATCTGTCCTTGTGTACAGAACAGTTAACCATATATCCTATATCACTTTCCTACACTATGCTTCCAAAAATCCTGCAAAGTATCTAGGCTGTAGAGAGAGCACTGGGCTCACCGAGACACTTGCAGGTCGAGTCGGCCGCGTGTACCTACAAAACCAGCAAATGGTTGTGCCGGGACTTGAACCCGTGTCTCTATCCTCTGTCCTCTTTCATCTCCTTCTAACTTACTGTCTGTATTTAGCCACATTCTTTGACTAAGTGCTCCCTGAAGACCACAAGTACCATTCCTCTGGGCCTGTTGTCACGAGAAAAGTAAACTTGTTCTTTGCTCAGCACCATGTTTGAAGGACATCAGCGTGATCACCGCCGATAGGACGGAGGGTCAAATAAAAAGGAACACCAATTTCTAGACAGGAGCAGTTGGGAGCTAAGAGTGTATTGTGGGGTGACGTGTTTAATTGAGTGTCCAAACTTCCCTCTTTAGGTAGTTATTAGATCTTCACATTCGTGAACATCATAAAACCCACTGATTTCAAAGGCCCAGATGCTTATTATTGCAGCAACTCAGTTGTTGAGCTGAGAGAAAGTGAGAAGTATGTTCCTGCACCACTAAATCAATGGCTGGGAACGGCTGAAACCAAACAAAAAGAATTCACGGTGGCCAGAAAGGGCTATTTTCTTCTGACTGTCTCAGGGGACTCAAACAGAATGCATTTGTTTGATTGTTTTTCAGTTTCACTCGTGTAGAGTACTTGTCCACACACCTTCGGCTTGTAGTTTGTCTGTGTCCTTGGATCTCAAGTGAGTCTCCTGTAAGTAAGCAAGTAGGTGTCTTGAGTTTTCATCCCTTCTTTTAACCGTGTGTCTTTGGTTTGCTGCACTCAGTGCCTGACCTTTTATTCTGATGATTCAGAGCTGTGCACTTATTGCACTTAAAGAATTTTTTTTATCATTAAGCTAAAATCACTTGAAGAACATTATGTTTACTATGCTCTCCCCTTCACCAAGTACCCCTGAAAAACCTCTTCAGTCGCTGTCGATCTGTGCAGTTGGATGCTGTAGACCCCTTCACCATGTAACTCGCAAAAAGACCCCGTTACATTCGCTGTCCATCAGTGAGTAGTAAGATGCTATATGATCTCTACTAGCCTTCTCGGTGTTGTACAGCACTCCCCATGCCCCCTCGACCCCAAGCATTATACATGCTAAAACTAATGCCCCCATTCTTTCTCCTCACACTTATCCCTCCCTTCAGACCCACCCTGCCCAGTCCTTTTCCCTTTGGTAACTTTTAGTCAACCCTCGGGTTCTGTGAGTCTGCTGCTGTTTTCTTCCTTCAGTTTTTCTTTGTTGTTATACTCCACACATGAGTGAAAACACTTGGTACTTGTCTTTCTCCGCCTGGCCTATTTCTCTGAACATACTTCCGTCTAGCTCCATCCAGGTCATTGCAAATGGTAGTATTTGTTTTCTTCTTAAGGCTGCTTACTGCACTTTTTAAACTGGATTTCATTCTTCCTTTTTGTTTGTAGTTTAGCTATGTTATTCACCATTCACCTCCTGGTTATGAACAATAGCTTTGTGTCAATCGATATGTATCTGTATCTATCTATCTAATGGTCTGTCTGACTATGTATGTATGTATGTAAGTATCTATGTATCTATCTATCTATCTATCATCTATCTATGATGTCTATCATCTATCAATCTATGTACCTATCTATCTATCTTTCATCTGTCATCTGTGTTCCTATCTATCTATGAATAAATCATCTTTCTGTCTGCCCATCTATCCTTCTGTACAGAACAGTTAACAACATAGCCTATGTCTCTTCCCTACATTATGCTTCCAGAAATCTTGCAAGGTAACTAAGCCATAAGGAGAGCACTGTGTTCACCGATACACTTTCAGGTAGAGTCAGCTGCGTGTGCTTACAAAACCAGTAAATGGAGGTGAAAGGACTTGAACCTGTATCTCAGTCCTCTGTCCTCTTATACTTCCTGCTCGCTTGGTGACTTTATTTAGCCACATTCAGTGAGTAAGTGATCCCTGAAGACCACAAGTATCCTTCGTCTGGTCCGGTTGTCGAAAGAAAAGTGTACTTGTTTCTTTGCACACCACCTTGTTTGAGGGACATCAGCGTGATCACTGCTGATAGGTGCAGGGACAAATATAAAGGAACACCTATTTCTGGACAGGTGCAGTTGGGAACAAAGAGTGTGTTGTGGAGTGAAGTGTTTATTTGAGGGTCCAAACTTCCCTCCTTAGGTGGTTATTACATCTTTACATTCGTGAACATCATAAAAAGCAATGATTTTAAAAGCCCAGACGCATATTATTACAGCAATTCATTTGTTGAGGTGAGAGGAAATGAGAAGGAACTTGCTGCACCACTAAATCTATGCCTGAGCACTGCTGAAATCAAACAAAAAGAATTCACGGTCGCTAGATAGGGCTATTTTCTACTGACTCTCTCTGGGGACTCAAACAGAATTCATTTGTTTGTTTGTTTCTTATTTGCACTTGTATAGGTAATCTGCCCCGCCCGTTCAGCTTGTAGTTTGTCTGAGTCCTTGGATCTCAAGTGAGTCTCCAGTAAGGGAGCACGTAGTAGGTCTTGAGTTTTCATCAGTTCTTCTAACCCTGTGTCTTTTGATTGGAGCACTCAAAGCCTGTACTTTTATTCTGATATTTGAGAACTGTGCTCTTACTGCACTTTGAAATTCTTTTTGTTCTCATTAATATACAATCACATGCAGAACATTATGTTTTCCAGTCCACACCCTTCACCAAGACCCCGGCACAAGCCAGTTACGGTCGCTGTCCGTCAGCGTGTACTAAGATGCTGTAGAATCACTACATGTCTTCTCTGTGTTATGCAGCCGTACAATAGACCCCCCAAGTTACACACTATACATGCTAATCCTAATGCCCCCAATCTTTTTCCCCGCCCTTATTACTCCCTTCCCACAAACCCTACCCAGTCCCTTTCTCTTTGGTAACTGTTAGTCCACTCTCGGGTTCTGTGAGTCTGCTGCTGTCTTTTCCTTCAGTTTTTCTTTGTTATACTCCACACATGAGTGAAATCATTTGGTACATGTATTTCTCCTCCTGGAATATTTGACTGAGCATAATACCCTCTAGCTCCATCCACGTTATTGCAAATGATAGGATTTGTTTTCTTCTTATGGCTGCTTACTGCACATTTTAACCTGGATTTCATTCTTTTTTTGTTTGTAGTTTCGCTATGTGCTTTCACCATTGCTCTCCTGGTTATGAGCAGAAGCTTTGTGTTAGTCGATATGTACCTATATCTATCTATCTGTCTGTCTATCTATTTATCAATCAATCAATCAATCAATCATCTTTTTGTCTGCCCATCTGTCCTTGTGTACAGAACAGTTAACCATATATCCTATATCACTTTCCTACACTATGCTTCCAAAAATCCTGCAAAGTATCTAGGCTGTAGAGAGAGCACTGGGCTCACCGAGACACTTGCAGGTCGATTCGGCCGCGTGTACCTACAAAACCAGCAAATGGTTGTGCCGGGACTTGAACCCGTGTCTCTATCCTCTGTCCTCTTTCATCTCCTTCTAACTTACTGTCTGTATTTAGCCACATTCTTTGACTAAGTGCTCCCTGAAGACCACAAGTACCATTCCTCTGGGCCTGTTGTCACGAGAAAAGTAAACTTGTTCTTTGCTCAGCACCATGTTTGAAGGACATCAGCGTGATCACCGCCGATAGGACGGAGGGTCAAATAAAAAGGAACACCAATTTCTAGACAGGAGCAGTTGGGAGCTAAGAGTGTATTGTGGGGTGACGTGTTTAATTGAGTGTCCAAACTTCCCTCTTTAGGTAGTTATTAGATCTTCACATTCGTGAACATCATAAAACCCACTGATTTCAAAGGCCCAGATGCTTATTATTGCAGCAACTCAGTTGTTGAGCTGAGAGAAAGTGAGAAGTATGTTCCTGCACCACTAAATCAATGGCTGGGAACGGCTGAAACCAAACAAAAAGAATTCACGGTGGCCAGAAAGGGCTATTTTCTTCTGACTGTCTCAGGGGACTCAAACAGAATGCATTTGTTTGATTGTTTTTCAGTTTCACTCGTGTAGAGTACTTGTCCACACACCTTCGGCTTGTAGTTTGTCTGTGTCCTTGGATCTCAAGTGAGTCTCCTGTAAGTAAGCAAGTAGGTGTCTTGAGTTTTCATCCCTTCTTTTAACCCTGTGTCTTTTGTTTGCTGCACTCAGTGCCTGACCTTTTATTCTGATGATTCAGAGCTGTGCACTTATTGCACTTAAAGAATTTTTTTTATCATTAAGCTAAAATCACTTGAAGAACATTATGTTTACTATGCTCTCCCCTTCACCAAGTACCCCTGAAAAACCTCTTCAGTCGCTGTCGATCTGTGCAGTTGGATGCTGTAGACCCCTTCACCATGTAACTCGCAAAAGACCCCGTTACATTCGCTGTCCATCAGTGAGTAGTAAGATGCTATATGATCTCTACTAGCCTTCTCGGTGTTGTACAGCACTCCCCATGCCCCCTCGACCCCAAGCATTATACATGCTAAAACTAATGCCCCCATTCTTTCTCCTCACACTTATCCCTCCCTTCAGACCCACCCTGCCCAGTCCTTTTCCCTTTGGTAACTTTTAGTCAACCCTCGGGTTCTGTGAGTCTGCTGCTGTTTTCTTCCTTCAGTTTTTCTTTGTTGTTATACTCCACACATGAGTGAAAACACTTGGTACTTGTCTTTCTCCGCCTGGCCTATTTCTCTGAACATACTACCGTCTAGCTCCATCCAGGTCATTGCAAATGGTAGTATTTGTTTTCTTCTTAAGGCTGCTTACTGCACTTTTAAAACTGGATTTCATTCTTCCTTTTTGTTTGTAGTTTAGCTATGTTATTCACCATTCACCTCCTGGTTATGAACAATAGCTTTGTGTCAATCGATATATATCTGTATCTATCTATCTAATGGTCTGTCTGACTATATATGTATGTATGTAAGTATCTATGTATCTATCTACCTATCTATCATCTATCTATGATGTCTATCATCTATCAATCTATGTACCTATCTATCTATCTTTCATCTGTCATCTGTGTACCTATCTATCTATGAATAAATCATCTTTCTGTCTGCCCATCTATCCTTCTGTACAGAACAGTTAACAACATAGCCTATATCTCTTCCCTACATTATGCTTCCAGAAATCTTGCAAGGTAACTAAGCCATAAGGAGAGCACTGTGTTCACCGATACACTTTCAGGTAGAGTCAGCTGCGTGTGCTTACAAAACCAGTAAATGGAGGTGAAAGGACTTGAACCTGTATCTCTGTCCTCTGTCCTCTTATACTTCCTGCTCGCTTGGTGACTTTATTTAGCCACATTCAGTGAGTAAGTGATCCCTGAAGACCACAAGTATCCTTCGTCTGGTCCGGTTGTCGAAAGAAAAGTGTACTTGTTTCTTTGCACACCACCTTGTTTGAGGGACATCAGCGTGATCACTGCTGATAGGTGCAGGGACAAATATAAAGGAACACCTATTTCTGGACAGGTGCAGTTGGGAACAAAGAGTGTGTTGTGGAGTGAAGTGTTTATTTGAGGGTCCAAACTTCGCTCCTTAGGTGGTTATTACATCTTTACATTCGTGAACATCATAAAAAGCAATGATTTTAAAAGCCCAGACGCATATTATTACAGCAATTCATTTGTTGAGGTGAGAGGAAATGAGAAGGAACTTGCTGCACCACTAAATCTATGCCTGAGCACTGCTGAAATCAAACAAAAAGAATTCACGGTCGCTAGATAGGGCTATTTTCTACTGACTCTCTCTGGGGACTCAAACAGAATTCATTTGTTTGTTTGTTTCTTATTTGCACTTGTATAGGTAATCTGCCCCGCCCGTTCAGCTTGTAGTTTGTCTGAGTCCTTGGATCTCAAGTGAGTCTCCAGTAAGGGAGCACGTAGTAGGTCTTGAGTTTTCATCAGTTCTTCTAACCCTGTGTCTTTTGATTGGAGCACTCAAAGCCTGTACTTTTATTCTGATATTTGAGAACTGTGCTCTTACTGCACTTTGAAATTCTTTTTGTTCTCATTAATATACAATCACATGCAGAACATTATGTTTTCCAGTCCACACCCTTCACCAAGACCCCGGCACAAGCCAGTTACGGTCGCTGTCCGTCAGCGTGTACTAAGATGCTGTAGAATCACTACATGTCTTCTCTGTGTTATGCAGCCGTACAATAGACCCCCCAAGTTACACACTATACATGCTAATCCTAATGCCCCCAATCTTTTTCCCCGCCCTTATTACTCCCTTCCCACAAACCCTACCCAGTCCCTTTCTCTTTGGTAACTGTTAGTCCACTCTCGGGTTCTGTGAGTCTGCTGCTGTCTTTTCCTTCAGTTTTTCTTTGTTATACTCCACACATGAGTGAAATCATTTGGTACATGTATTTCTCCTCCTGGAATATTTGACTGAGCATAATACCCTCTAGCTCCATCCACGTTATTGCAAATGATAGGATTTGTTTTCTTCTTATGGCTGCTTACTGCACTTTTTAAACTGGATTTCATTCTTCTTTTTTGTTTGTAGTTTCGCTATGTGCTTTCACCATTGCTCTCCTGGTTATGAGCAGAAGCTTTGTGTTAATCGATATGTACCTATATCTATCTATCTGTCTGTCTATCTATTTATCAATCAATCAATCAATCAATCATCTTTTTGTCTGCCCATCTGTCCTTGTGTACAGAACAGTTAACCATATATCCTATATCACTTTCCTACACTATGCTTCCAAAAATCCTGCAAAGTATCTAGGCTGTAGAGAGAGCACTGGGCTCACCGAGACACTTGCAGGTCGATTCGGCCGCGTGTACCTACAAAACCAGCAAATGGTTGTGCCGGGACTTGAACCCGTGTCTCTATCCTCTGTCCTCTTTCATCTCCTTCTAACTTACTGTCTGTATTTAGCCACATTCTTTGACTAAGTGCTCCCTGAAGACCACAAGTACCATTCCTCTGGGCCTGTTGTCACGAGAAAAGTAAACTTGTTCTTTGCTCAGCACCATGTTTGAAGGACATCAGCGTGATCACCGCCGATAGGACGGAGGGTCAAATAAAAAGGAACACCAATTTCTAGACAGGAGCAGTTGGGAGCTAAGAGTGTATTGTGGGGTGACGTGTTTAATTGAGTGTCCAAACTTCCCTCTTTAGGTAGTTATTAGATCTTCACATTCGTGAACATCATAAAACCCACTGATTTCAAAGGCCCAGATGCTTATTATTGCAGCAACTCAGTTGTTGAGCTGAGAGAAAGTGAGAAGTATGTTCCTGCACCACTAAATCAATGGCTGGGAACGGCTGAAACCAAACAAAAAGAATTCACGGTGGCCAGAAAGGGCTATTTTCTTCTGACTGTCTCAGGGGACTCAAACAGAATGCATTTGTTTGATTGTTTTTCAGTTTCACTCGTGTAGAGTACTTGTCCACACACCTTCGGCTTGTAGTTTGTCTGTGTCCTTGGATCTCAAGTGAGTCTCCTGTAAGTAAGCAAGTAGGTGTCTTGAGTTTTCATCCCTTCTTTTAACCCTGTGTCTTTTGTTTGCTGCACTCAGTGCCTGACCTTTTATTCTGATGATTCAGAGCTGTGCACTTATTGCACTTAAAGAATTTTTTTTATCATTAAGCTAAAATCACTTGAAGAACATTATGTTTACTATGCTCTCCCCTTCACCAAGTACCCCTGAAAAACCTCTTCAGTCGCTGTCGATCTGTGCAGTTGGATGCTGTAGACCCCTTCACCATGTAACTCGCAAAAGACCCCGTTACATTCGCTGTCCATCAGTGAGTAGTAAGATGCTATATGATCTCTACTAGCCTTCTCGGTGTTGTACAGCACTCCCCATGCCCCCTCGACCCCAAGCATTATACATGCTAAAACTAATGCCCCCATTCTTTCTCCTCACACTTATCCCTCCCTTCAGACCCACCCTGCCCAGTCCTTTTCCCTTTGGTAACTTTTAGTCAACCCTCGGGTTCTGTGAGTCTGCTGCTGTTTTCTTCCTTCAGTTTTTCTTTGTTGTTATACTCCACACATGAGTGAAAACACTTGGTACTTGTCTTTCTCCGCCTGGCCTATTTCTCTGAACATACTACCGTCTAGCTCCATCCAGGTCATTGCAAATGGTAGTATTTGTTTTCTTCTTAAGGCTGCTTACTGCACTTTTAAAACTGGATTTCATTCTTCCTTTTTGTTTGTAGTTTAGCTATGTTATTCACCATTCACCTCCTGGTTATGAACAATAGCTTTGTGTCAATCGATATGTATCTGTATCTATCTATCTAATGGTCTGTCTGACTATGTATGTATGTATGTAAGTATCTATGTATCTATCTACCTATCTATCATCTATCTATGATGTCTATCATCTATCAATCTATGTACCTATCTATCTATCTTTCATCTGTCATCTGTGTACCTATCTATCTATGAATAAATCATCTTTCTGTCTGCCCATCTATCCTTCTGTACAGAACAGTTAACAACATAGCCTATGTCTCTTCCCTACATTATGCTTCCAGAAATCTTGCAAGGTAACTAAGCCATAAGGAGAGCACTGTGTTCACCGATACACTTTCAGGTAGAGTCAGCTGCGTGTGCTTACAAAACCAGTAAATGGAGGTGAAAGGACTTGAACCTGTATCTCTGTCCTCTGTCCTCTTATACTTCCTGCTCGCTTGGTGACTTTATTTAGCCACATTCAGTGAGTAAGTGATCCCTGAAGACCACAAGTATCCTTCGTCTGGTCCGGTTGTCGAAAGAAAAGTGTACTTGTTTCTTTGCACACCACCTTGTTTGAGGGACATCAGCGTGATCACTGCTGATAGGTGCAGGGACAAATATAAAGGAACACCTATTTCTGGACAGGTGCAGTTGGGAACAAAGAGTGTGTTGTGGAGTGAAGTGTTTATTTGAGGGTCCAAACTTCCCTCCTTAGGTGGTTATTACATCTTTACATTCGTGAACATCATAAAAAGCAATGATTTTAAAAGCCCAGACGCATATTATTACAGCAATTCATTTGTTGAGGTGAGAGGAAATGAGAAGGAACTTGCTGCACCACTAAATCTATGCCTGAGCACTGCTGAAATCAAACAAAAAGAATTCACGGTCGCTAGATAGGGCTATTTTCTACTGACTCTCTCTGGGGACTCAAACAGAATTCATTTGTTTGTTTGTTTCTTATTTGCACTTGTATAGGTAATCTGCCCCGCCCGTTCAGCTTGTAGTTTGTCTGAGTCCTTGGATCTCAAGTGAGTCTCCAGTAAGGGAGCACGTAGTAGGTCTTGAGTTTTCATCAGTTCTTCTAACCCTGTGTCTTTTGATTGGAGCACTCAAAGCCTGTACTTTTATTCTGATATTTGAGAACTGTGCTCTTACTGCACTTTGAAATTCTTTTTGTTCTCATTAATATACAATCACATGCAGAACATTATGTTTTCCAGTCCACACCCTTCACCAAGACCCCGGCACAAGCCAGTTACGGTCGCTGTCCGTCAGCGTGTACTAAGATGCTGTAGAATCACTACATGTCTTCTCTGTGTTATGCAGCCGTACAATAGACCCCCCAAGTTACACACTATACATGCTAATCCTAATGCCCCCAATCTTTTTCCCCGCCCTTATTACTCCCTTCCCACAAACCCTACCCAGTCCCTTTCTCTTTGGTAACTGTTAGTCCACTCTCGGGTTCTGTGAGTCTGCTGCTGTCTTTTCCTTCAGTTTTTCTTTGTTATACTCCACACATGAGTGAAATCATTTGGTACATGTATTTCTCCTCCTGGAATATTTGACTGAGCATAATACCCTCTAGCTCCATCCACGTTATTGCAAATGATAGGATTTGTTTTCTTCTTATGGCTGCTTACTGCACTTTTTAAACTGGATTTCATTCTTCTTTTTTGTTTGTAGTTTCGCTATGTGCTTTCACCATTGCTCTCCTGGTTATGAGCAGAAGCTTTGTGTTAATCGATATGTACCTATATCTATCTATCTGTCTGTCTATCTATTTATCAATCAATCAATCAATCAATCATCTTTTTGTCTGCCCATCTGTCCTTGTGTACAGAACAGTTAACCATATATCCTATATCACTTTCCTACACTATGCTTCCAAAAATCCTGCAAAGTATCTAGGCTGTAGAGAGAGCACTGGGCTCACCGAGACACTTGCAGGTCGATTCGGCCGCGTGTACCTACAAAACCAGCAAATGGTTGTGCCGGGACTTGAACCCGTGTCTCTATCCTCTGTCCTCTTTCATCTCCTTCTAACTTACTGTCTGTATTTAGCCACATTCTTTGACTAAGTGCTCCCTGAAGACCACAAGTACCATTCCTCTGGGCCTGTTGTCACGAGAAAAGTAAACTTGTTCTTTGCTCAGCACCATGTTTGAAGGACATCAGCGTGATCACCGCCGATAGGACGGAGGGTCAAATAAAAAGGAACACCAATTTCTAGACAGGAGCAGTTGGGAGCTAAGAGTGTATTGTGGGGTGACGTGTTTAATTGAGTGTCCAAACTTCCCTCTTTAGGTAGTTATTAGATCTTCACATTCGTGAACATCATAAAACCCACTGATTTCAAAGGCCCAGATGCTTATTATTGCAGCAACTCAGTTGTTGAGCTGAGAGAAAGTGAGAAGTATGTTCCTGCACCACTAAATCAATGGCTGGGAACGGCTGAAACCAAACAAAAAGAATTCACGGTGGCCAGAAAGGGCTATTTTCTTCTGACTGTCTCAGGGGACTCAAACAGAATGCATTTGTTTGATTGTTTTTCAGTTTCACTCGTGTAGAGTACTTGTCCACACACCTTCGGCTTGTAGTTTGTCTGTGTCCTTGGATCTCAAGTGAGTCTCCTGTAAGTAAGCAAGTAGGTGTCTTGAGTTTTCATCCCTTCTTTTAACCCTGTGTCTTTTGTTTGCTGCACTCAGTGCCTGACCTTCTATTCTGATGATTCAGAGCTGTGCACTTATTGCACTTAAAGAATTTTTTTTATCATTAAGCTAAAATCACTTGAAGAACATTATGTTTACTATGCTCTCCCCTTCACCAAGTACCCCTGAAAAACCTCTTCAGTCGCTGTCGATCTGTGCAGTTGGATGCTGTAGACCCCTTCACCATGTAACTCGCAAAAGACCCCGTTACATTCGCTGTCCATCAGTGAGTAGTAAGATGCTATATGATCTCTACTAGCCTTCTCGGTGTTGTACAGCACTCCCCATGCCCCCTCGACCCCAAGCATTATACATGCTAAAACTAATGCCCCCATTCTTTCTCCTCACACTTATCCCTCCCTTCAGACCCACCCTGCCCAGTCCTTTTCCCTTTGGTAACTTTTAGTCAACCCTCGGGTTCTGTGAGTCTGCTGCTGTTTTCTTCCTTCAGTTTTTCTTTGTTGTTATACTCCACACATGAGTGAAAACACTTGGTACTTGTCTTTCTCCGCCTGGCCTATTTCTCTGAACATACTACCGTCTAGCTCCATCCAGGTCATTGCAAATGGTAGTATTTGTTTTCTTCTTAAGGCTGCTTACTGCACTTTTAAAACTGGATTTCATTCTTCCTTTTTGTTTGTAGTTTAGCTATGTTATTCACCATTCACCTCCTGGTTATGAACAATAGCTTTGTGTCAATCGATATGTATCTGTATCTATCTATCTAATGGTCTGTCTGACTATGTATGTATGTATGTAAGTATCTATGTATCTATCTACCTATCTATCATCTATCTATGATGTCTATCATCTATCAATCTATGTACCTATCTATCTATCTTTCATCTGTCATCTGTGTACCTATCTATCTATGAATAAATCATCTTTCTGTCTGCCCATCTATCCTTCTGTACAGAACAGTTAACAACATAGCCTATGTCTCTTCCCTACATTATGCTTCCAGAAATCTTGCAAGGTAACTAAGCCATAAGGAGAGCACTGTGTTCACCGATACACTTTCAGGTAGAGTCAGCTGCGTGTGCTTACAAAACCAGTAAATGGAGGTGAAAGGACTTGAACCTGTATCTCTGTCCTCTGTCCTCTTATACTTCCTGCTCGCTTGGTGACTTTATTTAGCCACATTCAGTGAGTAAGTGATCCCTGAAGACCACAAGTATCCTTCGTCTGGTCCGGTTGTCGAAAGAAAAGTGTACTTGTTTCTTTGCACACCACCTTGTTTGAGGGACATCAGCGTGATCACTGCTGATAGGTGCAGGGACAAATATAAAGGAACACCTATTTCTGGACAGGTGCAGTTGGGAACAAAGAGTGTGTTGTGGAGTGAAGTGTTTATTTGAGGGTCCAAACTTCCCTCCTTAGGTGGTTATTACATCTTTACATTCGTGAACATCATAAAAAGCAATGATTTTAAAAGCCCAGACGCATATTATTACAGCAATTCATTTGTTGAGGTGAGAGGAAATGAGAAGGAACTTGCTGCACCACTAAATCTATGCCTGAGCACTGCTGAAATCAAACAAAAAGAATTCACGGTCGCTAGATAGGGCTATTTTCTACTGACTCTCTCTGGGGACTCAAACAGAATTCATTTGTTTGTTTGTTTCTTATTTGCACTTGTATAGGTAATCTGCCCCGCCCGTTCAGCTTGTAGTTTGTCTGAGTCCTTGGATCTCAAGTGAGTCTCCAGTAAGGGAGCACGTAGTAGGTCTTGAGTTTTCATCAGTTCTTCTAACCCTGTGTCTTTTGATTGGAGCACTCAAAGCCTGTACTTTTATTCTGATATTTGAGAACTGTGCTCTTACTGCACTTTGAAATTCTTTTTGTTCTCATTAATATACAATCACATGCAGAACATTATGTTTTCCAGTCCACACCCTTCACCAAGACCCCGGCACAAGCCAGTTACGGTCGCTGTCCGTCAGCGTGTACTAAGATGCTGTAGAATCACTACATGTCTTCTCTGTGTTATGCAGCCGTACAATAGACCCCCCAAGTTACACACTATACATGCTAATCCTAATGCCCCCAATATTTTTCCCCGCCCTTATTACTCCCTTCCCACAAACCCTACCCAGTCCCTTTCTCTTTGGTAACTGTTAGTCCACTCTCGGGTTCTGTGAGTCTGCTGCTGTCTTTTCCTTCAGTTTTTCTTTGTTATACTCCACACATGAGTGAAATCATTTGGTACATGTATTTCTCCTCCTGGAATATTTGACTGAGCATAATACCCTCTAGCTCCATCCACGTTATTGCAAATGATAGGATTTGTTTTCTTCTTATGGCTGCTTACTGCACTTTTTAAACTGGATTTCATTCTTCTTTTTTGTTTGTAGTTTCGCTATGTGCTTTCACCATTGCTCTCCTGGTTATGAGCAGAAGCTTTGTGTTAATCGATATGTACCTATATCTATCTATCTGTCTGTCTATCTATTTATCAATCAATCAATCAATCAATCATCTTTTTGTCTGCCCATCTGTCCTTGTGTACAGAACAGTTAACCATATATCCTATATCACTTTCCTACACTATGCTTCCAAAAATCCTGCAAAGTATCTAGGCTGTAGAGAGAGCACTGGGCTCACCGAGACACTTGCAGGTCGATTCGGCCGCGTGTACCTACAAAACCAGCAAATGGTTGTGCCGGGACTTGAACCCGTGTCTCTATCCTCTGTCCTCTTTCATCTCCTTCTAACTTACTGTCTGTATTTAGCCACATTCTTTGACTAAGTGCTCCCTGAAGACCACAAGTACCATTCCTCTGGGCCTGTTGTCACGAGAAAAGTAAACTTGTTCTTTGCTCAGCACCATGTTTGAAGGACATCAGCGTGATCACCGCCGATAGGACGGAGGGTCAAATAAAAAGGAACACCAATTTCTAGACAGGAGCAGTTGGGAGCTAAGAGTGTATTGTGGGGTGACGTGTTTAATTGAGTGTCCAAACTTCCCTCTTTAGGTAGTTATTAGATCTTCACATTCGTGAACATCATAAAACCCACTGATTTCAAAGGCCCAGATGCTTATTATTGCAGCAACTCAGTTGTTGAGCTGAGAGAAAGTGAGAAGTATGTTCCTGCACCACTAAATCAATGGCTGGGAACGGCTGAAACCAAACAAAAAGAATTCACGGTGGCCAGAAAGGGCTATTTTCTTCTGACTGTCTCAGGGGACTCAAACAGAATGCATTTGTTTGATTGTTTTTCAGTTTCACTCGTGTAGAGTACTTGTCCACACACCTTCGGCTTGTAGTTTGTCTGTGTCCTTGGATCTCAAGTGAGTCTCCTGTAAGTAAGCAAGTAGGTGTCTTGAGTTTTCATCCCTTCTTTTAACCCTGTGTCTTTGGTTTGCTGCACTCAGTGCCTGACCTTCTATTCTGATGATTCAGAGCTGTGCACTTATTGCACTTAAAGAATTTTTTTTATCATTAAGCTAAAATCACTTGAAGAACATTATGTTTACTATGCTCTCCCCTTCACCAAGTACCCCTGAAAAACCTCTTCAGTCGCTGTCGATCTGTGCAGTTGGATGCTGTAGACCCCTTCACCATGTAACTCGCAAAAGACCCCGTTACATTCGCTGTCCATCAGTGAGTAGTAAGATGCTATATGATCTCTACTAGCCTTCTCGGTGTTGTACAGCACTCCCCATGCCCCCTCGACCCCAAGCATTATACATGCTAAAACTAATGCCCCCATTCTTTCTCCTCACACTTATCCCTCCCTTCAGACCCACCCTGCCCAGTCCTTTTCCCTTTGGTAACTTTTAGTCAACCCTCGGGTTCTGTGAGTCTGCTGCTGTTTTCTTCCTTCAGTTTTTCTTTGTTGTTATACTCCACACATGAGTGAAAACACTTGGTACTTGTCTTTCTCCGCCTGGCCTATTTCTCTGAACATACTACCGTCTAGCTCCATCCAGGTCATTGCAAATGGTAGTATTTGTTTTCTTCTTAAGGCTGCTTACTGCACTTTTAAAACTGGATTTCATTCTTCCTTTTTGTTTGTAGTTTAGCTATGTTATTCACCATTCACCTCCTGGTTATGAACAATAGCTTTGTGTCAATCGATATGTATCTGTATCTATCTATCTAATGGTCTGTCTGACTATGTATGTATGTATGTAAGTATCTATGTATCTATCTACCTATCTATCATCTATCTATGATGTCTATCATCTATCAATCTATGTACCTATCTATCTATCTTTCATCTGTCATCTGTGTACCTATCTATCTATGAATAAATCATCTTTCTGTCTGCCCATCTATCCTTCTGTACAGAACAGTTAACAACATAGCCTATGTCTCTTCCCTACATTATGCTTCCAGAAATCTTGCAAGGTAACTAAGCCATAAGGAGAGCACTGTGTTCACCGATACACTTTCAGGTAGAGTCAGCTGCGTGTGCTTACAAAACCAGTAAATGGAGGTGAAAGGACTTGAACCTGTATCTCTGTCCTCTGTCCTCTTATACTTCCTGCTCGCTTGGTGACTTTATTTAGCCACATTCAGTGAGTAAGTGATCCCTGAAGACCACAAGTATCCTTCGTCTGGTCCGGTTGTCGAAAGAAAAGTGTACTTGTTTCTTTGCACACCACCTTGTTTGAGGGACATCAGCGTGATCACTGCTGATAGGTGCAGGGACAAATATAAAGGAACACCTATTTCTGGACAGGTGCAGTTGGGAACAAAGAGTGTGTTGTGGAGTGAAGTGTTTATTTGAGGGTCCAAACTTCCCTCCTTAGGTGGTTATTACATCTTTACATTCGTGAACATCATAAAAAGCAATGATTTTAAAAGCCCAGACGCATATTATTACAGCAATTCATTTGTTGAGGTGAGAGGAAATGAGAAGGAACTTGCTGCACCACTAAATCTATGCCTGAGCACTGCTGAAATCAAACAAAAAGAATTCACGGTCGCTAGATAGGGCTATTTTCTACTGACTCTCTCTGGGGACTCAAACAGAATTCATTTGTTTGTTTGTTTCTTATTTGCACTTGTATAGGTAATCTGCCCCGCCCGTTCAGCTTGTAGTTTGTCTGAGTCCTTGGATCTCAAGTGAGTCTCCAGTAAGGGAGCACGTAGTAGGTCTTGAGTTTTCATCAGTTCTTCTAACCCTGTGTCTTTTGATTGGAGCACTCAAAGCCTGTACTTTTATTCTGATATTTGAGAACTGTGCTCTTACTGCACTTTGAAATTCTTTTTGTTCTCATTAATATACAATCACATGCAGAACATTATGTTTTCCAGTCCACACCCTTCACCAAGACCCCGGCACAAGCCAGTTACGGTCGCTGTCCGTCAGCGTGTACTAAGATGCTGTAGAATCACTACATGTCTTCTCTGTGTTATGCAGCCGTACAATAGACCCCCCAAGTTACACACTATACATGCTAATCCTAATGCCCCCAATCTTTTTCCCCGCCCTTATTACTCCCTTCCCACAAACCCTACCCAGTCCCTTTCTCTTTGGTAACTGTTAGTCCACTCTCGGGTTCTGTGAGTCTGCTGCTGTCTTTTCCTTCAGTTTTTCTTTGTTATACTCCACACATGAGTGAAATCATTTGGTACATGTATTTCTCCTCCTGGAATATTTGACTGAGCATAATACCCTCTAGCTCCATCCACGTTATTGCAAATGATAGGATTTGTTTTCTTCTTATGGCTGCTTACTGCACATTTTAACCTGGATTTCATTCTTTTTTTGTTTGTAGTTTCGCTATGTGCTTTCACCATTGCTCTCCTGGTTATGAGCAGAAGCTTTGTGTTAGTCGATATGTACCTATATCTATCTATCTGTCTGTCTATCTATTTATCAATCAATCAATCAATCAATCATCTTTTTGTCTGCCCATCTGTCCTTGTGTACAGAACAGTTAACCATATATCCTATATCACTTTCCTACACTATGCTTCCAAAAATCCTGCAAAGTATCTAGGCTGTAGAGAGAGCACTGGGCTCACCGAGACACTTGCAGGTCGAGTCGGCCGCGTGTACCTACAAAACCAGCAAATGGTTGTGCCGGGACTTGAACCCGTGTCTCTATCCTCTGTCCTCTTTCATCTCCTTCTAACTTACTGTCTGTATTTAGCCACATTCTTTGACTAAGTGCTCCCTGAAGACCACAAGTACCATTCCTCTGGGCCTGTTGTCACGAGAAAAGTAAACTTGTTCTTTGCTCAGCACCATGTTTGAAGGACATCAGCGTGATCACCGCCGATAGGACGGAGGGTCAAATAAAAAGGAACACCAATTTCTAGACAGGAGCAGTTGGGAGCTAAGAGTGTATTGTGGGGTGACGTGTTTAATTGAGTGTCCAAACTTCCCTCTTTAGGTAGTTATTAGATCTTCACATTCGTGAACATCATAAAACCCACTGATTTCAAAGGCCCAGATGCTTATTATTGCAGCAACTCAGTTGTTGAGCTGAGAGAAAGTGAGAAGTATGTTCCTGCACCACTAAATCAATGGCTGGGAACGGCTGAAACCAAACAAAAAGAATTCACGGTGGCCAGAAAGGGCTATTTTCTTCTGACTGTCTCAGGGGACTCAAACAGAATGCATTTGTTTGATTGTTTTTCAGTTTCACTCGTGTAGAGTACTTGTCCACACACCTTCGGCTTGTAGTTTGTCTGTGTCCTTGGATCTCAAGTGAGTCTCCTGTAAGTAAGCAAGTAGGTGTCTTGAGTTTTCATCCCTTCTTTTAACCCTGTGTCTTTGGTTTGCTGCACTCAGTGCCTGACCTTCTATTCTGATGATTCAGAGCTGTGCACTTATTGCACTTAAAGAATTTTTTTTATCATTAAGCTAAAATCACTTGAAGAACATTATGTTTACTATGCTCTCCCCTTCACCAAGTACCCCTGAAAAACCTCTTCAGTCGCTGTCGATCTGTGCAGTTGGATGCTGTAGACCCCTTCACCATGTAACTCGCAAAAGACCCCGTTACATTCGCTGTCCATCAGTGAGTAGTAAGATGCTATATGATCTCTACTAGCCTTCTCGGTGTTGTACAGCACTCCCCATGCCCCCTCGACCCCAAGCATTATACATGCTAAAACTAATGCCCCCATTCTTTCTCCTCACACTTATCCCTCCCTTCAGACCCACCCTGCCCAGTCCTTTTCCCTTTGGTAACTTTTAGTCAACCCTCGGGTTCTGTGAGTCTGCTGCTGTTTTCTTCCTTCAGTTTTTCTTTGTTGTTATACTCCACACATGAGTGAAAACACTTGGTACTTGTCTTTCTCCGCCTGGCCTATTTCTCTGAACATACTACCGTCTAGCTCCATCCAGGTCATTGCAAATGGTAGTATTTGTTTTCTTCTTAAGGCTGCTTACTGCACTTTTAAAACTGGATTTCATTCTTCCTTTTTGTTTGTAGTTTAGCTATGTTATTCACCATTCACCTCCTGGTTATGAACAATAGCTTTGTGTCAATCGATATGTATCTGTATCTATCTATCTAATGGTCTGTCTGACTATGTATGTATGTATGTAAGTATCTATGTATCTATCTACCTATCTATCATCTATCTATGATGTCTATCATCTATCAATCTATGTACCTATCTATCTATCTTTCATCTGTCATCTGTGTACCTATCTATCTATGAATAAATCATCTTTCTGTCTGCCCATCTATCCTTCTGTACAGAACAGTTAACAACATAGCCTATGTCTCTTCCCTACATTATGCTTCCAGAAATCTTGCAAGGTAACTAAGCCATAAGGAGAGCACTGTGTTCACCGATACACTTTCAGGTAGAGTCAGCTGCGTGTGCTTACAAAACCAGTAAATGGAGGTGAAAGGACTTGAACCTGTATCTCTGTCCTCTGTCCTCTTATACTTCCTGCTCGCTTGGTGACTTTATTTAGCCACATTCAGTGAGTAAGTGATCCCTGAAGACCACAAGTATCCTTCGTCTGGTCCGGTTGTCGAAAGAAAAGTGTACTTGTTTCTTTGCACACCACCTTGTTTGAGGGACATCAGCGTGATCACTGCTGATAGGTGCAGGGACAAATATAAAGGAACACCTATTTCTGGACAGGTGCAGTTGGGAACAAAGAGTGTGTTGTGGAGTGAAGTGTTTATTTGAGGGTCCAAACTTCCCTCCTTAGGTGGTTATTACATCTTTACATTCGTGAACATCATAAAAAGCAATGATTTTAAAAGCCCAGACGCATATTATTACAGCAATTCATTTGTTGAGGTGAGAGGAAATGAGAAGGAACTTGCTGCACCACTAAATCTATGCCTGAGCACTGCTGAAATCAAACAAAAAGAATTCACGGTCGCTAGATAGGGCTATTTTCTACTGACTCTCTCTGGGGACTCAAACAGAATTCATTTGTTTGTTTGTTTCTTATTTGCACTTGTATAGGTAATCTGCCCCGCCCGTTCAGCTTGTAGTTTGTCTGAGTCCTTGGATCTCAAGTGAGTCTCCAGTAAGGGAGCACGTAGTAGGTCTTGAGTTTTCATCAGTTCTTCTAACCCTGTGTCTTTTGATTGGAGCACTCAAAGCCTGTACTTTTATTCTGATATTTGAGAACTGTGCTCTTACTGCACTTTGAAATTCTTTTTGTTCTCATTAATATACAATCACATGCAGAACATTATGTTTTCCAGTCCACACCCTTCACCAAGACCCCGGCACAAGCCAGTTACGGTCGCTGTCCGTCAGCGTGTACTAAGATGCTGTAGAATCACTACATGTCTTCTCTGTGTTATGCAGCCGTACAATAGACCCCCCAAGTTACACACTATACATGCTAATCCTAATGCCCCCAATCTTTTTCCCCGCCCTTATTACTCCCTTCCCACAAACCCTACCCAGTCCCTTTCTCTTTGGTAACTGTTAGTCCACTCTCGGGTTCTGTGAGTCTGCTGCTGTCTTTTCCTTCAGTTTTTCTTTGTTATACTCCACACATGAGTGAAATCATTTGGTACATGTATTTCTCCTCCTGGAATATTTGACTGAGCATAATACCCTCTAGCTCCATCCACGTTATTGCAAATGATAGGATTTGTTTTCTTCTTATGGCTGCTTACTGCACATTTTAACCTGGATTTCATTCTTTTTTTGTTTGTAGTTTCGCTATGTGCTTTCACCATTGCTCTCCTGGTTATGAGCAGAAGCTTTGTGTTAGTCGATATGTACCTATATCTATCTATCTGTCTGTCTATCTATTTATCAATCAATCAATCAATCAATCATCTTTTTGTCTGCCCATCTGTCCTTGTGTACAGAACAGTTAACCATATATCCTATATCACTTTCCTACACTATGCTTCCAAAAATCCTGCAAAGTATCTAGGCTGTAGAGAGAGCACTGGGCTCACCGAGACACTTGCAGGTCGAGTCGGCCGCGTGTACCTACAAAACCAGCAAATGGTTGTGCCGGGACTTGAACCCGTGTCTCTATCCTCTGTCCTCTTTCATCTCCTTCTAACTTACTGTCTGTATTTAGCCACATTCTTTGACTAAGTGCTCCCTGAAGACCACAAGTACCATTCCTCTGGGCCTGTTGTCACGAGAAAAGTAAACTTGTTCTTTGCTCAGCACCATGTTTGAAGGACATCAGCGTGATCACCGCCGATAGGACGGAGGGTCAAATAAAAAGGAACACCAATTTCTAGACAGGAGCAGTTGGGAGCTAAGAGTGTATTGTGGGGTGACGTGTTTAATTGAGTGTCCAAACTTCCCTCTTTAGGTAGTTATTAGATCTTCACATTCGTGAACATCATAAAACCCACTGATTTCAAAGGCCCAGATGCTTATTATTGCAGCAACTCAGTTGTTGAGCTGAGAGAAAGTGAGAAGTATGTTCCTGCACCACTAAATCAATGGCTGGGAACGGCTGAAACCAAACAAAAAGAATTCACGGTGGCCAGAAAGGGCTATTTTCTTCTGACTGTCTCAGGGGACTCAAACAGAATGCATTTGTTTGATTGTTTTTCAGTTTCACTCGTGTAGAGTACTTGTCCACACACCTTCGGCTTGTAGTTTGTCTGTGTCCTTGGATCTCAAGTGAGTCTCCTGTAAGTAAGCAAGTAGGTGTCTTGAGTTTTCATCCCTTCTTTTAACCCTGTGTCTTTGGTTTGCTGCACTCAGTGCCTGACCTTCTATTCTGATGATTCAGAGCTGTGCACTTATTGCACTTAAAGAATTTTTTTTATCATTAAGCTAAAATCACTTGAAGAACATTATGTTTACTATGCTCTCCCCTTCACCAAGTACCCCTGAAAAACCTCTTCAGTCGCTGTCGATCTGTGCAGTTGGATGCTGTAGACCCCTTCACCATGTAACTCGCAAAAGACCCCGTTACATTCGCTGTCCATCAGTGAGTAGTAAGATGCTATATGATCTCTACTAGCCTTCTCGGTGTTGTACAGCACTCCCCATGCCCCCTCGACCCCAAGCATTATACATGCTAAAACTAATGCCCCCATTCTTTCTCCTCACACTTATCCCTCCCTTCAGACCCACCATGCCCAGTCCTTTTCCCTTTGGTAACTTTTAGTCAACCCTCGGGTTCTGTGAGTCTGCTGCTGTTTTCTTCCTTCAGTTTTTCTTTGTTGTTATACTCCACACATGAGTGAAAACACTTGGTACTTGTCTTTCTCCGCCTGGCCTATTTCTCTGAACATACTACCGTCTAGCTCCATCCAGGTCATTGCAAATGGTAGTATTTGTTTTCTTCTTAAGGCTGCTTACTGCACTTTTAAAACTGGATTTCATTCTTCCTTTTTGTTTGTAGTTTAGCTATGTTATTCACCATTCACCTCCTGGTTATGAACAATAGCTTTGTGTCAATCGATATGTATCTGTATCTATCTATCTAATGGTCTGTCTGACTATGTATGTATGTATGTAAGTATCTATGTATCTATCTACCTATCTATCATCTATCTATGATGTCTATTATCTATCAATCTATGTACCTATCTATCTATCTTTCATCTGTCATCTGTGTACCTATCTATCTATGAATAAATCATCTTTCTGTCTGCCCATCTATCCTTCTGTACAGAACAGTTAACAACATAGCCTATGTCTCTTCCCTACATTATGCTTCCAGAAATCTTGCAAGGTAACTAAGCCATAAGGAGAGCACTGTGTTCACCGATACACTTTCAGGTAGAGTCAGCTGCGTGTGCTTACAAAACCAGTAAATGGAGGTGAAAGGACTTGAACCTGTATCTCTGTCCTCTGTCCTCTTATACTTCCTGCTCGCTTGGTGACTTTATTTAGCCACATTCAGTGAGTAAGTGATCCCTGAAGACCACAAGTATCCTTCGTCTGGTCCGGTTGTCGAAAGAAAAGTGTACTTGTTTCTTTGCACACCACCTTGTTTGAGGGACATCAGCGTGATCACTGCTGATAGGTGCAGGGACAAATATAAAGGAACACCTATTTCTGGACAGGTGCAGTTGGGAACAAAGAGTGTGTTGTGGAGTGAAGTGTTTATTTGAGGGTCCAAACTTCCCTCCTTAGGTGGTTATTACATCTTTACATTCGTGAACATCATAAAAAGCAATGATTTTAAAAGCCCAGACGCATATTATTACAGCAATTCATTTGTTGAGGTGAGAGGAAATGAGAAGGAACTTGCTGCACCACTAAATCTATGCCTGAGCACTGCTGAAATCAAACAAAAAGAATTCACGGTCGCTAGATAGGGCTATTTTCTACTGACTCTCTCTGGGGACTCAAACAGAATTCATTTGTTTGTTTGTTCCCTATTTTCACTTGTATAGGTAATCTGTCCCCGCCCGTTCAGCTTGTAGTTTGTCTGAGTCCTTGGATCTCAAGTGAGTCTCCAGTAAGGGAGCACGTAGTAGGTCTTGAGTTTTCATCAGTTCTTCTAACCCTGTGTCTTTTGATTGGAGCACTCAAAGCCTGTACTTTTATTCTGATATTTGAGAACTGTGCTCTTACTGCACTTTGAAATTCTTTTTGTTCTCATTAATATACAATCACATGCAGAACATTATGTTTTCCAGTCCACACCCTTCACCAAGACCCCGGCACAAGCCAGTTACGGTCGCTGTCCGTCAGCGTGTACTAAGATGCTGTAGAATCACTACATGTCTTCTCTGTGTTATGCAGCCGTACAAAAGACCCCCCAAGTTACACACTATACATGCTAATCCTAATGCCCCCATTCTTTTTCCCCGCCCTTATTACTTCCTTCCCACAAACCCTACCCAGTCCCTTTCTCTTTGGTAACTGTTAGTCCACTCTCGGGTTCTGTGAGTCTGCTGCTGTCTTTTCCTTCAGTTTTTCTTTGTTATACTCCACACATGAGTGAAATCATTTGGTACATGTATTTCTCCTCCTGGAATATTTGACTGTGCATAATACCCTCTAGCTCCATCCACGTTATTGCAAATGATAGGATTTGTTTTCTTCTTATGGCTGCTTACTGCACTTTTTAAACTGGATTTCATTCTTCTTTTTTGTTTGTAGTTTCGCTATGTGCTTTCACCATTGCTCTCCTGGTTATGAGCAGAAGCTTTGTGTTAATCGATATGTACCTATATCTATCTATCTGTCTGTCTATCTATTTATCAATCAATCAATCAATCAATCATCTTTTTGTCTGCCCATCTGTCCTTGTGTACAGAACAGTTAACCATATATCCTATATCACTTTCCTACACTATGCTTCCAAAAATCCTGCAAAGTATCTAGGCTGTAGAGAGAGCACTGGGCTCACCGAGACACTTGCAGGTCGAGTCGGCCGCGTGTACCTACAAAACCAGCAAATGGTTGTGCCGGGACTTGAACCCGTGTCTCTACCCTCTGTCCTCTTTCATCTCCTTCTAACTTACTGTCTGTATTTAGCCACATTCTTTGACTAAGTGCTCCCTGAAGACCACAAGTACTATTCCTCTGGGCCTGTTGTCACGAGAAAAGTAAACTTGTTCTTTGCTCAGCACCATGTTTGAAGGACATCAGCGTGATCACCGCCGATAGGACGGAGGGTCAAATAAAAAGGAACACCAATTTCTAGACAGGAGCAGTTGGGAGCTAAGAGTGTATTGTGGGGTGACGTGTTTAATTGAGTGTCCAAACTTCCCTCTTTAGGTAGTTATTAGATCTTCACATTCGTGAACATCATAAAACCCACTGATTTCAAAGGCCCAGATGCTTATTATTGCAGCAACTCAGTTGTTGAGCTGAGAGAAAGTGAGAAGTATGTTCCTGCACCACTAAATCAATGGCTGGGAACGGCTGAAACCAAACAAAAAGAATTCACGGTGGCCAGAAAGGGCTATTTTCTTCTGACTGTCTCAGGGGACTCAAACAGAATGCATTTGTTTGATTGTTTTTCAGTTTCACTCGTGTAGAGTACTTGTCCACACACCTTCGGCTTGTAGTTTGTCTGTATCCTTGGATCTCAAGTGAGTCTCCTGTAAGTAAGCAAGTAGGTGTCTTGAGTTTTCATCCCTTCTTTTAACCCTGTGTCTTTTGTTTGCTGCACTCAGTGCCTGACCTTTTATTCTGATGTTTCAGAGCTGTGCACTTATTGCACTTAAAGAATTTTTTTTATCATTAAGCTAAAATCACTTGAAGAACATTATGTTTACTATGCTCTCCCCTTCACCAAGTACCCCTGAAAAACCTCTTCAGTCGCTGTCGATCTGTGCAGTTGGATGCTGTAGACCCCTTCACCATGTAACTCGCAAAAGACCCCGTTACATTCGCTGTCCATCAGTGAGTAGTAAGATGCTATATGATCTCTACTAGCCTTCTCGGTGTTGTACAGCACTCCCCATGCCCCCTCGACCCCAAGCATTATAAATGCTAAAACTAATGCCCCCATTCTTTCTCCTCACACTTATCCCTCCCTTCAGACCCACCATGCCCAGTCCTTTTCCCTTTGGTAACTTTTAGTCAACCCTCGGGTTCTGTGAGTCTGCTGCTGTTTTCTTCCTTCAGTTTTTCTTTGTTGTTATACTCCACACATGAGTGAAAACACTTGGTACTTGTCTTTCTCCGCCTGGCCTATTTCTCTGAACATACTACCGTCTAGCTCCATCCAGGTCATTGCAAATGGTAGTATTTGTTTTCTTCTTAAGGCTGCTTACTGCACTTTTTAAACTGGATTTCATTCTTCCTTTTTGTTGTAGTTTAGCTATGTTATTCACCATTCACCTCCTGGTTATGAACAATAGCTTTGTGTCAATCGATATGTATCTGTATCTATCTATCTAATGGTCTGTCTGACTATGTATGTATGTATGTAAGTATCTATGTATCTATCTATCTATATATCATCTATCTATGATGTCTATCATCTATCAATCTATGTACCTATCTATCTAT
Organism: Manis pentadactyla; assembly: GCF_030020395.1. Taxonomy (NCBI): domain Eukaryota; kingdom Metazoa; phylum Chordata; class Mammalia; order Pholidota; family Manidae; genus Manis; species Manis pentadactyla. The sequence goes on from NW_026644649.1 coordinate 149,037, forward strand.
CTTTCATCTGTCATCTGTGTACCTATCTATCTATGAATAAATCATCTTTCTGTCTGCCCATCTATCCTTCTGTACAGAACAGTTAACAACATAGCCTATGTCTCTTCCCTGCATTATGCTTCCAGAAATCTTGCAAGGTAACTAAGCCATAAGGAGAGCACTGTGTTCACCGATACACTTTCAGGTAGAGTCAGCCGCGTGTGCTTACAAAACCAGTAAATGAAGGTGAAAGGACGTGAACCTGTATCTCTGTCCTCTGTCCTCTTATACTTCCTGCTCGCTTGGTGACTTTATTTAGCCACATTCAGTGAGTAAGTGATCCCTGAAGACCACAAGTATCCTTCGTCTGGTCCGGTTGTCGAAAGAAAAGTGTACTTGTTTCTTTGCACACCACCTTGTTTGAGGGACATCAGCGTGATCACTGCTGATAGGTGCAGGGACAAATATAAAGGAACACCTATTTCTGGACAGGTGCAGTTGAGAACAAAGAGTGTGTTGTGGAGTGAAGTGTTTATTTGAGGGTCCAAACTTCCCTCCTTATGTGGTTATTACATCTTTACATTCGTGAACATCATAAAAAGCAATGATTTTAAAAGCCCAGACGCATATTATTACAGCAATTCATTTGTTGAGGTGAGAGGAAATGAGAAGGAACTTGCTGCACCACTAAATCTATGCCTGAGCACTGCTGAAATCAAACAAAAAGAATTCACGGTCGCTAGATAGGGCTATTTTCTACTGACTCTCTCTGGGGACTCAAACAGAATTCATTTGTTTGTTTGTTCCCTATTTTCACTTGTATAGGTAATCTGTCCCCGCCCGTTCAGCTTGTAGTTTGTCTGAGTCCTTGGATCTCAAGTGAGTCTCCAGTAAGGGAGCACGTAGGAGATCTTGAGTTTTCATCAGTCCTTTTTACCCTGTGTCTTTTGATTGGAGCACTCAAAGCCTGTACTTTTATTCTGATATTTGAGAGCTGTGCTCTTACTGCACTTTGAAATTCTTTTTGTTCTCATTAATATACAATCACATGCAGAACATTATGTTTTCCAGTCCACACCCTTCACCAAGAACCCGGCACAAGCCAGTTACGGTCGCTGTCCGTCAGCGTGTACTAAGATGCTGTAGAATCACTACATGTCTTCTCTGTGTTATGCAGCCGTACAAAAGACCCACCAAGTTACACACTATACATGCTAATCCTAATGCCCCCATTGTATTTCCCCGCCCTTATTACTCCCTTCCCACAAACCCTACCCAGTCCCTTTCTCTTTGGTAACTGTTAGTCCACTCTCGGGTTCTGTGAGTCTGCTGCTGTCTTTTCCTTCAGTTTTTCTTTGTTATCATACTCCACACATGAGTGAAATCATTTGGTACATGTATTTCTCCTCCTGGAATATTTGACTGAGCATAATACCCTCTAGCTCCATCCACGTTATTGCAAATGGTAGGATTTGTTTTCTTCTTATGGCTGCTTACTGCACTTTTTAAACTGGATTTCATTCTTCTTTTTTGTTTGTAGTTTCGCTATGTGCTTTCACCATTGCTCTCCTGGTTATGAGCAGAAGCTTTGTGTTAATCGATATGTACCTATATCTATCTATCTGTCTGTCTATCTATTTATCAATCAATCAATCAATCATCTTTTTGTCTGCCCATCTGTCCTTGTGTACAGAACAGTTAACCATATATCCTATATCACTTTCCTACACTATGCTTCCAAAAATCCTGCAAAGTATCTAGGCTGTAGAGAGAGCACTGGGTTCACCGAGACACTTGCAGGTCGAGTCGGCCGCGTGTACCTACAAAACCAGCAAATGGTTGTGCCGGGACTAGAACCCGAGTCTCTATCCTCTGTCCTCTTTCATCTACTTCTAACTTACTGTCTGTATTTAGCCACATTCTTTGACTAAGTGCTCCCTGAAGACCACAAGTACCATTCCTCTGGGCCTGTTGTCACGAGAAAAGTAAACTTGTTCTTTGCTCAGCACCATGTTTGAAGGACATCAGCGTGATCACCGCCGATAGGACGGAGGGTCAAATAAAAAGGAACACCAATTTCTAGACAGGAGCAGTTGGGAGCTAAGAGTGTATTGTGGGGTGACGTGTTTAATTGAGTGTCCAAACTTCCCTCTTTAGGTAGTTATTAGATCTTCACATTCGTGAACATCATAAAACCCACTGATTTCAAAGGCCCAGATGCTTATTATTGCAGCAACTCAGTTGTTGAGCTGAGAGAAAGTGAGAAGTATGTTCCTGCACCACTAAATCAATGGCTGGGAACGGCTGAAACCAAACAAAAAGAATTCACGGTGGCCAGAAAGGGCTATTTTCTTCTGACTGTCTCAGGGGACTCAAACAGAATGCATTTGTTTGATTGTTTTTCAGTTTCACTCGTGTAGAGTACTTGTCCACACACCTTCGGCTTGTAGTTTGTCTGTGTCCTTGGATCTCAAGTGAGTCTCCTGTAAGTAAGCAAGTAGGTGTCTTGAGTTTTCATCCCTTCTTTTAACCCTGTGTCTTTTGTTTGCTGCACTCAGTGCCTGACCTTTTATTCTGATGATTCAGAGCTGTGCACTTATTGCACTTAAAGAATTTTTTTTATCATTAAGCTAAAATCACTTGAAGAACATTATGTTTACTATGCTCTCCCCTTCACCAAGTACCCCTGAAAAACCTCTTCAGTCGCTGTCGATCTGTGCAGTTGGATGCTGTAGACCCCTTCACCATGTAACTCGCAAAAGACCCCGTTACATTCGCTGTCCATCAGTGAGTAGTAAGATGCTATATGATCTCTACTAGCCTTCTCGGTGTTGTACAGCACTCCCCATGCCCCCTCGACCCCAAGCATTATACATGCTAAAACTAATGCCCCCATTCTTTCTCCTCACACTTATCCCTCCCTTCAGACCCACCCTGCCCAGTCCTTTTCCCTTTGGTAACTTTTAGTCAACCCTCGGGTTCTGTGAGTCGGCTGCTGTTTTCTTCCTTCAGTTTTTCTTTGTTGTTATACTCCACACATGAGTGAAAACACTTGGTACTTGTCTTTCTCCGCCTGGCCTATTTCTCTGAACATACTACCGTCTAGCTCCATCCAGGTCATTGCAAATGGTAGTATTTGTTTTCTTCTTAAGGCTGCTTACTGCACTTTTTAAACTGGATTTCATTCTTCCTTTTTGTTTGTAGTTTAGCTATGTTATTCACCATTCACCTCCTGGTTATGAACAATAGCTTTGTGTCAATCGATATGTATCTGTATCTATCTATCTAATGGTCTGTCTGACTATGTATGTATGTATGTAAGTATCTATGTATCTATCTATCTATCTATCATCTATCTATGATGTCTATCATCTATCAATCTATGTACCTATCTATCTATCTTTCATCTGTCATCTGTGTTCCTATCTATCTATGAATAAATCATCTTTCTGTCTGCCCATCTGTCCTTCTGTACAGAACAGTTAACAACATAGCCTATGTCTCTTCCCTACATTATGCTTCCAGAAATCTTGCAAGGTAACTAAGCCATAAGGAGAGCACTGTGTTCACCGATACACTTTCAGGTAGAGTCAGCTGCGTGTGCTTACAAAACCAGTAAATGGAGGTGAAAGGACTTGAACCTGTATCTCTGTCCTCTGTCCTCTTATACTTCCTGCTCGCTTGGTGACTTTATTTAGCCACATTCAGTGAGTAAGTGATCCCTGAAGACCACAAGTATCCTTCGTCTGGTCCGGTTGTCGAAAGAAAAGTGTACTTGTTTCTTTGCACACCACCTTGTTTGAGGGACATCAGCGTGATCACTGCTGATAGGTGCAGGGACAAATATAAAGGAACACCTATTTCTGGACAGGTGCAGTTGGGAACAAAGAGTGTGTTGTGGAGTGAAGTGTTTATTTGAGGGTCCAAACTTCCCTCCTTAGGTGGTTATTACATCTTTACATTCGTGAACATCATAAAAAGCAATGATTTTAAAAGCCCAGACGCATATTATTACAGCAATTCATTTGTTGAGGTGAGAGGAAATGAGAAGGAACTTGCTGCACCACTAAATCTATGCCTGAGCACTGCTGAAATCAAACAAAAAGAATTCACGGTCGCTAGATAGGGCTATTTTTTACTGACTCTCTCTGGGGACTCAAACAGAATTCATTTGTTTGTTTGTTTCTTATTTGCACTTGTATAGGTAATCTGCCCCGCCCGTTCAGCTTGTAGTTTGTCTGAGTCCTTGGATCTCAAGTGAGTCTCCAGTAAGGGAGCACGTAGTAGGTCTTGAGTTTTCATCAGTTCTTCTAACCCTGTGTCTTTTGATTGGAGCACTCAAAGCCTGTACTTTTATTCTGATATTTGAGAACTGTGCTCTTACTGCACTTTGAAATTCTTTTTGTTCTCATTAATATACAATCACATGCAGAACATTATGTTTTCCAGTCCACACCCTTCACCAAGACCCCGGCACAAGCCAGTTACGGTCGCTGTCCGTCAGCGTATACTAAGATGCTGTAGAATCACTACATGTCTTCTCTGTGTTATGCAGCCGTACAATAGAACCCCCAAGTTACACACTATACATGCTAATCCTAATGCCCCCATTCTTTTTCCCCGCCCTTATTACTCCCTTCCTACAAACCCTACCCAGTCCCTTTCTCTTTGGTAACTGTTAGTCCACTCTCGGGTTCTGTGAGTCTGCTGCTGTCTTTTCCTTCAGTTTTTCTTTGTTATACTCCACACATGAGTGAAATCATTTGGTACATGTATTTCTCCTCCTGGAATATTTGACTGAGCATAATACCCTCTAGCTCCATCCACGTTATTGCAAATGATAGGATTTGTTTTCTTCTTATGGCTGCTTACCGCACTTTTTAAACTGGATTTCATTCTTCTTTTTTGTTTGTAGTTTCGCTATGTGATTTCACCATTGCTCTCCTGGTTATGAGCAGAAGCTTTGTGTTAATCGATATGTACCTATATCTATCTATCTGTCTGTCTATCTATTTAACAATCAATCAATCAATCAATCATCTTTTTGTCTGCCCATCTGTCCTTGTGTACAGAACAGTTAACCATATATCCTATATCACTTTCCTACACTATGCTTCCAAAAATCCTGCAAAGTATCTAGGCTGTAGAGAGAGCACTGGGCTCACCGAGACACTTGCAGGTCGATTCGGCCGCGTGTACCTACAAAACCAGCAAATGGTTGTGCCGGGACTTGAACCCGTGTCTCTATCCTCTGTCCTCTTTCATCTCCTTCTAACTTACTGTCTGTATTTAGCCACATTCTTTGACTAAGTGCTCCCTGAAGACCACAAGTACCATTCCTCTGGGCCTGTTGTCACGAGAAAAGTAAACTTGTTCTTTGCTCAGCACCATGTTTGAAGGACATCAGCGTGATCACCGCCGATAGGACGGAGGGTCAAATAAAAAGGAACACCAATTTCTAGACAGGAGCAGTTGGGAGCTAAGAGTGTATTGTGGGGTGACGTGTTTAATTGAGTGTCCAAACTTCCCTCTTTAGGTAGTTATTAGATCTTCACATTCGTGAACATCATAAAACCCACTGATTTCAAAGGCCCAGATGCTTATTATTGCAGCAACTCAGTTGTTGAGCTGAGAGAAAGTGAGAAGTATGTTCCTGCACCACTAAATCAATGGCTGGGAACGGCTGAAACCAAACAAAAAGAATTCACGGTGGCCAGAAAGGGCTATTTTCTTCTGACTGTCTCAGGGGACTCAAACAGAATGCATTTGTTTGATTGTTTTTCAGTTTCACTCGTGTAGAGTACTTGTCCACACACCTTCGGCTTGTAGTTTGTCTGTGTCCTTGGATCTCAAGTGAGTCTCCTGTAAGTAAGCAAGTAGGTGTCTTGAGTTTTCATCCCTTCTTTTAACCGTGTGTCTTTGGTTTGCTGCACTCAGTGCCTGACCTTTTATTCTGATGATTCAGAGCTGTGCACTTATTGCACTTAAAGAATTTTTTTTATCATTAAGCTAAAATCACTTGAAGAACATTATGTTTACTATGCTCTCCCCTTCACCAAGTACCCCTGAAAAACCTCTTCAGTCGCTGTCGATCTGTGCAGTTGGATGCTGTAGACCCCTTCACCATGTAACTCGCAAAAAGACCCCGTTACATTCGCTGTCCATCAGTGAGTAGTAAGATGCTATATGATCTCTACTAGCCTTCTCGGTGTTGTACAGCACTCCCCATGCCCCCTCGACCCCAAGCATTATACATGCTAAAACTAATGCCCCCATTCTTTCTCCTCACACTTATCCCTCCCTTCAGACCCACCCTGCCCAGTCCTTTTCCCTTTGGTAACTTTTAGTCAACCCTCGGGTTCTGTGAGTCTGCTGCTGTTTTCTTCCTTCAGTTTTTCTTTGTTGTTATACTCCACACATGAGTGAAAACACTTGGTACTTGTCTTTCTCCGCCTGGCCTATTTCTCTGAACATACTTCCGTCTAGCTCCATCCAGGTCATTGCAAATGGTAGTATTTGTTTTCTTCTTAAGGCTGCTTACTGCACTTTTTAAACTGGATTTCATTCTTCCTTTTTGTTTGTAGTTTAGCTATGTTATTCACCATTCACCTCCTGGTTATGAACAATAGCTTTGTGTCAATCGATATGTATCTGTATCTATCTATCTAATGGTCTGTCTGACTATGTATGTATGTATGTAAGTATCTATGTATCTATCTATCTATCTATCATCTATCTATGATGTCTATCATCTATCAATCTATGTACCTATCTATCTATCTTTCATCTGTCATCTGTGTTCCTATCTATCTATGAATAAATCATCTTTCTGTCTGCCCATCTATCCTTCTGTACAGAACAGTTAACAACATAGCCTATGTCTCTTCCCTACATTATGCTTCCAGAAATCTTGCAAGGTAACTAAGCCATAAGGAGAGCACTGTGTTCACCGATACACTTTCAGGTAGAGTCAGCTGCGTGTGCTTACAAAACCAGTAAATGGAGGTGAAAGGACTTGAACCTGTATCTCTGTCCTCTGTCCTCTTATACTTCCTGCTCGCTTGGTGACTTTATTTAGCCACATTCAGTGAGTAAGTGATCCCTGAAGACCACAAGTATCCTTCGTCTGGTCCGGTTGTCGAAAGAAAAGTGTACTTGTTTCTTTGCACACCACCTTGTTTGAGGGACATCAGCGTGATCACTGCTGATAGGTGCAGGGACAAATATAAAGGAACACCTATTTCTGGACAGGTGCAGTTGGGAACAAAGAGTGTGTTGTGGAGTGAAGTGTTTATTTGAGGGTCCAAACTTCCCTCCTTAGGTGGTTATTACATCTTTACATTCGTGAACATCATAAAAAGCAATGATTTTAAAAGCCCAGACGCATATTATTACAGCAATTCATTTGTTGAGGTGAGAGGAAATGAGAAGGAACTTGCTGCACCACTAAATCTATGCCTGAGCACTGCTGAAATCAAACAAAAAGAATTCACGGTCGCTAGATAGGGCTATTTTCTACTGACTCTCTCTGGGGACTCAAACAGAATTCATTTGTTTGTTTGTTTCTTATTTGCACTTGTATAGGTAATCTGCCCCGCCCGTTCAGCTTGTAGTTTGTCTGAGTCCTTGGATCTCAAGTGAGTCTCCAGTAAGGGAGCACGTAGTAGGTCTTGAGTTTTCATCAGTTCTTCTAACCTTGTGTCTTTTGATTGGAGCACTCAAAGCCTGTACTTTTATTCTGATATTTGAGAACTGTGCTCTTACTGCACTTTGAAATTCTTTTTGTTCTCATTAATATACAATCACATGCAGAACATTATGTTTTCCAGTCCACACCCTTCACCAAGACCCCGGCACAAGCCAGTTACGGTCGCTGTCCGTCAGCGTGTACTAAGATGCTGTAGAATCACTACATGTCTTCTCTGTGTTATGCAGCCGTACAATAGACCCCCCAAGTTACACACTATACATGCTAATCCTAATGCCCCCAATCTTTTTCCCCGCCCTTATTACTCCCTTCCCACAAACCCTACCCAGTCCCTTTCTCTTTGGTAACTGTTAGTCCACTCTCGGGTTCTGTGAGTCTGCTGCTGTCTTTTCCTTCAGTTTTTCTTTGTTATACTCCACACATGAGTGAAATCATTTGGTACATGTATTTCTCCTCCTGGAATATTTGACTGAGCATAATACCCTCTAGCTCCATCCACGTTATTGCAAATGATAGGATTTGTTTTCTTCTTATGGCTGCTTACTGCACATTTTAACCTGGATTTCATTCTTTTTTTGTTTGTAGTTTCGCTATGTGCTTTCACCATTGCTCTCCTGGTTATGAGCAGAAGCTTTGTGTTAGTCGATATGTACCTATATCTATCTATCTGTCTGTCTATCTATTTATCAATCAATCAATCAATCAATCATCTTTTTGTCTGCCCATCTGTCCTTGTGTACAGAACAGTTAACCATATATCCTATATCACTTTCCTACACTATGCTTCCAAAAATCCTGCAAAGTATCTAGGCTGTAGAGAGAGCACTGGGCTCACCGAGACACTTGCAGGTCGAGTCGGCCGCGTGTACCTACAAAACCAGCAAATGGTTGTGCCGGGACTTGAACCCGTGTCTCTATCCTCTGTCCTCTTTCATCTCCTTCTAACTTACTGTCTGTATTTAGCCACATTCTTTGACTAAGTGCTCCCTGAAGACCACAAGTACCATTCCTCTGGGCCTGTTGTCACGAGAAAAGTAAACTTGTTCTTTGCTCAGCACCATGTTTGAAGGACATCAGCGTGATCACCGCCGATAGGACGGAGGGTCAAATAAAAAGGAACACCAATTTCTAGACAGGAGCAGTTGGGAGCTAAGAGTGTATTGTGGGGTGACGTGTTTAATTGAGTGTCCAAACTTCCCTCTTTAGGTAGTTATTAGATCTTCACATTCGTGAACATCATAAAACCCACTGATTTCAAAGGCCCAGATGCTTATTATTGCAGCAACTCAGTTGTTGAGCTGAGAGAAAGTGAGAAGTATGTTCCTGCACCACTAAATCAATGGCTGGGAACGGCTGAAACCAAACAAAAAGAATTCACGGTGGCCAGAAAGGGCTATTTTCTTCTGACTGTCTCAGGGGACTCAAACAGAATGCATTTGTTTGATTGTTTTTCAGTTTCACTCGTGTAGAGTACTTGTCCACACACCTTCGGCTTGTAGTTTGTCTGTGTCCTTGGATCTCAAGTGAGTCTCCTGTAAGTAAGCAAGTAGGTGTCTTGAGTTTTCATCCCTTCTTTTAACCGTGTGTCTTTGGTTTGCTGCACTCAGTGCCTGACCTTTTATTCTGATGATTCAGAGCTGTGCACTTATTGCACTTAAAGAATTTTTTTTATCATTAAGCTAAAATCACTTGAAGAACATTATGTTTACTATGCTCTCCCCTTCACCAAGTACCCCTGAAAAACCTCTTCAGTCGCTGTCGATCTGTGCAGTTGGATGCTGTAGACCCCTTCACCATGTAACTCGCAAAAGACCCCGTTACATTCGCTGTCCATCAGTGAGTAGTAAGATGCTATATGATCTCTACTAGCCTTCTCGGTGTTGTACAGCACTCCCCATGCCCCCTCGACCCCAAGCATTATACATGCTAAAACTAATGCCCCCATTCTTTCTCCTCACACTTATCCCTCCCTTCAGACCCACCCTGCCCAGTCCTTTTCCCTTTGGTAACTTTTAGTCAACCCTCGGGTTCTGTGAGTCTGCTGCTGTTTTCTTCCTTCAGTTTTTCTTTGTTGTTATACTCCACACATGAGTGAAAACACTTGGTACTTGTCTTTCTCCGCCTGGCCTATTTCTCTGAACATACTACCGTCTAGCTCCATCCAGGTCATTGCAAATGGTAGTATTTGTTTTCTTCTTAAGGCTGCTTACTGCACTTTTAAAACTGGATTTCATTCTTCCTTTTTGTTTGTAGTTTAGCTATGTTATTCACCATTCACCTCCTGGTTATGAACAATAGCTTTGTGTCAATCGATATGTATCTGTATCTATCTATCTAATGGTCTGTCTGACTATATATGTATGTATGTAAGTATCTATGTATCTATCTACCTATCTATCATCTATCTATGATGTCTATCATCTATCAATCTATGTACCTATCTATCTATCTTTCATCTGTCATCTGTGTACCTATCTATCTATGAATAAATCATCTTTCTGTCTGCCCATCTATCCTTCTGTACAGAACAGTTAACAACATAGCCTATGTCTCTTCCCTACATTATGCTTCCAGAAATCTTGCAAGGTAACTAAGCCATAAGGAGAGCACTGTGTTCACCGATACACTTTCAGGTAGAGTCAGCTGCGTGTGCTTACAAAACCAGTAAATGGAGGTGAAAGGACTTGAACCTGTATCTCTGTCCTCTGTCCTCTTATACTTCCTGCTCGCTTGGTGACTTTATTTAGCCACATTCAGTGAGTAAGTGATCCCTGAAGACCACAAGTATCCTTCGTCTGGTCCGGTTGTCGAAAGAAAAGTGTACTTGTTTCTTTGCACACCACCTTGTTTGAGGGACATCAGCGTGATCACTGCTGATAGGTGCAGGGACAAATATAAAGGAACACCTATTTCTGGACAGGTGCAGTTGGGAACAAAGAGTGTGTTGTGGAGTGAAGTGTTTATTTGAGGGTCCAAACTTCCCTCCTTAGGTGGTTATTACATCTTTACATTCGTGAACATCATAAAAAGCAATGATTTTAAAAGCCCAGACGCATATTATTACAGCAATTCATTTGTTGAGGTGAGAGGAAATGAGAAGGAACTTGCTGCACCACTAAATCTATGCCTGAGCACTGCTGAAATCAAACAAAAAGAATTCACGGTCGCTAGATAGGGCTATTTTCTACTGACTCTCTCTGGGGACTCAAACAGAATTCATTTGTTTGTTTGTTTCTTATTTGCACTTGTATAGGTAATCTGCCCCGCCCGTTCAGCTTGTAGTTTGTCTGAGTCCTTGGATCTCAAGTGAGTCTCCAGTAAGGGAGCACGTAGTAGGTCTTGAGTTTTCATCAGTTCTTCTAACCCTGTGTCTTTTGATTGGAGCACTCAAAGCCTGTACTTTTATTCTGATATTTGAGAACTGTGCTCTTACTGCACTTTGAAATTCTTTTTGTTCTCATTAATATACAATCACATGCAGAACATTATGTTTTCCAGTCCACACCCTTCACCAAGACCCCGGCACAAGCCAGTTACGGTCGCTGTCCGTCAGCGTGTACTAAGATGCTGTAGAATCACTACATGTCTTCTCTGTGTTATGCAGCCGTACAAAAGACCCCCCAAGTTACACACTATACATGCTAATCCTAATGCCCCCATTCTTTTTCCCCGCCCTTATTACTTCCTTCCCACAAACCCTACCCAGTCCCTTTCTCTTTGGTAACTGTTAGTCCACTCTCGGGTTCTGTGAGTCTGCTGCTGTCTTTTCCTTCAGTTTTTCTTTGTTATACTCCACACATGAGTGAAATCATTTGGTACATGTATTTCTCCTCCTGGAATATTTGACTGAGCATAATACCCTCTAGCTCCATCCACGTTATTGCAAATGATAGGATTTGTTTTCTTCTTATGGCTGCTTACTGCACTTTTTAAACTGGATTTCATTCTTCTTTTTTGTTTGTAGTTTCGCTATGTGCTTTCACCATTGCTCTCCTGGTTATGAGCAGAAGCTTTGTGTTAATCGATATGTACCTATATCTATCTATCTGTCTGTCTATCTATTTATCAATCAATCAATCAATCAATCATCTTTTTGTCTGCCCATCTGTCCTTGTGTACAGAACAGTTAACCATATATCCTATATCACTTTCCTACACTATGCTTCCAAAAATCCTGCAAAGTATCTAGGCTGTAGAGAGAGCACTGGGCTCACCGAGACACTTGCAGGTCGAGTCGGCCGCGTGTACCTACAAAACCAGCAAATGGTTGTGCCGGGACTTGAACCCGTGTCTCTATCCTCTGTCCTCTTTCATCTCCTTCTAACTTACTGTCTGTATTTAGCCACATTCTTTGACTAAGTGCTCCCTGAAGACCACAAGTACCATTCCTCTGGGCCTGTTGTCACGAGAAAAGTAAACTTGTTCTTTGCTCAGCACCATGTTTGAAGGACATCAGCGTGATCACCGCCGATAGGACGGAGGGTCAAATAAAAAGGAACACCAATTTCTAGACAGGAGCAGTTGGGAGCTAAGAGTGTATTGTGGGGTGACGTGTTTAATTGAGTGTCCAAACTTCCCTCTTTAGGTAGTTATTAGATCTTCACATTCGTGAACATCATAAAACCCACTGATTTCAAAGGCCCAGATGCTTATTATTGCAGCAACTCAGTTGTTGAGCTGAGAGAAAGTGAGAAGTATGTTCCTGCACCACTAAATCAATGGCTGGGAACGGCTGAAACCAAACAAAAAGAATTCACGGTGGCCAGAAAGGGCTATTTTCTTCTGACTGTCTCAGGGGACTCAAACAGAATGCATTTGTTTGATTGTTTTTCAGTTTCACTCGTGTAGAGTACTTGTCCACACACCTTCGGCTTGTAGTTTGTCTGTGTCCTTGGATCTCAAGTGAGTCTCCTGTAAGTAAGCAAGTAGGTGTCTTGAGTTTTCATCCCTTCTTTTAACCCTGTGTCTTTTGTTTGCTGCACTCAGTGCCTGACCTTTTATTCTGATGATTCAGAGCTGTGCACTTATTGCACTTAAAGAATTTTTTTTATCATTAAGCTAAAATCACTTGAAGAACATTATGTTTACTATGCTCTCCCCTTCACCAAGTACCCCTGAAAAACCTCTTCAGTCGCTGTCGATCTGTGCAGTTGGATGCTGTAGACCCCTTCACCATGTAACTCGCAAAAGACCCCGTTACATTCGCTGTCCATCAGTGAGTAGTAAGATGCTATATGATCTCTACTAGCCTTCTCGGTGTTGTACAGCACTCCCCATGCCCCCTCGACCCCAAGCATTATACATGCTAAAACTAATGCCCCCATTCTTTCTCCTCACACTTATCCCTCCCTTCAGACCCACCCTGCCCAGTCCTTTTCCCTTTGGTAACTTTTAGTCAACCCTCGGGTTCTGTGAGTCTGCTGCTGTTTTCTTCCTTCAGTTTTTCTTTGTTGTTATACTCCACACATGAGTGAAAACACTTGGTACTTGTCTTTCTCCGCCTGGCCTATTTCTCTGAACATACTACCGTCTAGCTCCATCCAGGTCATTGCAAATGGTAGTATTTGTTTTCTTCTTAAGGCTGCTTACTGCACTTTTAAAACTGGATTTCATTCTTCCTTTTTGTTTGTAGTTTAGCTATGTTATTCACCATTCACCTCCTGGTTATGAACAATAGCTTTGTGTCAATCGATATGTATCTGTATCTATCTATCTAATGGTCTGTCTGACTATGTATGTATGTATGTAAGTATCTATGTATCTATCTACCTATCTATCATCTATCTATGATGTCTATCATCTATCAATCTATGTACCTATCTATCTATCTTTCATCTGTCATCTGTGTACCTATCTATCTATGAATAAATCATCTTTCTGTCTGCCCATCTATCCTTCTGTACAGAACAGTTAACAACATAGCCTATGTCTCTTCCCTACATTATGCTTCCAGAAATCTTGCAAGGTAACTAAGCCATAAGGAGAGCACTGTGTTCACCGATACACTTTCAGGTAGAGTCAGCTGCGTGTGCTTACAAAACCAGTAAATGGAGGTGAAAGGACTTGAACCTGTATCTCTGTCCTCTGTCCTCTTATACTTCCTGCTCGCTTGGTGACTTTATTTAGCCACATTCAGTGAGTAAGTGATCCCTGAAGACCACAAGTATCCTTCGTCTGGTCCGGTTGTCGAAAGAAAAGTGTACTTGTTTCTTTGCACACCACCTTGTTTGAGGGACATCAGCGTGATCACTGCTGATAGGTGCAGGGACAAATATAAAGGAACACCTATTTCTGGACAGGTGCAGTTGGGAACAAAGAGTGTGTTGTGGAGTGAAGTGTTTATTTGAGGGTCCAAACTTCCCTCCTTAGGTGGTTATTACATCTTTACATTCGTGAACATCATAAAAAGCAATGATTTTAAAAGCCCAGACGCATATTATTACAGCAATTCATTTGTTGAGGTGAGAGGAAATGAGAAGGAACTTGCTGCACCACTAAATCTATGCCTGAGCACTGCTGAAATCAAACAAAAAGAATTCACGGTCGCTAGATAGGGCTATTTTCTACTGACTCTCTCTGGGGACTCAAACAGAATTCATTTGTTTGTTTGTTCCCTATTTTCACTTGTATAGGTAATCTGTCCCCGCCCGTTCAGCTTGTAGTTTGTCTGAGTCCTTGGATCTCAAGTGAGTCTCCAGTAAGGGAGCACGTAGTAGGTCTTGAGTTTTCATCAGTTCTTCTAACCCTGTGTCTTTTGATTGGAGCACTCAAAGCCTGTACTTTTATTCTGATATTTGAGAACTGTGCTCTTACTGCACTTTGAAATTCTTTTTGTTCTCATTAATATACAATCACATGCAGAACATTATGTTTTCCAGTCCACACCCTTCACCAAGACCCCGGCACAAGCCAGTTACGGTCGCTGTCCGTCAGCGTGTACTAAGATGCTGTAGAATCACTACATGTCTTCTCTGTGTTATGCAGCCTTACAAAAGACCCCCCAAGTTACACACTATACATGCTAATCCTAATGCCCCCATTCTTTTTCCCCGCCCTTATTACTTCCTTCCCACAAACCCTACCCAGTCCCTTTCTCTTTGGTAACTGTTAGTCCACTCTCGGGTTCTGTGAGTCTGCTGCTGTCTTTTCCTTCAGTTTTTCTTTGTTATACTCCACACATGAGTGAAATCATTTGGTACATGTATTTCTCCTCCTGGAATATTTGACTGAGCATAATACCCTCTAGCTCCATCCACGTTATTGCAAATGATAGGATTTGTTTTCTTCTAATGGCTGCTTACTGCACTTTTTAAACTGGATTTCATTCTTCTTTTTTGTTTGTAGTTTCGCTATGTGCTTTCACCATTGCTCTCCTGGTTATGAGCAGAAGCTTTGTGTTAATCGATATGTACCTATATCTATCTATCTGTCTGTCTATCTATTTATCAATCAATCAATCAATCAATCATCTTTTTGTCTGCCCATCTGTCCTTGTGTACAGAACAGTTAACCATATATCCTATATCACTTTCCTACACTATGCTTCCAAAAATCCTGCAAAGTATCTAGGCTGTAGAGAGAGCACTGGGCTCACCGAGACACTTGCAGGTCGAGTCGGCCGCGTGTACCTACAAAACCAGCAAATGGTTGTGCCGGGACTTGAACCCGTGTCTCTATCCTCTGTCCTCTTTCATCTCCTTCTAACTTACTGTCTGTATTTAGCCACATTCTTTGACTAAGTGCTCCCTGAAGACCACAAGTATCATTCCTCTGGGCCTGTTGTCACGAGAAAAGTAAACTTGTTCTTTGCTCAGCACCATGTTTGAAGGACATCAGCGTGATCACCGCCGATAGGACGGAGGGTCAAATAAAAAGGAACACCAATTTCTAGACAGGAGCAGTTGGGAGCTAAGAGTGTATTGTGGGGTGACGTGTTTAATTGAGTGTCCAAACTTCCCTCTTTAGGTAGTTATTAGATCTTCACATTCGTGAACATCATAAAACCCACTGATTTCAAAGGCCCAGATGCTTATTATTGCAGCAACTCAGTTGTTGAGCTGAGAGAAAGTGAGAAGTATGTTCCTGCACCACTAAATCAATGGCTGGGAACGGCTGAAACCAAACAAAAAGAATTCACGGTGGCCAGAAAGGGCTATTTTCTTCTGACTGTCTCAGGGGACTCAAACAGAATGCATTTGTTTGATTGTTTTTCAGTTTCACTCGTGTAGAGTACTTGTCCACACACCTTCGGCTTGTAGTTTGTCTGTGTCCTTGGATCTCAAGTGAGTCTCCTGTAAGTAAGCAAGTAGGTGTCTTGAGTTTTCATCCCTTCTTTTAACCCTGTGTCTTTTGTTTGCTGCACTCAGTGCCTGACCTTTTATTCTGATGTTTCAGAGCTGTGCACTTATTGCACTTAAAGAATTTTTTTTATCATTAAGCTAAAATCACTTGAAGAACATTATGTTTACTATGCTCTCCCCTTCACCAAGTACCCCTGAAAAACCTCTTCAGTCGCTGTCGATCTGTGCAGTTGGATGCTGTAGACCCCTTCACCATGTAACTCGCAAAAGACCCCGTTACATTCGCTGTCCATCAGTGAGTAGTAAGATGCTATATGATCTCTACTAGCCTTCTCGGTGTTGTACAGCACTCCCCATGCCCCCTCGACCCCAAGCATTATACATGCTAAAACTAATGCCCCCATTCTTTCTCCTCACACTTATCCCTCCCTTCAGACCCACCCTGCCCAGTCCTTTTCCCTTTGGTAACTTTTAGTCAACCCTCGGGTTCTGTGAGTCTGCTGCTGTTTTCTTCCTTCAGTTTTTCTTTGTTGTTATACTCCACACATGAGTGAAAACACTTGGTACTTGTCTTTCTCCGCCTGGCCTATTTCTCTGAACATACTACCGTCTAGCTCCATCCAGGTCATTGCAAATGGTAGTATTTGTTTTCTTCTTAAGGCTGCTTACTGCACTTTTTAAACTGGATTTCATTCTTCCTTTTTGTTGTAGTTTAGCTATGTTATTCACCATTCACCTCCTGGTTATGAACAATAGCTTTGTGTCAATCGATATGTATCTGTATCTATCTATCTAATGGTCTGTCTGACTATGTATGTATGTATGTATGTATCTATGTATCTATCTATCTATCTATCTTCCTATCATCTATCTATGATGTCTATCATCTATCAATCTATGTACCTATCTATCTATCTTTCATCTGTCATCTGTGTACCTATCTATCTATGAATCAATCATCTTTCTGTCTGCCCATCTATCCTTCTGTACAGAACAGTTAACAACATAGCCTATGTCTCTTCCCTGCATTATGCTTCCAGAAATCTTGCAAGGTAACTAAGCCATAAGGAGAGCACTGTGTTCACCGATACACTTTCAGGTAGAGTCAGCCGCGTGTGCTTACAAAACCAGTAAATGAAGATGAAAGGACGTGAACCTGTATCTCTGTCCTCTGTCCTCTTATACTTCCTGCTCGCTTGGTTACTTTATTTAGCCACATTCAGTGAGTAAGTGATCCCTGAAGACCACAAGTATCCTTCGTCTGGTCCGGTTGTCGAAAGAAAAGTGTACTTGTTTCTTTGCACACCACCTTGTTTGAGGGACATCAGCGTGATCACTGCTGATAGGTGCAGGGACAAATATAAAGGAACACCTATTTCTGGACAGGTGCAGTTGAGAACAAAGAGTGTGTTGTGGAGTGAAGTGTTTATTTGAGGGTCCAAACTTCCCTCCTTATGTGGTTATTACATCTTTACATTCGTGAACATCATAAAAAGCAATGATTTTAAAAGCCCAGACGCATATTATTACAGCAATTCATTTGTTGAGGTGAGAGGAAATGAGAAGGAACTTGCTGCACCACTAAATCTATGCCTGAGCACTGCTGAAATCAAACAAAAAGAATTCACGGTCGCTAGATAGGGCTATTTTCTACTGACTCTCTCTGGGGACTCAAACAGAATTCATTTGTTTGTTTGTTCCCTATTTTCACTTGTATAGGTAATCTGTCCCCGCCCGTTCAGCTTGTAGTTTGTCTGAGTCCTTGGATCTCAAGTGAGTCTCCAGTAAGGGAGCACGTAGGAGATCTTGAGTTTTCATCAGTCCTTTTTACCCTGTGTCTTTTGATTGGAGCACTCAAAGCCTGTACTTTTATTCTGATATTTGAGAGCTGTGCTCTTACTGCACTTTGAAATTCTTTTTGTTCTCATTAATATACAATCACATGCAGAACATTATGTTTTCCAGTCCACACCCTTCACCAAGAACCCGGCACAAGCCAGTTACGGTCGCTGTCCGTCAGCGTGTACTAAGATGCTGTAGAATCACTACATGTCTTCTCTGTGTTATGCAGCCGTACAAAAGACCCACCAAGTTACACACTATACATGCTAATCCTAATGCCCCCATTGTATTTCCCCGCCCTTATTACTCCCTTCCCACAAACCCTACCCAGTCCCTTTCTCTTTGGTAACTGTTAGTCCACTCTCGGGTTCTGTGAGTCTGCTGCTGTCTTTTCCTTCAGTTTTTCTTTGTTATCATACTCCACACATGAGTGAAATCATTTGGTACATGTATTTCTCCTCCTGGAATATTTGACTGAGCATAATACCCTCTAGCTCCATCCACGTTATTGCAAATGGTAGGATTTGTTTTCTTCTTATGGCTGCTTACTGCACTTTTTAAACTGGATTTCATTCTTCTTTTTTGTTTGTAGTTTCGCTATGTGCTTTCACCATTGCTCTCCTGGTTATGAGCAGAAGCTTTGTGTTAATCGATATGTACCTATATCTATCTATCTGTCTGTCTATCTATTTATCAATCAATCAATCAATCATCTTTTTGTCTGCCCATCTGTCCTTGTGTACAGAACAGTTAACCATATATCCTATATCACTTTCCTACACTATGCTTCCAAAAATCCTGCAAAGTATCTAGGCTGTAGAGAGAGCACTGGGTTCACCGAGACACTTGCAGGTCGAGTCGGCCGCGTGTACCTACAAAACCAGCAAATGGTTGTGCCGGGACTAGAACCCGAGTCTCTATCCTCTGTCCTCTTTCATCTACTTCTAACTTACTGTCTGTATTTAGCCACATTCTTTGACTAAGTGCTCCCTGAAGACCACAAGTACCATTCCTCTGGGCCTGTTGTCACGAGAAAAGTAAACTTGTTCTTTGCTCAGCACCATGTTTGAAGGACATCAGCGTGATCACCGCCGATAGGACGGAGGGTCAAATAAAAAGGAACACCAATTTCTAGACAGGAGCAGTTGGGAGCTAAGAGAGTATTGTGGGGTGACGTGTTTAATTGAGTGTCCAAACTTCCCTCTTTAGGTAGTTATTAGATCTTCACATTCGTGAACATCATAAAACCCACTGATTTCAAAGGCCCAGATGCTTATTATTGCAGCAACTCAGTTGTTGAGCTGAGAGAAAGTGAGAAGTATGTTCCTGCACCACTAAATCAATGGCTGGGAACGGCTGAAACCAAACAAAAAGAATTCACGGTGGCCAGAAAGGGCTATTTTCTTCTGACTGTCTCAGGGGACTCAAACAGAATGCATTTGTTTGATTGTTTTTCAGTTTCACTCGTGTAGAGTACTTGTCCACACACCTTCGGCTTGTAGTTTGTCTGTGTCCTTGGATCTCAAGTGAGTCTCCTGTAAGTAAGCAAGTAGGTGTCTTGAGTTTTCATCCCTTCTTTTAACCCTGTGTCTTTTGTTTGCTGCACTCAGTGCCTGACCTTTTATTCTGATGATTCAGAGCTGTGCACTTATTGCACTTAAAGAATTTTTTTTATCATTAAGCTAAAATCACTTGAAGAACATTATGTTTACTATGCTCTCCCCTTCACCAAGTACCCCTGAAAAACCTCTTCAGTCGCTGTCGATCTGTGCAGTTGGATGCTGTAGACCCCTTCACCATGTAACTCGCAAAAGACCCCGTTACATTCGCTGTCCATCAGTGAGTAGTAAGATGCTATATGATCTCTACTAGCCTTCTCGGTGTTGTACAGCACTCCCCATGCCCCCTCGACCCCAAGCATTATACATGCTAAAACTAATGCCCCCATTCTTTCTCCTCACACTTATCCCTCCCTTCAGACCCACCCTGCCCAGTCCTTTTCCCTTTGGTAACTTTTAGTCAACCCTCGGGTTCTGTGAGTCGGCTGCTGTTTTCTTCCTTCAGTTTTTCTTTGTTGTTATACTCCACACATGAGTGAAAACACTTGGTACTTGTCTTTCTCCGCCTGGCCTATTTCTCTGAACATACTACCGTCTAGCTCCATCCAGGTCATTGCAAATGGTAGTATTTGTTTTCTTCTTAAGGCTGCTTACTGCACTTTTTAAACTGGATTTCATTCTTCCTTTTTGTTTGTAGTTTAGCTATGTTATTCACCATTCACCTCCTGGTTATGAACAATAGCTTTGTGTCAATCGATATGTATCTGTATCTATCTATCTAATGGTCTGTCTGACTATGTATGTATGTATGTAAGTATCTATGTATCTATCTATCTATCTATCATCTATCTATGATGTCTATCATCTATCAATCTATGTACCTATCTATCTATCTTTCATCTGTCATCTGTGTTCCTATCTATCTATGAATAAATCATCTTTCTGTCTGCCCATCTGTCCTTCTGTACAGAACAGTTAACAACATAGCCTATGTCTCTTCCCTACATTATGCTTCCAGAAATCTTGCAAGGTAACTAAGCCATAAGGAGAGCACTGTGTTCACCGATACACTTTCAGGTAGAGTCAGCTGCGTGTGCTTACAAAACCAGTAAATGGAGGTGAAAGGACTTGAACCTGTATCTCTGTCCTCTGTCCTCTTATACTTCCTGCTCGCTTGGTGACTTTATTTAGCCACATTCAGTGAGTAAGTGATCCCTGAAGACCACAAGTATCCTTCGTCTGGTCCGGTTGTCGAAAGAAAAGTGTACTTGTTTCTTTGCACACCACCTTGTTTGAGGGACATCAGCGTGATCACTGCTGATAGGTGCAGGGACAAATATAAAGGAACACCTATTTCTGGACAGGTGCAGTTGGGAACAAAGAGTGTGTTGTGGAGTGAAGTGTTTATTTGAGGGTCCAAACTTCCCTCCTTAGGTGGTTATTACATCTTTACATTCGTGAACATCATAAAAAGCAATGATTTTAAAAGCCCAGACGCATATTATTACAGCAATTCATTTGTTGAGGTGAGAGGAAATGAGAAGGAACTTGCTGCACCACTAAATCTATGCCTGAGCACTGCTGAAATCAAACAAAAAGAATTCACGGTCGCTAGATAGGGCTATTTTTTACTGACTCTCTCTGGGGACTCAAACAGAATTCATTTGTTTGTTTGTTTCTTATTTGCACTTGTATAGGTAATCTGCCCCGCCCGTTCAGCTTGTAGTTTGTCTGAGTCCTTGGATCTCAAGTGAGTCTCCAGTAAGGGAGCACGTAGTAGGTCTTGAGTTTTCATCAGTTCTTCTAACCCTGTGTCTTTTGATTGGAGCACTCAAAGCCTGTACTTTTATTCTGATATTTGAGAACTGTGCTCTTACTGCACTTTGAAATTCTTTTTGTTCTCATTAATATACAATCACATGCAGAACATTATGTTTTCCAGTCCACACCCTTCACCAAGACCCCGGCACAAGCCAGTTACGGTCGCTGTCCGTCAGCGTATACTAAGATGCTGTAGAATCACTACATGTCTTCTCTGTGTTATGCAGCCGTACAATAGAACCCCCAAGTTACACACTATACATGCTAATCCTAATGCCCCCATTCTTTTTCCCCGCCCTTATTACTCCCTTCCCACAAACCCTACCCAGTCCCTTTCTCTTTGGTAACTGTTAGTCCACTCTCGGGTTCTGTGAGTCTGCTGCTGTCTTTTCCTTCAGTTTTTCTTTGTTATACTCCACACATGAGTGAAATCATTTGGTACATGTATTTCTCCTCCTGGAATATTTGACTGAGCATAATACCCTCTAGCTCCATCCACGTTATTGCAAATGATAGGATTTGTTTTCTTCTTATGGCTGCTTACTGCACTTTTTAAACTGGATTTCATTCTTCTTTTTTGTTTGTAGTTTCGCTATGTGATTTCACCATTGCTCTCCTGGTTATGAGCAGAAGCTTTGTGTTAATCGATATGTACCTATATCTATCTATCTGTCTGTCTATCTATTTAACAATCAATCAATCAATCAATCATCTTTTTGTCTGCCCATCTGTCCTTGTGTACAGAACAGTTAACCATATATCCTATATCACTTTCCTACACTATGCTTCCAAAAATCCTGCAAAGTATCTAGGCTGTAGAGAGAGCACTGGGCTCACCGAGACACTTGCAGGTCGAGTCGGCCGCGTGTACCTACAAAACCAGCAAATGGTTGTGCCGGGACTTGAACCCGTGTCTCTATCCTCTGTCCTCTTTCATCTCCTTCTAACTTACTGTCTGTATTTAGCCACATTCTTTGACTAAGTGCTCCCTGAAGACCACAAGTACCATTCCTCTGGGCCTGTTGTCACGAGAAAAGTAAACTTGTTCTTTGCTCAGCACCATGTTTGAAGGACATCAGCGTGATCACCGCCGATAGGACGGAGGGTCAAATAAAAAGGAACACCAATTTCTAGACAGGAGCAGTTGGGAGCTAAGAGTGTATTGTGGGGTGACGTGTTTAATTGAGTGTCCAAACTTCCCTCTTTAGGTAGTTATTAGATCTTCACATTCGTGAACATCATAAAACCCACTGATTTCAAAGGCCCAGATGCTTATTATTGCAGCAACTCAGTTGTTGAGCTGAGAGAAAGTGAGAAGTATGTTCCTGCACCACTAAATCAATGGCTGGGAACGGCTGAAACCAAACAAAAAGAATTCACGGTGGCCAGAAAGGGCTATTTTCTTCTGACTGTCTCAGGGGACTCAAACAGAATGCATTTGTTTGATTGTTTTTCAGTTTCACTCGTGTAGAGTACTTGTCCACACACCTTCGGCTTGTAGTTTGTCTGTGTCCTTGGATCTCAAGTGAGTCTCCTGTAAGTAAGCAAGTAGGTGTCTTGAGTTTTCATCCCTTCTTTTAACCCTGTGTCTTTGGTTTGCTGCACTCAGTGCCTGACCTTCTATTCTGATGATTCAGAGCTGTGCACTTATTGCACTTAAAGAATTTTTTTTATCATTAAGCTAAAATCACTTGAAGAACATTATGTTTACTATGCTCTCCCCTTCACCAAGTACCCCTGAAAAACCTCTTCAGTCGCTGTCGATCTGTGCAGTTGGATGCTGTAGACCCCTTCACCATGTAACTCGCAAAAGACCCCGTTACATTCGCTGTCCATCAGTGAGTAGTAAGATGCTATATGATCTCTACTAGCCTTCTCGGTGTTGTACAGCACTCCCCATGCCCCCTCGACCCCAAGCATTATACATGCTAAAACTAATGCCCCCATTCTTTCTCCTCACACTTATCCCTCCCTTCAGACCCACCCTGCCCAGTCCTTTTCCCTTTGGTAACTTTTAGTCAACCCTCGGGTTCTGTGAGTCTGCTGCTGTTTTCTTCCTTCAGTTTTTCTTTGTTGTTATACTCCACACATGAGTGAAAACACTTGGTACTTGTCTTTCTCCGCCTGGCCTATTTCTCTGAACATACTACCGTCTAGCTCCATCCAGGTCATTGCAAATGGTAGTATTTGTTTTCTTCTTAAGGCTGCTTACTGCACTTTTAAAACTGGATTTCATTCTTCCTTTTTGTTTGTAGTTTAGCTATGTTATTCACCATTCACCTCCTGGTTATGAACAATAGCTTTGTGTCAATCGATATGTATCTGTATCTATCTATCTAATGGTCTGTCTGACTATATATGTATGTATGTAAGTATCTATGTATCTATCTACCTATCTATCATCTATCTATGATGTCTATCATCTATCAATCTATGTACCTATCTATCTATCTTTCATCTGTCATCTGTGTACCTATCTATCTATGAATAAATCATCTTTCTGTCTGCCCATCTATCCTTCTGTACAGAACAGTTAACAACATAGCCTATGTCTCTTCCCTACATTATGCTTCCAGAAATCTTGCAAGGTAACTAAGCCATAAGGAGAGCACTGTGTTCACCGATACACTTTCAGGTAGAGTCAGCTGCGTGTGCTTACAAAACCAGTAAATGGAGGTGAAAGGACTTGAACCTGTATCTCTGTCCTCTGTCCTCTTATACTTCCTGCTCGCTTGGTGACTTTATTTAGCCACATTCAGTGAGTAAGTGATCCCTGAAGACCACAAGTATCCTTCGTCTGGTCCGGTTGTCGAAAGAAAAGTGTACTTGTTTCTTTGCACACCACCTTGTTTGAGGGACATCAGCGTGATCACTGCTGATAGGTGCAGGGACAAATATAAAGGAACACCTATTTCTGGACAGGTGCAGTTGGGAACAAAGAGTGTGTTGTGGAGTGAAGTGTTTATTTGAGGGTCCAAACTTCCCTCCTTAGGTGGTTATTACATCTTTACATTCGTGAACATCATAAAAAGCAATGATTTTAAAAGCCCAGACGCATATTATTACAGCAATTCATTTGTTGAGGTGAGAGGAAATGAGAAGGAACTTGCTGCACCACTAAATCTATGCCTGAGCACTGCTGAAATCAAACAAAAAGAATTCACGGTCGCTAGATAGGGCTATTTTCTACTGACTCTCTCTGGGGACTCAAACAGAATTCATTTGTTTGTTTGTTTCTTATTTGCACTTGTATAGGTAATCTGCCCCGCCCGTTCAGCTTGTAGTTTGTCTGAGTCCTTGGATCTCAAGTGAGTCTCCAGTAAGGGAGCACGTAGTAGGTCTTGAGTTTTCATCAGTTCTTCTAACCCTGTGTCTTTTGATTGGAGCACTCAAAGCCTGTACTTTTATTCTGATATTTGAGAACTGTGCTCTTACTGCACTTTGAAATTCTTTTTGTTCTCATTAATATACAATCACATGCAGAACATTATGTTTTCCAGTCCACACCCTTCACCAAGACCCCGGCACAAGCCAGTTACGGTCGCTGTCCGTCAGCGTGTACTAAGATGCTGTAGAATCACTACATGTCTTCTCTGTGTTATGCAGCCGTACAAAAGACCCCCCAAGTTACACACTATACATGCTAATCCTAATGCCCCCATTCTTTTTCCCCGCCCTTATTACTTCCTTCCCACAAACCCTACCCAGTCCCTTTCTCTTTGGTAACTGTTAGTCCACTCTCGGGTTCTGTGAGTCTGCTGCTGTCTTTTCCTTCAGTTTTTCTTTGTTATACTCCACACATGAGTGAAATCATTTGGTACATGTATTTCTCCTCCTGGAATATTTGACTGAGCATAATACCCTCTAGCTCCATCCACGTTATTGCAAATGATAGGATTTGTTTTCTTCTTATGGCTGCTTACTGCACTTTTTAAACTGGATTTCATTCTTCTTTTTTGTTTGTAGTTTCGCTATGTGCTTTCACCATTGCTCTCCTGGTTATGAGCAGAAGCTTTGTGTTAATCGATATGTACCTATATCTATCTATCTGTCTGTCTATCTATTTATCAATCAATCAATCAATCAATCATCTTTTTGTCTGCCCATCTGTCCTTGTGTACAGAACAGTTAACCATATATCCTATATCACTTTCCTACACTATGCTTCCAAAAATCCTGCAAAGTATCTAGGCTGTAGAGAGAGCACTGGGCTCACCGAGACACTTGCAGGTCGAGTCGGCCGCGTGTACCTACAAAACCAGCAAATGGTTGTGCCGGGACTTGAACCCGTGTCTCTATCCTCTGTCCTCTTTCATCTCCTTCTAACTTACTGTCTGTATTTAGCCACATTCTTTGACTAAGTGCTCCCTGAAGACCACAAGTACCATTCCTCTGGGCCTGTTGTCACGAGAAAAGTAAACTTGTTCTTTGCTCAGCACCATGTTTGAAGGACATCAGCGTGATCACCGCCGATAGGACGGAGGGTCAAATAAAAAGGAACACCAATTTCTAGACAGGAGCAGTTGGGAGCTAAGAGTGTATTGTGGGGTGACGTGTTTAATTGAGTGTCCAAACTTCCCTCTTTAGGTAGTTATTAGATCTTCACATTCGTGAACATCATAAAACCCACTGATTTCAAAGGCCCAGATGCTTATTATTGCAGCAACTCAGTTGTTGAGCTGAGAGAAAGTGAGAAGTATGTTCCTGCACCACTAAATCAATGGCTGGGAACGGCTGAAACCAAACAAAAAGAATTCACGGTGGCCAGAAAGGGCTATTTTCTTCTGACTGTCTCAGGGGACTCAAACAGAATGCATTTGTTTGATTGTTTTTCAGTTTCACTCGTGTAGAGTACTTGTCCACACACCTTCGGCTTGTAGTTTGTCTGTGTCCTTGGATCTCAAGTGAGTCTCCTGTAAGTAAGCAAGTAGGTGTCTTGAGTTTTCATCCCTTCTTTTAACCCTGTGTCTTTTGTTTGCTGCACTCAGTGCCTGACCTTTTATTCTGATGATTCAGAGCTGTGCACTTATTGCACTTAAAGAATTTTTTTTATCATTAAGCTAAAATCACTTGAAGAACATTATGTTTACTATGCTCTCCCCTTCACCAAGTACCCCTGAAAAACCTCTTCAGTCGCTGTCGATCTGTGCAGTTGGATGCTGTAGACCCCTTCACCATGTAACTCGCAAAAGACCCCGTTACATTCGCTGTCCATCAGTGAGTAGTAAGATGCTATATGATCTCTACTAGCCTTCTCGGTGTTGTACAGCACTCCCCATGCCCCCTCGACCCCAAGCATTATACATGCTAAAACTAATGCCCCCATTCTTTCTCCTCACACTTATCCCTCCCTTCAGACCCACCCTGCCCAGTCCTTTTCCCTTTGGTAACTTTTAGTCAACCCTCGGGTTCTGTGAGTCTGCTGCTGTTTTCTTCCTTCAGTTTTTCTTTGTTGTTATACTCCACACATGAGTGAAAACACTTGGTACTTGTCTTTCTCCGCCTGGCCTATTTCTCTGAACATACTACCGTCTAGCTCCATCCAGGTCATTGCAAATGGTAGTATTTGTTTTCTTCTTAAGGCTGCTTACTGCACTTTTAAAACTGGATTTCATTCTTCCTTTTTGTTTGTAGTTTAGCTATGTTATTCACCATTCACCTCCTGGTTATGAACAATAGCTTTGTGTCAATCGATATGTATCTGTATCTATCTATCTAATGGTCTGTCTGACTATGTATGTATGTATGTAAGTATCTATGTATCTATCTACCTATCTATCATCTATCTATGATGTCTATCATCTATCAATCTATGTACCTATCTATCTATCTTTCATCTGTCATCTGTGTACCTATCTATCTATGAATAAATCATCTTTCTGTCTGCCCATCTATCCTTCTGTACAGAACAGTTAACAACATAGCCTATGTCTCTTCCCTACATTATGCTTCCAGAAATCTTGCAAGGTAACTAAGCCATAAGGAGAGCACTGTGTTCACCGATACACTTTCAGGTAGAGTCAGCTGCGTGTGCTTACAAAACCAGTAAATGGAGGTGAAAGGACTTGAACCTGTATCTCTGTCCTCTGTCCTCTTATACTTCCTGCTCGCTTGGTGACTTTATTTAGCCACATTCAGTGAGTAAGTGATCCCTGAAGACCACAAGTATCCTTCGTCTGGTCCGGTTGTCGAAAGAAAAGTGTACTTGTTTCTTTGCACACCACCTTGTTTGAGGGACATCAGCGTGATCACTGCTGATAGGTGCAGGGACAAATATAAAGGAACACCTATTTCTGGACAGGTGCAGTTGGGAACAAAGAGTGTGTTGTGGAGTGAAGTGTTTATTTGAGGGTCCAAACTTCCCTCCTTAGGTGGTTATTACATCTTTACATTCGTGAACATCATAAAAAGCAATGATTTTAAAAGCCCAGACGCATATTATTACAGCAATTCATTTGTTGAGGTGAGAGGAAATGAGAAGGAACTTGCTGCACCACTAAATCTATGCCTGAGCACTGCTGAAATCAAACAAAAAGAATTCACGGTCGCTAGATAGGGCTATTTTCTACTGACTCTCTCTGGGGACTCAAACAGAATTCATTTGTTTGTTTGTTCCCTATTTTCACTTGTATAGGTAATCTGTCCCCGCCCGTTCAGCTTGTAGTTTGTCTGAGTCCTTGGATCTCAAGTGAGTCTCCAGTAAGGGAGCACGTAGTAGGTCTTGAGTTTTCATCAGTTCTTCTAACCCTGTGTCTTTTGATTGGAGCACTCAAAGCCTGTACTTTTATTCTGATATTTGAGAACTGTGCTCTTACTGCACTTTGAAATTCTTTTTGTTCTCATTAATATACAATCACATGCAGAACATTATGTTTTCCAGTCCACACCCTTCACCAAGACCCCGGCACAAGCCAGTTACGGTCGCTGTCCGTCAGCGTGTACTAAGATGCTGTAGAATCACTACATGTCTTCTCTGTGTTATGCAGCCTTACAAAAGACCCCCCAAGTTACACACTATACATGCTAATCCTAATGCCCCCATTCTTTTTCCCCGCCCTTATTACTTCCTTCCCACAAACCCTACCCAGTCCCTTTCTCTTTGGTAACTGTTAGTCCACTCTCGGGTTCTGTGAGTCTGCTGCTGTCTTTTCCTTCAGTTTTTCTTTGTTATACTCCACACATGAGTGAAATCATTTGGTACATGTATTTCTCCTCCTGGAATATTTGACTGAGCATAATACCCTCTAGCTCCATCCACGTTATTGCAAATGATAGGATTTGTTTTCTTCTAATGGCTGCTTACTGCACTTTTTAAACTGGATTTCATTCTTCTTTTTTGTTTGTAGTTTCGCTATGTGCTTTCACCATTGCTCTCCTGGTTATGAGCAGAAGCTTTGTGTTAATCGATATGTACCTATATCTATCTATCTGTCTGTCTATCTATTTATCAATCAATCAATCAATCAATCATCTTTTTGTCTGCCCATCTGTCCTTGTGTACAGAACAGTTAACCATATATCCTATATCACTTTCCTACACTATGCTTCCAAAAATCCTGCAAAGTATCTAGGCTGTAGAGAGAGCACTGGGCTCACCGAGACACTTGCAGGTCGAGTCGGCCGCGTGTACCTACAAAACCAGCAAATGGTTGTGCCGGGACTTGAACCCGTGTCTCTATCCTCTGTCCTCTTTCATCTCCTTCTAACTTACTGTCTGTATTTAGCCACATTCTTTGACTAAGTGCTCCCTGAAGACCACAAGTATCATTCCTCTGGGCCTGTTGTCACGAGAAAAGTAAACTTGTTCTTTGCTCAGCACCATGTTTGAAGGACATCAGCGTGATCACCGCCGATAGGACGGAGGGTCAAATAAAAAGGAACACCAATTTCTAGACAGGAGCAGTTGGGAGCTAAGAGTGTATTGTGGGGTGACGTGTTTAATTGAGTGTCCAAACTTCCCTCTTTAGGTAGTTATTAGATCTTCACATTCGTGAACATCATAAAACCCACTGATTTCAAAGGCCCAGATGCTTATTATTGCAGCAACTCAGTTGTTGAGCTGAGAGAAAGTGAGAAGTATGTTCCTGCACCACTAAATCAATGGCTGGGAACGGCTGAAACCAAACAAAAAGAATTCACGGTGGCCAGAAAGGGCTATTTTCTTCTGACTGTCTCAGGGGACTCAAACAGAATGCATTTGTTTGATTGTTTTTCAGTTTCACTCGTGTAGAGTACTTGTCCACACACCTTCGGCTTGTAGTTTGTCTGTGTCCTTGGATCTCAAGTGAGTCTCCTGTAAGTAAGCAAGTAGGTGTCTTGAGTTTTCATCCCTTCTTTTAACCCTGTGTCTTTTGTTTGCTGCACTCAGTGCCTGACCTTTTATTCTGATGTTTCAGAGCTGTGCACTTATTGCACTTAAAGAATTTTTTTTATCATTAAGCTAAAATCACTTGAAGAACATTATGTTTACTATGCTCTCCCCTTCACCAAGTACCCCTGAAAAACCTCTTCAGTCGCTGTCGATCTGTGCAGTTGGATGCTGTAGACCCCTTCACCATGTAACTCGCAAAAGACCCCGTTACATTCGCTGTCCATCAGTGAGTAGTAAGATGCTATATGATCTCTACTAGCCTTCTCGGTGTTGTACAGCACTCCCCATGCCCCCTCGACCCCAAGCATTATACATGCTAAAACTAATGCCCCCATTCTTTCTCCTCACACTTATCCCTCCCTTCAGACCCACCATGCCCAGTCCTTTTCCCTTTGGTAACTTTTAGTCAACCCTCGGGTTCTGTGAGTCTGCTGCTGTTTTCTTCCTTCAGTTTTTCTTTGTTGTTATACTCCACACATGAGTGAAAACACTTGGTACTTGTCTTTCTCCGCCTGGCCTATTTCTCTGAACATACTACCGTCTAGCTCCATCCAGGTCATTGCAAATGGTAGTATTTGTTTTCTTCTTAAGGCTGCTTACTGCACTTTTTAAACTGGATTTCATTCTTCCTTTTTGTTGTAGTTTAGCTATGTTATTCACCATTCACCTCCTGGTTATGAACAATAGCTTTGTGTCAATCGATATGTATCTGTATCTATCTATCTAATGGTCTGTCTGACTATGTATGTATGTATGTATGTATCTATGTATCTATCTATCTATCTATCTTCCTATCATCTATCTATGATGTCTATCATCTATCAATCTATGTACCTATCTATCTATCTTTCATCTGTCATCTGTGTACCTATCTATCTATGAATCAATCATCTTTCTGTCTGCCCATCTATCCTTCTGTACAGAACAGTTAACAACATAGCCTATGTCTCTTCCCTGCATTATGCTTCCAGAAATCTTGCAAGGTAACTAAGCCATAAGGAGAGCACTGTGTTCACCGATACACTTTCAGGTAGAGTCAGCCGCGTGTGCTTACAAAACCAGTAAATGAAGATGAAAGGACGTGAACCTGTATCTCTGTCCTCTGTCCTCTTATACTTCCTGCTCGCTTGGTTACTTTATTTAGCCACATTCAGTGAGTAAGTGATCCCTGAAGACCACAAGTATCCTTCGTCTGGTCCGGTTGTCGAAAGAAAAGTGTACTTGTTTCTTTGCACACCACCTTGTTTGAGGGACATCAGCGTGATCACTGCTGATAGGTGCAGGGACAAATATAAAGGAACACCTATTTCTGGACAGGTGCAGTTGAGAACAAAGAGTGTGTTGTGGAGTGAAGTGTTTATTTGAGGGTCCAAACTTCCCTCCTTATGTGGTTATTACATCTTTACATTCGTGAACATCATAAAAAGCAATGATTTTAAAAGCCCAGACGCATATTATTACAGCAATTCATTTGTTGAGGTGAGAGGAAATGAGAAGGAACTTGCTGCACCACTAAATCTATGCCTGAGCACTGCTGAAATCAAACAAAAAGAATTCACGGTCGCTAGATAGGGCTATTTTCTACTGACTCTCTCTGGGGACTCAAACAGAATTCATTTGTTTGTTTGTTCCCTATTTTCACTTGTATAGGTAATCTGTCCCCGCCCGTTCAGCTTGTAGTTTGTCTGAGTCCTTGGATCTCAAGTGAGTCTCCAGTAAGGGAGCACGTAGGAGATCTTGAGTTTTCATCAGTCCTTTTTACCCTGTGTCTTTTGATTGGAGCACTCAAAGCCTGTACTTTTATTCTGATATTTGAGAGCTGTGCTCTTACTGCACTTTGAAATTCTTTTTGTTCTCATTAATATACAATCACATGCAGAACATTATGTTTTCCAGTCCACACCCTTCACCAAGAACCCGGCACAAGCCAGTTACGGTCGCTGTCCGTCAGCGTGTACTAAGATGCTGTAGAATCACTACATGTCTTCTCTGTGTTATGCAGCCGTACAAAAGACCCACCAAGTTACACACTATACATGCTAATCCTAATGCCCCCATTGTATTTCCCCGCCCTTATTACTCCCTTCCCACAAACCCTACCCAGTCCCTTTCTCTTTGGTAACTGTTAGTCCACTCTCGGGTTCTGTGAGTCTGCTGCTGTCTTTTCCTTCAGTTTTTCTTTGTTATCATACTCCACACATGAGTGAAATCATTTGGTACATGTATTTCTCCTCCTGGAATATTTGACTGAGCATAATACCCTCTAGCTCCATCCACGTTATTGCAAATGGTAGGATTTGTTTTCTTCTTATGGCTGCTTACTGCACTTTTTAAACTGGATTTCATTCTTCTTTTTTGTTTGTAGTTTCGCTATGTGCTTTCACCATTGCTCTCCTGGTTATGAGCAGAAGCTTTGTGTTAATCGATATGTACCTATATCTATCTATCTGTCTGTCTATCTATTTATCAATCAATCAATCAATCATCTTTTTGTCTGCCCATCTGTCCTTGTGTACAGAACAGTTAACCATATATCCTATATCACTTTCCTACACTATGCTTCCAAAAATCCTGCAAAGTATCTAGGCTGTAGAGAGAGCACTGGGTTCACCGAGACACTTGCAGGTCGAGTCGGCCGCGTGTACCTACAAAACCAGCAAATGGTTGTGCCGGGACTAGAACCCGAGTCTCTATCCTCTGTCCTCTTTCATCTACTTCTAACTTACTGTCTGTATTTAGCCACATTCTTTGACTAAGTGCTCCCTGAAGACCACAAGTACCATTCCTCTGGGCCTGTTGTCACGAGAAAAGTAAACTTGTTCTTTGCTCAGCACCATGTTTGAAGGACATCAGCGTGATCACCGCCGATAGGACGGAGGGTCAAATAAAAAGGAACACCAATTTCTAGACAGGAGCAGTTGGGAGCTAAGAGAGTATTGTGGGGTGACGTGTTTAATTGAGTGTCCAAACTTCCCTCTTTAGGTAGTTATTAGATCTTCACATTCGTGAACATCATAAAACCCACTGATTTCAAAGGCCCAGATGCTTATTATTGCAGCAACTCAGTTGTTGAGCTGAGAGAAAGTGAGAAGTATGTTCCTGCACCACTAAATCAATGGCTGGGAACGGCTGAAACCAAACAAAAAGAATTCACGGTGGCCAGAAAGGGCTATTTTCTTCTGACTGTCTCAGGGGACTCAAACAGAATGCATTTGTTTGATTGTTTTTCAGTTTCACTCGTGTAGAGTACTTGTCCACACACCTTCGGCTTGTAGTTTGTCTGTGTCCTTGGATCTCAAGTGAGTCTCCTGTAAGTAAGCAAGTAGGTGTCTTGAGTTTTCATCCCTTCTTTTAACCCTGTGTCTTTTGTTTGCTGCACTCAGTGCCTGACCTTTTATTCTGATGATTCAGAGCTGTGCACTTATTGCACTTAAAGAATTTTTTTTATCATTAAGCTAAAATCACTTGAAGAACATTATGTTTACTATGCTCTCCCCTTCACCAAGTACCCCTGAAAAACCTCTTCAGTCGCTGTCGATCTGTGCAGTTGGATGCTGTAGACCCCTTCACCATGTAACTCGCAAAAGACCCCGTTACATTCGCTGTCCATCAGTGAGTAGTAAGATGCTATATGATCTCTACTAGCCTTCTCGGTGTTGTACAGCACTCCCCATGCCCCCTCGACCCCAAGCATTATACATGCTAAAACTAATGCCCCCATTCTTTCTCCTCACACTTATCCCTCCCTTCAGACCCACCCTGCCCAGTCCTTTTCCCTTTGGTAACTTTTAGTCAACCCTCGGGTTCTGTGAGTCGGCTGCTGTTTTCTTCCTTCAGTTTTTCTTTGTTGTTATACTCCACACATGAGTGAAAACACTTGGTACTTGTCTTTCTCCGCCTGGCCTATTTCTCTGAACATACTACCGTCTAGCTCCATCCAGGTCATTGCAAATGGTAGTATTTGTTTTCTTCTTAAGGCTGCTTACTGCACTTTTTAAACTGGATTTCATTCTTCCTTTTTGTTTGTAGTTTAGCTATGTTATTCACCATTCACCTCCTGGTTATGAACAATAGCTTTGTGTCAATCGATATGTATCTGTATCTATCTATCTAATGGTCTGTCTGACTATGTATGTATGTATGTAAGTATCTATGTATCTATCTATCTATCTATCATCTATCTATGATGTCTATCATCTATCAATCTATGTACCTATCTATCTATCTTTCATCTGTCATCTGTGTTCCTATCTATCTATGAATAAATCATCTTTCTGTCTGCCCATCTGTCCTTCTGTACAGAACAGTTAACAACATAGCCTATGTCTCTTCCCTACATTATGCTTCCAGAAATCTTGCAAGGTAACTAAGCCATAAGGAGAGCACTGTGTTCACCGATACACTTTCAGGTAGAGTCAGCTGCGTGTGCTTACAAAACCAGTAAATGGAGGTGAAAGGACTTGAACCTGTATCTCTGTCCTCTGTCCTCTTATACTTCCTGCTCGCTTGGTGACTTTATTTAGCCACATTCAGTGAGTAAGTGATCCCTGAAGACCACAAGTATCCTTCGTCTGGTCCGGTTGTCGAAAGAAAAGTGTACTTGTTTCTTTGCACACCACCTTGTTTGAGGGACATCAGCGTGATCACTGCTGATAGGTGCAGGGACAAATATAAAGGAACACCTATTTCTGGACAGGTGCAGTTGGGAACAAAGAGTGTGTTGTGGAGTGAAGTGTTTATTTGAGGGTCCAAACTTCCCTCCTTAGGTGGTTATTACATCTTTACATTCGTGAACATCATAAAAAGCAATGATTTTAAAAGCCCAGACGCATATTATTACAGCAATTCATTTGTTGAGGTGAGAGGAAATGAGAAGGAACTTGCTGCACCACTAAATCTATGCCTGAGCACTGCTGAAATCAAACAAAAAGAATTCACGGTCGCTAGATAGGGCTATTTTTTACTGACTCTCTCTGGGGACTCAAACAGAATTCATTTGTTTGTTTGTTTCTTATTTGCACTTGTATAGGTAATCTGCCCCGCCCGTTCAGCTTGTAGTTTGTCTGAGTCCTTGGATCTCAAGTGAGTCTCCAGTAAGGGAGCACGTAGTAGGTCTTGAGTTTTCATCAGTTCTTCTAACCCTGTGTCTTTTGATTGGAGCACTCAAAGCCTGTACTTTTATTCTGATATTTGAGAACTGTGCTCTTACTGCACTTTGAAATTCTTTTTGTTCTCATTAATATACAATCACATGCAGAACATTATGTTTTCCAGTCCACACCCTTCACCAAGACCCCGGCACAAGCCAGTTACGGTCGCTGTCCGTCAGCGTATACTAAGATGCTGTAGAATCACTACATGTCTTCTCTGTGTTATGCAGCCGTACAATAGAACCCCCAAGTTACACACTATACATGCTAATCCTAATGCCCCCATTCTTTTTCCCCGCCCTTATTACTCCCTTCCCACAAACCCTACCCAGTCCCTTTCTCTTTGGTAACTGTTAGTCCACTCTCGGGTTCTGTGAGTCTGCTGCTGTCTTTTCCTTCAGTTTTTCTTTGTTATACTCCACACATGAGTGAAATCATTTGGTACATGTATTTCTCCTCCTGGAATATTTGACTGAGCATAATACCCTCTAGCTCCATCCACGTTATTGCAAATGATAGGATTTGTTTTCTTCTTATGGCTGCTTACTGCACTTTTTAAACTGGATTTCATTCTTCTTTTTTGTTTGTAGTTTCGCTATGTGATTTCACCATTGCTCTCCTGGTTATGAGCAGAAGCTTTGTGTTAATCGATATGTACCTATATCTATCTATCTGTCTGTCTATCTATTTAACAATCAATCAATCAATCAATCATCTTTTTGTCTGCCCATCTGTCCTTGTGTACAGAACAGTTAACCATATATCCTATATCACTTTCCTACACTATGCTTCCAAAAATCCTGCAAAGTATCTAGGCTGTAGAGAGAGCACTGGGCTCACCGAGACACTTGCAGGTCGAGTCGGCCGCGTGTACCTACAAAACCAGCAAATGGTTGTGCCGGGACTTGAACCCGTGTCTCTATCCTCTGTCCTCTTTCATCTCCTTCTAACTTACTGTCTGTATTTAGCCACATTCTTTGACTAAGTGCTCCCTGAAGACCACAAGTACCATTCCTCTGGGCCTGTTGTCACGAGAAAAGTAAACTTGTTCTTTGCTCAGCACCATGTTTGAAGGACATCAGCGTGATCACCGCCGATAGGACGGAGGGTCAAATAAAAAGGAACACCAATTTCTAGACAGGAGCAGTTGGGAGCTAAGAGTGTATTGTGGGGTGACGTGTTTAATTGAGTGTCCAAACTTCCCTCTTTAGGTAGTTATTAGATCTTCACATTCGTGAACATCATAAAACCCACTGATTTCAAAGGCCCAGATGCTTATTATTGCAGCAACTCAGTTGTTGAGCTGAGAGAAAGTGAGAAGTATGTTCCTGCACCACTAAATCAATGGCTGGGAACGGCTGAAACCAAACAAAAAGAATTCACGGTGGCCAGAAAGGGCTATTTTCTTCTGACTGTCTCAGGGGACTCAAACAGAATGCATTTGTTTGATTGTTTTTCAGTTTCACTCGTGTAGAGTACTTGTCCACACACCTTCGGCTTGTAGTTTGTCTGTGTCCTTGGATCTCAAGTGAGTCTCCTGTAAGTAAGCAAGTAGGTGTCTTGAGTTTTCATCCCTTCTTTTAACCCTGTGTCTTTGGTTTGCTGCACTCAGTGCCTGACCTTTTATTCTGATGATTCAGAGCTGTGCACTTATTGCACTTAAAGAATTTTTTTTATCATTAAGCTAAAATCACTTGAAGAACATTATGTTTACTATGCTCTCCCCTTCACCAAGTACCCCTGAAAAACCTCTTCAGTCGCTGTCGATCTGTGCAGTTGGATGCTGTAGACCCCTTCACCATGTAACTCGCAAAAAGACCCCGTTACATTCGCTGTCCATCAGTGAGTAGTAAGATGCTATATGATCTCTACTAGCCTTCTCGGTGTTGTACAGCACTCCCCATGCCCCCTCGACCCCAAGCATTATACATGCTAAAACTAATGCCCCCATTCTTTCTCCTCACACTTATCCCTCCCTTCAGACCCACCCTGCCCAGTCCTTTTCCCTTTGGTAACTTTTAGTCAACCCTCGGGTTCTGTGAGTCTGCTGCTGTTTTCTTCCTTCAGTTTTTCTTTGTTGTTATACTCCACACATGAGTGAAAACACTTGGTACTTGTCTTTCTCCGCCTGGCCTATTTCTCTGAACATACTTCCGTCTAGCTCCATCCAGGTCATTGCAAATGGTAGTATTTGTTTTCTTCTTAAGGCTGCTTACTGCACTTTTTAAACTGGATTTCATTCTTCCTTTTTGTTTGTAGTTTAGCTATGTTATTCACCATTCACCTCCTGGTTATGAACAATAGCTTTGTGTCAATCGATATGTATCTGTATCTATCTATCTAATGGTCTGTCTGACTATGTATGTATGTATGTAAGTATCTATGTATCTATCTATCTATCTATCATCTATCTATGATGTCTATCATCTATCAATCTATGTACCTATCTATCTATCTTTCATCTGTCATCTGTGTTCCTATCTATCTATGAATAAATCATCTTTCTGTCTGCCCATCTATCCTTCTGTACAGAACAGTTAACAACATAGCCTATGTCTCTTCCCTACATTATGCTTCCAGAAATCTTGCAAGGTAACTAAGCCATAAGGAGAGCACTGTGTTCACCGATACACTTTCAGGTAGAGTCAGCTGCGTGTGCTTACAAAACCAGTAAATGGAGGTGAAAGGACTTGAACCTGTATCTCTGTCCTCTGTCCTCTTATACTTCCTGCTCGCTTGGTGACTTTATTTAGCCACATTCAGTGAGTAAGTGATCCCTGAAGACCACAAGTATCCTTCGTCTGGTCCGGTTGTCGAAAGAAAAGTGTACTTGTTTCTTTGCACACCACCTTGTTTGAGGGACATCAGCGTGATCACTGCTGATAGGTGCAGGGACAAATATAAAGGAACACCTATTTCTGGACAGGTGCAGTTGGGAACAAAGAGTGTGTTGTGGAGTGAAGTGTTTATTTGAGGGTCCAAACTTCCCTCCTTAGGTGGTTATTACATCTTTACATTCGTGAACATCATAAAAAGCAATGATTTTAAAAGCCCAGACGCATATTATTACAGCAATTCATTTGTTGAGGTGAGAGGAAATGAGAAGGAACTTGCTGCACCACTAAATCTATGCCTGAGCACTGCTGAAATCAAACAAAAAGAATTCACGGTCGCTAGATAGGGCTATTTTCTACTGACTCTCTCTGGGGACTCAAACAGAATTCATTTGTTTGTTTGTTTCTTATTTGCACTTGTATAGGTAATCTGCCCCGCCCGTTCAGCTTGTAGTTTGTCTGAGTCCTTGGATCTCAAGTGAGTCTCCAGTAAGGGAGCACGTAGTAGGTCTTGAGTTTTCATCAGTTCTTCTAACCCTGTGTCTTTTGATTGGAGCACTCAAAGCCTGTACTTTTATTCTGATATTTGAGAACTGTGCTCTTACTGCACTTTGAAATTCTTTTTGTTCTCATTAATATACAATCACATGCAGAACATTATGTTTTCCAGTCCACACCCTTCACCAAGACCCCGGCACAAGCCAGTTACGGTCGCTGTCCGTCAGCGTGTACTAAGATGCTGTAGAATCACTACATGTCTTCTCTGTGTTATGCAGCCGTACAATAGACCCCCCAAGTTACACACTATACATGCTAATCCTAATGCCCCCAATCTTTTTCCCCGCCCTTATTACTCCCTTCCCACAAACCCTACCCAGTCCCTTTCTCTTTGGTAACTGTTAGTCCACTCTCGGGTTCTGTGAGTCTGCTGCTGTCTTTTCCTTCAGTTTTTCTTTGTTATACTCCACACATGAGTGAAATCATTTGGTACATGTATTTCTCCTCCTGGAATATTTGACTGAGCATAATACCCTCTAGCTCCATCCACGTTATTGCAAATGATAGGATTTGTTTTCTTCTTATGGCTGCTTACTGCACATTTTAACCTGGATTTCATTCTTTTTTTGTTTGTAGTTTCGCTATGTGCTTTCACCATTGCTCTCCTGGTTATGAGCAGAAGCTTTGTGTTAGTCGATATGTACCTATATCTATCTATCTGTCTGTCTATCTATTTATCAATCAATCAATCAATCAATCATCTTTTTGTCTGCCCATCTGTCCTTGTGTACAGAACAGTTAACCATATATCCTATATCACTTTCCTACACTATGCTTCCAAAAATCCTGCAAAGTATCTAGGCTGTAGAGAGAGCACTGGGCTCACCGAGACACTTGCAGGTCGATTCGGCCGCGTGTACCTACAAAACCAGCAAATGGTTGTGCCGGGACTTGAACCCGTGTCTCTATCCTCTGTCCTCTTTCATCTCCTTCTAACTTACTGTCTGTATTTAGCCACATTCTTTGACTAAGTGCTCCCTGAAGACCACAAGTACCATTCCTCTGGGCCTGTTGTCACGAGAAAAGTAAACTTGTTCTTTGCTCAGCACCATGTTTGAAGGACATCAGCGTGATCACCGCCGATAGGACGGAGGGTCAAATAAAAAGGAACACCAATTTCTAGACAGGAGCAGTTGGGAGCTAAGAGTGTATTGTGGGGTGACGTGTTTAATTGAGTGTCCAAACTTCCCTCTTTAGGTAGTTATTAGATCTTCACATTCGTGAACATCATAAAACCCACTGATTTCAAAGGCCCAGATGCTTATTATTGCAGCAACTCAGTTGTTGAGCTGAGAGAAAGTGAGAAGTATGTTCCTGCACCACTAAATCAATGGCTGGGAACGGCTGAAACCAAACAAAAAGAATTCACGGTGGCCAGAAAGGGCTATTTTCTTCTGACTGTCTCAGGGGACTCAAACAGAATGCATTTGTTTGATTGTTTTTCAGTTTCACTCGTGTAGAGTACTTGTCCACACACCTTCGGCTTGTAGTTTGTCTGTGTCCTTGGATCTCAAGTGAGTCTCCTGTAAGTAAGCAAGTAGGTGTCTTGAGTTTTCATCCCTTCTTTTAACCCTGTGTCTTTTGTTTGCTGCACTCAGTGCCTGACCTTTTATTCTGATGATTCAGAGCTGTGCACTTATTGCACTTAAAGAATTTTTTTTATCATTAAGCTAAAATCACTTGAAGAACATTATGTTTACTATGCTCTCCCCTTCACCAAGTACCCCTGAAAAACCTCTTCAGTCGCTGTCGATCTGTGCAGTTGGATGCTGTAGACCCCTTCACCATGTAACTCGCAAAAGACCCCGTTACATTCGCTGTCCATCAGTGAGTAGTAAGATGCTATATGATCTCTACTAGCCTTCTCGGTGTTGTACAGCACTCCCCATGCCCCCTCGACCCCAAGCATTATACATGCTAAAACTAATGCCCCCATTCTTTCTCCTCACACTTATCCCTCCCTTCAGACCCACCCTGCCCAGTCCTTTTCCCTTTGGTAACTTTTAGTCAACCCTCGGGTTCTGTGAGTCTGCTGCTGTTTTCTTCCTTCAGTTTTTCTTTGTTGTTATACTCCACACATGAGTGAAAACACTTGGTACTTGTCTTTCTCCGCCTGGCCTATTTCTCTGAACATACTACCGTCTAGCTCCATCCAGGTCATTGCAAATGGTAGTATTTGTTTTCTTCTTAAGGCTGCTTACTGCACTTTTAAAACTGGATTTCATTCTTCCTTTTTGTTTGTAGTTTAGCTATGTTATTCACCATTCACCTCCTGGTTATGAACAATAGCTTTGTGTCAATCGATATATATCTGTATCTATCTATCTAATGGTCTGTCTGACTATATATGTATGTATGTAAGTATCTATGTATCTATCTACCTATCTATCATCTATCTATGATGTCTATCATCTATCAATCTATGTACCTATCTATCTATCTTTCATCTGTCATCTGTGTACCTATCTATCTATGAATAAATCATCTTTCTGTCTGCCCATCTATCCTTCTGTACAGAACAGTTAACAACATAGCCTATATCTCTTCCCTACATTATGCTTCCAGAAATCTTGCAAGGTAACTAAGCCATAAGGAGAGCACTGTGTTCACCGATACACTTTCAGGTAGAGTCAGCTGCGTGTGCTTACAAAACCAGTAAATGGAGGTGAAAGGACTTGAACCTGTATCTCTGTCCTCTGTCCTCTTATACTTCCTGCTCGCTTGGTGACTTTATTTAGCCACATTCAGTGAGTAAGTGATCCCTGAAGACCACAAGTATCCTTCGTCTGGTCCGGTTGTCGAAAGAAAAGTGTACTTGTTTCTTTGCACACCACCTTGTTTGAGGGACATCAGCGTGATCACTGCTGATAGGTGCAGGGACAAATATAAAGGAACAAGTATTTCTGGACAGGTGCAGTTGGGAACAAAGAGTGTGTTGTGGAGTGAAGTGTTTATTTGAGGGTCCAAACTTCCCTCCTTAGGTGGTTATTACATCTTTACATTCGTGAACATCATAAAAAGCAATGATTTTAAAAGCCCAGACGCATATTATTACAGCAATTCATTTGTTGAGGTGAGAGGAAATGAGAAGGAACTTGCTGCACCACTAAATCTATGCCTGAGCACTGCTGAAATCAAACAAAAAGAATTCACGGTCGCTAGATAGGGCTATTTTCTACTGACTCTCTCTGGGGACTCAAACAGAATTCATTTGTTTGTTTGTTTCTTATTTGCACTTGTATAGGTAATCTGCCCCGCCCGTTCAGCTTGTAGTTTGTCTGAGTCCTTGGATCTCAAGTGAGTCTCCAGTAAGGGAGCACGTAGTAGGTCTTGAGTTTTCATCAGTTCTTCTAACCCTGTGTCTTTTGATTGGAGCACTCAAAGCCTGTACTTTTATTCTGATATTTGAGAACTGTGCTCTTACTGCACTTTGAAATTCTTTTTGTTCTCATTAATATACAATCACATGCAGAACATTATGTTTTCCAGTCCACACCCTTCACCAAGACCCCGGCACAAGCCAGTTACGGTCGCTGTCCGTCAGCGTGTACTAAGATGCTGTAGAATCACTACATGTCTTCTCTGTGTTATGCAGCCGTACAATAGACCCCCCAAGTTACACACTATACATGCTAATCCTAATGCCCCCAATCTTTTTCCCCGCCCTTATTACTCCCTTCCCACAAACCCTACCCAGTCCCTTTCTCTTTGGTAACTGTTAGTCCACTCTCGGGTTCTGTGAGTCTGCTGCTGTCTTTTCCTTCAGTTTTTCTTTGTTATACTCCACACATGAGTGAAATCATTTGGTACATGTATTTCTCCTCCTGGAATATTTGACTGAGCATAATACCCTCTAGCTCCATCCACGTTATTGCAAATGATAGGATTTGTTTTCTTCTTATGGCTGCTTACTGCACTTTTTAAACTGGATTTCATTCTTCTTTTTTGTTTGTAGTTTCGCTATGTGCTTTCACCATTGCTCTCCTGGTTATGAGCAGAAGCTTTGTGTTAATCGATATGTACCTATATCTATCTATCTGTCTGTCTATCTATTTATCAATCAATCAATCAATCAATCATCTTTTTGTCTGCCCATCTGTCCTTGTGTACAGAACAGTTAACCATATATCCTATATCACTTTCCTACACTATGCTTCCAAAAATCCTGCAAAGTATCTAGGCTGTAGAGAGAGCACTGGGCTCACCGAGACACTTGCAGGTCGATTCGGCCGCGTGTACCTACAAAACCAGCAAATGGTTGTGCCGGGACTTGAACCCGTGTCTCTATCCTCTGTCCTCTTTCATCTCCTTCTAACTTACTGTCTGTATTTAGCCACATTCTTTGACTAAGTGCTCCCTGAAGACCACAAGTACCATTCCTCTGGGCCTGTTGTCACGAGAAAAGTAAACTTGTTCTTTGCTCAGCACCATGTTTGAAGGACATCAGCGTGATCACCGCCGATAGGACGGAGGGTCAAATAAAAAGGAACACCAATTTCTAGACAGGAGCAGTTGGGAGCTAAGAGTGTATTGTGGGGTGACGTGTTTAATTGAGTGTCCAAACTTCCCTCTTTAGGTAGTTATTAGATCTTC
The DNA here is from genome assembly GCF_030020395.1 of Manis pentadactyla. NCBI lineage: Eukaryota > Metazoa > Chordata > Mammalia > Pholidota > Manidae > Manis > Manis pentadactyla. Next base: position 191,752 of record NW_026644649.1, read on the forward strand.
ACATTCGTGAACATCATAAAACCCACTGATTTCAAAGGCCCAGATGCTTATTATTGCAGCAACTCAGTTGTTGAGCTGAGAGAAAGTGAGAAGTATGTTCCTGCACCACTAAATCAATGGCTGGGAACGGCTGAAACCAAACAAAAAGAATTCACGGTGGCCAGAAAGGGCTATTTTCTTCTGACTGTCTCAGGGGACTCAAACAGAATGCATTTGTTTGATTGTTTTTCAGTTTCACTCGTGTAGAGTACTTGTCCACACACCTTCGGCTTGTAGTTTGTCTGTGTCCTTGGATCTCAAGTGAGTCTCCTGTAAGTAAGCAAGTAGGTGTCTTGAGTTTTCATCCCTTCTTTTAACCCTGTGTCTTTTGTTTGCTGCACTCAGTGCCTGACCTTTTATTCTGATGATTCAGAGCTGTGCACTTATTGCACTTAAAGAATTTTTTTTATCATTAAGCTAAAATCACTTGAAGAACATTATGTTTACTATGCTCTCCCCTTCACCAAGTACCCCTGAAAAACCTCTTCAGTCGCTGTCGATCTGTGCAGTTGGATGCTGTAGACCCCTTCACCATGTAACTCGCAAAAGACCCCGTTACATTCGCTGTCCATCAGTGAGTAGTAAGATGCTATATGATCTCTACTAGCCTTCTCGGTGTTGTACAGCACTCCCCATGCCCCCTCGACCCCAAGCATTATACATGCTAAAACTAATGCCCCCATTCTTTCTCCTCACACTTATCCCTCCCTTCAGACCCACCCTGCCCAGTCCTTTTCCCTTTGGTAACTTTTAGTCAACCCTCGGGTTCTGTGAGTCTGCTGCTGTTTTCTTCCTTCAGTTTTTCTTTGTTGTTATACTCCACACATGAGTGAAAACACTTGGTACTTGTCTTTCTCCGCCTGGCCTATTTCTCTGAACATACTACCGTCTAGCTCCATCCAGGTCATTGCAAATGGTAGTATTTGTTTTCTTCTTAAGGCTGCTTACTGCACTTTTAAAACTGGATTTCATTCTTCCTTTTTGTTTGTAGTTTAGCTATGTTATTCACCATTCACCTCCTGGTTATGAACAATAGCTTTGTGTCAATCGATATGTATCTGTATCTATCTATCTAATGGTCTGTCTGACTATGTATGTATGTATGTAAGTATCTATGTATCTATCTACCTATCTATCATCTATCTATGATGTCTATCATCTATCAATCTATGTACCTATCTATCTATCTTTCATCTGTCATCTGTGTACCTATCTATCTATGAATAAATCATCTTTCTGTCTGCCCATCTATCCTTCTGTACAGAACAGTTAACAACATAGCCTATGTCTCTTCCCTACATTATGCTTCCAGAAATCTTGCAAGGTAACTAAGCCATAAGGAGAGCACTGTGTTCACCGATACACTTTCAGGTAGAGTCAGCTGCGTGTGCTTACAAAACCAGTAAATGGAGGTGAAAGGACTTGAACCTGTATCTCTGTCCTCTGTCCTCTTATACTTCCTGCTCGCTTGGTGACTTTATTTAGCCACATTCAGTGAGTAAGTGATCCCTGAAGACCACAAGTATCCTTCGTCTGGTCCGGTTGTCGAAAGAAAAGTGTACTTGTTTCTTTGCACACCACCTTGTTTGAGGGACATCAGCGTGATCACTGCTGATAGGTGCAGGGACAAATATAAAGGAACACCTATTTCTGGACAGGTGCAGTTGGGAACAAAGAGTGTGTTGTGGAGTGAAGTGTTTATTTGAGGGTCCAAACTTCCCTCCTTAGGTGGTTATTACATCTTTACATTCGTGAACATCATAAAAAGCAATGATTTTAAAAGCCCAGACGCATATTATTACAGCAATTCATTTGTTGAGGTGAGAGGAAATGAGAAGGAACTTGCTGCACCACTAAATCTATGCCTGAGCACTGCTGAAATCAAACAAAAAGAATTCACGGTCGCTAGATAGGGCTATTTTCTACTGACTCTCTCTGGGGACTCAAACAGAATTCATTTGTTTGTTTGTTTCTTATTTGCACTTGTATAGGTAATCTGCCCCGCCCGTTCAGCTTGTAGTTTGTCTGAGTCCTTGGATCTCAAGTGAGTCTCCAGTAAGGGAGCACGTAGTAGGTCTTGAGTTTTCATCAGTTCTTCTAACCCTGTGTCTTTTGATTGGAGCACTCAAAGCCTGTACTTTTATTCTGATATTTGAGAACTGTGCTCTTACTGCACTTTGAAATTCTTTTTGTTCTCATTAATATACAATCACATGCAGAACATTATGTTTTCCAGTCCACACCCTTCACCAAGACCCCGGCACAAGCCAGTTACGGTCGCTGTCCGTCAGCGTGTACTAAGATGCTGTAGAATCACTACATGTCTTCTCTGTGTTATGCAGCCGTACAATAGACCCCCCAAGTTACACACTATACATGCTAATCCTAATGCCCCCAATCTTTTTCCCCGCCCTTATTACTCCCTTCCCACAAACCCTACCCAGTCCCTTTCTCTTTGGTAACTGTTAGTCCACTCTCGGGTTCTGTGAGTCTGCTGCTGTCTTTTCCTTCAGTTTTTCTTTGTTATACTCCACACATGAGTGAAATCATTTGGTACATGTATTTCTCCTCCTGGAATATTTGACTGAGCATAATACCCTCTAGCTCCATCCACGTTATTGCAAATGATAGGATTTGTTTTCTTCTTATGGCTGCTTACTGCACTTTTTAAACTGGATTTCATTCTTCTTTTTTGTTTGTAGTTTCGCTATGTGCTTTCACCATTGCTCTCCTGGTTATGAGCAGAAGCTTTGTGTTAATCGATATGTACCTATATCTATCTATCTGTCTGTCTATCTATTTATCAATCAATCAATCAATCAATCATCTTTTTGTCTGCCCATCTGTCCTTGTGTACAGAACAGTTAACCATATATCCTATATCACTTTCCTACACTATGCTTCCAAAAATCCTGCAAAGTATCTAGGCTGTAGAGAGAGCACTGGGCTCACCGAGACACTTGCAGGTCGATTCGGCCGCGTGTACCTACAAAACCAGCAAATGGTTGTGCCGGGACTTGAACCCGTGTCTCTATCCTCTGTCCTCTTTCATCTCCTTCTAACTTACTGTCTGTATTTAGCCACATTCTTTGACTAAGTGCTCCCTGAAGACCACAAGTACCATTCCTCTGGGCCTGTTGTCACGAGAAAAGTAAACTTGTTCTTTGCTCAGCACCATGTTTGAAGGACATCAGCGTGATCACCGCCGATAGGACGGAGGGTCAAATAAAAAGGAACACCAATTTCTAGACAGGAGCAGTTGGGAGCTAAGAGTGTATTGTGGGGTGACGTGTTTAATTGAGTGTCCAAACTTCCCTCTTTAGGTAGTTATTAGATCTTCACATTCGTGAACATCATAAAACCCACTGATTTCAAAGGCCCAGATGCTTATTATTGCAGCAACTCAGTTGTTGAGCTGAGAGAAAGTGAGAAGTATGTTCCTGCACCACTAAATCAATGGCTGGGAACGGCTGAAACCAAACAAAAAGAATTCACGGTGGCCAGAAAGGGCTATTTTCTTCTGACTGTCTCAGGGGACTCAAACAGAATGCATTTGTTTGATTGTTTTTCAGTTTCACTCGTGTAGAGTACTTGTCCACACACCTTCGGCTTGTAGTTTGTCTGTGTCCTTGGATCTCAAGTGAGTCTCCTGTAAGTAAGCAAGTAGGTGTCTTGAGTTTTCATCCCTTCTTTTAACCCTGTGTCTTTTGTTTGCTGCACTCAGTGCCTGACCTTTTATTCTGATGATTCAGAGCTGTGCACTTATTGCACTTAAAGAATTTTTTTTATCATTAAGCTAAAATCACTTGAAGAACATTATGTTTACTATGCTCTCCCCTTCACCAAGTACCCCTGAAAAACCTCTTCAGTCGCTGTCGATCTGTGCAGTTGGATGCTGTAGACCCCTTCACCATGTAACTCGCAAAAGACCCCGTTACATTCGCTGTCCATCAGTGAGTAGTAAGATGCTATATGATCTCTACTAGCCTTCTCGGTGTTGTACAGCACTCCCCATGCCCCCTCGACCCCAAGCATTATACATGCTAAAACTAATGCCCCCATTCTTTCTCCTCACACTTATCCCTCCCTTCAGACCCACCCTGCCCAGTCCTTTTCCCTTTGGTAACTTTTAGTCAACCCTCGGGTTCTGTGAGTCTGCTGCTGTTTTCTTCCTTCAGTTTTTCTTTGTTGTTATACTCCACACATGAGTGAAAACACTTGGTACTTGTCTTTCTCCGCCTGGCCTATTTCTCTGAACATACTACCGTCTAGCTCCATCCAGGTCATTGCAAATGGTAGTATTTGTTTTCTTCTTAAGGCTGCTTACTGCACTTTTAAAACTGGATTTCATTCTTCCTTTTTGTTTGTAGTTTAGCTATGTTATTCACCATTCACCTCCTGGTTATGAACAATAGCTTTGTGTCAATCGATATGTATCTGTATCTATCTATCTAATGGTCTGTCTGACTATGTATGTATGTATGTAAGTATCTATGTATCTATCTACCTATCTATCATCTATCTATGATGTCTATCATCTATCAATCTATGTACCTATCTATCTATCTTTCATCTGTCATCTGTGTACCTATCTATCTATGAATAAATCATCTTTCTGTCTGCCCATCTATCCTTCTGTACAGAACAGTTAACAACATAGCCTATGTCTCTTCCCTACATTATGCTTCCAGAAATCTTGCAAGGTAACTAAGCCATAAGGAGAGCACTGTGTTCACCGATACACTTTCAGGTAGAGTCAGCTGCGTGTGCTTACAAAACCAGTAAATGGAGGTGAAAGGACTTGAACCTGTATCTCTGTCCTCTGTCCTCTTATACTTCCTGCTCGCTTGGTGACTTTATTTAGCCACATTCAGTGAGTAAGTGATCCCTGAAGACCACAAGTATCCTTCGTCTGGTCCGGTTGTCGAAAGAAAAGTGTACTTGTTTCTTTGCACACCACCTTGTTTGAGGGACATCAGCGTGATCACTGCTGATAGGTGCAGGGACAAATATAAAGGAACACCTATTTCTGGACAGGTGCAGTTGGGAACAAAGAGTGTGTTGTGGAGTGAAGTGTTTATTTGAGGGTCCAAACTTCCCTCCTTAGGTGGTTATTACATCTTTACATTCGTGAACATCATAAAAAGCAATGATTTTAAAAGCCCAGACGCATATTATTACAGCAATTCATTTGTTGAGGTGAGAGGAAATGAGAAGGAACTTGCTGCACCACTAAATCTATGCCTGAGCACTGCTGAAATCAAACAAAAAGAATTCACGGTCGCTAGATAGGGCTATTTTCTACTGACTCTCTCTGGGGACTCAAACAGAATTCATTTGTTTGTTTGTTTCTTATTTGCACTTGTATAGGTAATCTGCCCCGCCCGTTCAGCTTGTAGTTTGTCTGAGTCCTTGGATCTCAAGTGAGTCTCCAGTAAGGGAGCACGTAGTAGGTCTTGAGTTTTCATCAGTTCTTCTAACCCTGTGTCTTTTGATTGGAGCACTCAAAGCCTGTACTTTTATTCTGATATTTGAGAACTGTGCTCTTACTGCACTTTGAAATTCTTTTTGTTCTCATTAATATACAATCACATGCAGAACATTATGTTTTCCAGTCCACACCCTTCACCAAGACCCCGGCACAAGCCAGTTACGGTCGCTGTCCGTCAGCGTGTACTAAGATGCTGTAGAATCACTACATGTCTTCTCTGTGTTATGCAGCCGTACAATAGACCCCCCAAGTTACACACTATACATGCTAATCCTAATGCCCCCAATCTTTTTCCCCGCCCTTATTACTCCCTTCCCACAAACCCTACCCAGTCCCTTTCTCTTTGGTAACTGTTAGTCCACTCTCGGGTTCTGTGAGTCTGCTGCTGTCTTTTCCTTCAGTTTTTCTTTGTTATACTCCACACATGAGTGAAATCATTTGGTACATGTATTTCTCCTCCTGGAATATTTGACTGAGCATAATACCCTCTAGCTCCATCCACGTTATTGCAAATGATAGGATTTGTTTTCTTCTTATGGCTGCTTACTGCACTTTTTAAACTGGATTTCATTCTTCTTTTTTGTTTGTAGTTTCGCTATGTGCTTTCACCATTGCTCTCCTGGTTATGAGCAGAAGCTTTGTGTTAATCGATATGTACCTATATCTATCTATCTGTCTGTCTATCTATTTATCAATCAATCAATCAATCAATCATCTTTTTGTCTGCCCATCTGTCCTTGTGTACAGAACAGTTAACCATATATCCTATATCACTTTCCTACACTATGCTTCCAAAAATCCTGCAAAGTATCTAGGCTGTAGAGAGAGCACTGGGCTCACCGAGACACTTGCAGGTCGATTCGGCCGCGTGTACCTACAAAACCAGCAAATGGTTGTGCCGGGACTTGAACCCGTGTCTCTATCCTCTGTCCTCTTTCATCTCCTTCTAACTTACTGTCTGTATTTAGCCACATTCTTTGACTAAGTGCTCCCTGAAGACCACAAGTACCATTCCTCTGGGCCTGTTGTCACGAGAAAAGTAAACTTGTTCTTTGCTCAGCACCATGTTTGAAGGACATCAGCGTGATCACCGCCGATAGGACGGAGGGTCAAATAAAAAGGAACACCAATTTCTAGACAGGAGCAGTTGGGAGCTAAGAGTGTATTGTGGGGTGACGTGTTTAATTGAGTGTCCAAACTTCCCTCTTTAGGTAGTTATTAGATCTTCACATTCGTGAACATCATAAAACCCACTGATTTCAAAGGCCCAGATGCTTATTATTGCAGCAACTCAGTTGTTGAGCTGAGAGAAAGTGAGAAGTATGTTCCTGCACCACTAAATCAATGGCTGGGAACGGCTGAAACCAAACAAAAAGAATTCACGGTGGCCAGAAAGGGCTATTTTCTTCTGACTGTCTCAGGGGACTCAAACAGAATGCATTTGTTTGATTGTTTTTCAGTTTCACTCGTGTAGAGTACTTGTCCACACACCTTCGGCTTGTAGTTTGTCTGTGTCCTTGGATCTCAAGTGAGTCTCCTGTAAGTAAGCAAGTAGGTGTCTTGAGTTTTCATCCCTTCTTTTAACCCTGTGTCTTTGGTTTGCTGCACTCAGTGCCTGACCTTCTATTCTGATGATTCAGAGCTGTGCACTTATTGCACTTAAAGAATTTTTTTTATCATTAAGCTAAAATCACTTGAAGAACATTATGTTTACTATGCTCTCCCCTTCACCAAGTACCCCTGAAAAACCTCTTCAGTCGCTGTCGATCTGTGCAGTTGGATGCTGTAGACCCCTTCACCATGTAACTCGCAAAAGACCCCGTTACATTCGCTGTCCATCAGTGAGTAGTAAGATGCTATATGATCTCTACTAGCCTTCTCGGTGTTGTACAGCACTCCCCATGCCCCCTCGACCCCAAGCATTATACATGCTAAAACTAATGCCCCCATTCTTTCTCCTCACACTTATCCCTCCCTTCAGACCCACCCTGCCCAGTCCTTTTCCCTTTGGTAACTTTTAGTCAACCCTCGGGTTCTGTGAGTCTGCTGCTGTTTTCTTCCTTCAGTTTTTCTTTGTTGTTATACTCCACACATGAGTGAAAACACTTGGTACTTGTCTTTCTCCGCCTGGCCTATTTCTCTGAACATACTACCGTCTAGCTCCATCCAGGTCATTGCAAATGGTAGTATTTGTTTTCTTCTTAAGGCTGCTTACTGCACTTTTAAAACTGGATTTCATTCTTCCTTTTTGTTTGTAGTTTAGCTATGTTATTCACCATTCACCTCCTGGTTATGAACAATAGCTTTGTGTCAATCGATATGTATCTGTATCTATCTATCTAATGGTCTGTCTGACTATGTATGTATGTATGTAAGTATCTATGTATCTATCTACCTATCTATCATCTATCTATGATGTCTATCATCTATCAATCTATGTACCTATCTATCTATCTTTCATCTGTCATCTGTGTACCTATCTATCTATGAATAAATCATCTTTCTGTCTGCCCATCTATCCTTCTGTACAGAACAGTTAACAACATAGCCTATGTCTCTTCCCTACATTATGCTTCCAGAAATCTTGCAAGGTAACTAAGCCATAAGGAGAGCACTGTGTTCACCGATACACTTTCAGGTAGAGTCAGCTGCGTGTGCTTACAAAACCAGTAAATGGAGGTGAAAGGACTTGAACCTGTATCTCTGTCCTCTGTCCTCTTATACTTCCTGCTCGCTTGGTGACTTTATTTAGCCACATTCAGTGAGTAAGTGATCCCTGAAGACCACAAGTATCCTTCGTCTGGTCCGGTTGTCGAAAGAAAAGTGTACTTGTTTCTTTGCACACCACCTTGTTTGAGGGACATCAGCGTGATCACTGCTGATAGGTGCAGGGACAAATATAAAGGAACACCTATTTCTGGACAGGTGCAGTTGGGAACAAAGAGTGTGTTGTGGAGTGAAGTGTTTATTTGAGGGTCCAAACTTCCCTCCTTAGGTGGTTATTACATCTTTACATTCGTGAACATCATAAAAAGCAATGATTTTAAAAGCCCAGACGCATATTATTACAGCAATTCATTTGTTGAGGTGAGAGGAAATGAGAAGGAACTTGCTGCACCACTAAATCTATGCCTGAGCACTGCTGAAATCAAACAAAAAGAATTCACGGTCGCTAGATAGGGCTATTTTCTACTGACTCTCTCTGGGGACTCAAACAGAATTCATTTGTTTGTTTGTTTCTTATTTGCACTTGTATAGGTAATCTGCCCCGCCCGTTCAGCTTGTAGTTTGTCTGAGTCCTTGGATCTCAAGTGAGTCTCCAGTAAGGGAGCACGTAGTAGGTCTTGAGTTTTCATCAGTTCTTCTAACCCTGTGTCTTTTGATTGGAGCACTCAAAGCCTGTACTTTTATTCTGATATTTGAGAACTGTGCTCTTACTGCACTTTGAAATTCTTTTTGTTCTCATTAATATACAATCACATGCAGAACATTATGTTTTCCAGTCCACACCCTTCACCAAGACCCCGGCACAAGCCAGTTACGGTCGCTGTCCGTCAGCGTGTACTAAGATGCTGTAGAATCACTACATGTCTTCTCTGTGTTATGCAGCCGTACAATAGACCCCCCAAGTTACACACTATACATGCTAATCCTAATGCCCCCAATCTTTTTCCCCGCCCTTATTACTCCCTTCCCACAAACCCTACCCAGTCCCTTTCTCTTTGGTAACTGTTAGTCCACTCTCGGGTTCTGTGAGTCTGCTGCTGTCTTTTCCTTCAGTTTTTCTTTGTTATACTCCACACATGAGTGAAATCATTTGGTACATGTATTTCTCCTCCTGGAATATTTGACTGAGCATAATACCCTCTAGCTCCATCCACGTTATTGCAAATGATAGGATTTGTTTTCTTCTTATGGCTGCTTACTGCACATTTTAACCTGGATTTCATTCTTTTTTTGTTTGTAGTTTCGCTATGTGCTTTCACCATTGCTCTCCTGGTTATGAGCAGAAGCTTTGTGTTAGTCGATATGTACCTATATCTATCTATCTGTCTGTCTATCTATTTATCAATCAATCAATCAATCAATCATCTTTTTGTCTGCCCATCTGTCCTTGTGTACAGAACAGTTAACCATATATCCTATATCACTTTCCTACACTATGCTTCCAAAAATCCTGCAAAGTATCTAGGCTGTAGAGAGAGCACTGGGCTCACCGAGACACTTGCAGGTCGAGTCGGCCGCGTGTACCTACAAAACCAGCAAATGGTTGTGCCGGGACTTGAACCCGTGTCTCTATCCTCTGTCCTCTTTCATCTCCTTCTAACTTACTGTCTGTATTTAGCCACATTCTTTGACTAAGTGCTCCCTGAAGACCACAAGTACCATTCCTCTGGGCCTGTTGTCACGAGAAAAGTAAACTTGTTCTTTGCTCAGCACCATGTTTGAAGGACATCAGCGTGATCACCGCCGATAGGACGGAGGGTCAAATAAAAAGGAACACCAATTTCTAGACAGGAGCAGTTGGGAGCTAAGAGTGTATTGTGGGGTGACGTGTTTAATTGAGTGTCCAAACTTCCCTCTTTAGGTAGTTATTAGATCTTCACATTCGTGAACATCATAAAACCCACTGATTTCAAAGGCCCAGATGCTTATTATTGCAGCAACTCAGTTGTTGAGCTGAGAGAAAGTGAGAAGTATGTTCCTGCACCACTAAATCAATGGCTGGGAACGGCTGAAACCAAACAAAAAGAATTCACGGTGGCCAGAAAGGGCTATTTTCTTCTGACTGTCTCAGGGGACTCAAACAGAATGCATTTGTTTGATTGTTTTTCAGTTTCACTCGTGTAGAGTACTTGTCCACACACCTTCGGCTTGTAGTTTGTCTGTGTCCTTGGATCTCAAGTGAGTCTCCTGTAAGTAAGCAAGTAGGTGTCTTGAGTTTTCATCCCTTCTTTTAACCCTGTGTCTTTGGTTTGCTGCACTCAGTGCCTGACCTTCTATTCTGATGATTCAGAGCTGTGCACTTATTGCACTTAAAGAATTTTTTTTATCATTAAGCTAAAATCACTTGAAGAACATTATGTTTACTATGCTCTCCCCTTCACCAAGTACCCCTGAAAAACCTCTTCAGTCGCTGTCGATCTGTGCAGTTGGATGCTGTAGACCCCTTCACCATGTAACTCGCAAAAGACCCCGTTACATTCGCTGTCCATCAGTGAGTAGTAAGATGCTATATGATCTCTACTAGCCTTCTCGGTGTTGTACAGCACTCCCCATGCCCCCTCGACCCCAAGCATTATACATGCTAAAACTAATGCCCCCATTCTTTCTCCTCACACTTATCCCTCCCTTCAGACCCACCATGCCCAGTCCTTTTCCCTTTGGTAACTTTTAGTCAACCCTCGGGTTCTGTGAGTCTGCTGCTGTTTTCTTCCTTCAGTTTTTCTTTGTTGTTATACTCCACACATGAGTGAAAACACTTGGTACTTGTCTTTCTCCGCCTGGCCTATTTCTCTGAACATACTACCGTCTAGCTCCATCCAGGTCATTGCAAATGGTAGTATTTGTTTTCTTCTTAAGGCTGCTTACTGCACTTTTAAAACTGGATTTCATTCTTCCTTTTTGTTTGTAGTTTAGCTATGTTATTCACCATTCACCTCCTGGTTATGAACAATAGCTTTGTGTCAATCGATATGTATCTGTATCTATCTATCTAATGGTCTGTCTGACTATGTATGTATGTATGTAAGTATCTATGTATCTATCTACCTATCTATCATCTATCTATGATGTCTATTATCTATCAATCTATGTACCTATCTATCTATCTTTCATCTGTCATCTGTGTACCTATCTATCTATGAATAAATCATCTTTCTGTCTGCCCATCTATCCTTCTGTACAGAACAGTTAACAACATAGCCTATGTCTCTTCCCTACATTATGCTTCCAGAAATCTTGCAAGGTAACTAAGCCATAAGGAGAGCACTGTGTTCACCGATACACTTTCAGGTAGAGTCAGCTGCGTGTGCTTACAAAACCAGTAAATGGAGGTGAAAGGACTTGAACCTGTATCTCTGTCCTCTGTCCTCTTATACTTCCTGCTCGCTTGGTGACTTTATTTAGCCACATTCAGTGAGTAAGTGATCCCTGAAGACCACAAGTATCCTTCGTCTGGTCCGGTTGTCGAAAGAAAAGTGTACTTGTTTCTTTGCACACCACCTTGTTTGAGGGACATCAGCGTGATCACTGCTGATAGGTGCAGGGACAAATATAAAGGAACACCTATTTCTGGACAGGTGCAGTTGGGAACAAAGAGTGTGTTGTGGAGTGAAGTGTTTATTTGAGGGTCCAAACTTCCCTCCTTAGGTGGTTATTACATCTTTACATTCGTGAACATCATAAAAAGCAATGATTTTAAAAGCCCAGACGCATATTATTACAGCAATTCATTTGTTGAGGTGAGAGGAAATGAGAAGGAACTTGCTGCACCACTAAATCTATGCCTGAGCACTGCTGAAATCAAACAAAAAGAATTCACGGTCGCTAGATAGGGCTATTTTCTACTGACTCTCTCTGGGGACTCAAACAGAATTCATTTGTTTGTTTGTTCCCTATTTTCACTTGTATAGGTAATCTGTCCCCGCCCGTTCAGCTTGTAGTTTGTCTGAGTCCTTGGATCTCAAGTGAGTCTCCAGTAAGGGAGCACGTAGTAGGTCTTGAGTTTTCATCAGTTCTTCTAACCCTGTGTCTTTTGATTGGAGCACTCAAAGCCTGTACTTTTATTCTGATATTTGAGAACTGTGCTCTTACTGCACTTTGAAATTCTTTTTGTTCTCATTAATATACAATCACATGCAGAACATTATGTTTTCCAGTCCACACCCTTCACCAAGACCCCGGCACAAGCCAGTTACGGTCGCTGTCCGTCAGCGTGTACTAAGATGCTGTAGAATCACTACATGTCTTCTCTGTGTTATGCAGCCGTACAAAAGACCCCCCAAGTTACACACTATACATGCTAATCCTAATGCCCCCATTCTTTTTCCCCGCCCTTATTACTTCCTTCCCACAAACCCTACCCAGTCCCTTTCTCTTTGGTAACTGTTAGTCCACTCTCGGGTTCTGTGAGTCTGCTGCTGTCTTTTCCTTCAGTTTTTCTTTGTTATACTCCACACATGAGTGAAATCATTTGGTACATGTATTTCTCCTCCTGGAATATTTGACTGTGCATAATACCCTCTAGCTCCATCCACGTTATTGCAAATGATAGGATTTGTTTTCTTCTTATGGCTGCTTACTGCACTTTTTAAACTGGATTTCATTCTTCTTTTTTGTTTGTAGTTTCGCTATGTGCTTTCACCATTGCTCTCCTGGTTATGAGCAGAAGCTTTGTGTTAATCGATATGTACCTATATCTATCTATCTGTCTGTCTATCTATTTATCAATCAATCAATCAATCAATCATCTTTTTGTCTGCCCATCTGTCCTTGTGTACAGAACAGTTAACCATATATCCTATATCACTTTCCTACACTATGCTTCCAAAAATCCTGCAAAGTATCTAGGCTGTAGAGAGAGCACTGGGCTCACCGAGACACTTGCAGGTCGAGTCGGCCGCGTGTACCTACAAAACCAGCAAATGGTTGTGCCGGGACTTGAACCCGTGTCTCTACCCTCTGTCCTCTTTCATCTCCTTCTAACTTACTGTCTGTATTTAGCCACATTCTTTGACTAAGTGCTCCCTGAAGACCACAAGTACTATTCCTCTGGGCCTGTTGTCACGAGAAAAGTAAACTTGTTCTTTGCTCAGCACCATGTTTGAAGGACATCAGCGTGATCACCGCCGATAGGACGGAGGGTCAAATAAAAAGGAACACCAATTTCTAGACAGGAGCAGTTGGGAGCTAAGAGTGTATTGTGGGGTGACGTGTTTAATTGAGTGTCCAAACTTCCCTCTTTAGGTAGTTATTAGATCTTCACATTCGTGAACATCATAAAACCCACTGATTTCAAAGGCCCAGATGCTTATTATTGCAGCAACTCAGTTGTTGAGCTGAGAGAAAGTGAGAAGTATGTTCCTGCACCACTAAATCAATGGCTGGGAACGGCTGAAACCAAACAAAAAGAATTCACGGTGGCCAGAAAGGGCTATTTTCTTCTGACTGTCTCAGGGGACTCAAACAGAATGCATTTGTTTGATTGTTTTTCAGTTTCACTCGTGTAGAGTACTTGTCCACACACCTTCGGCTTGTAGTTTGTCTGTATCCTTGGATCTCAAGTGAGTCTCCTGTAAGTAAGCAAGTAGGTGTCTTGAGTTTTCATCCCTTCTTTTAACCCTGTGTCTTTTGTTTGCTGCACTCAGTGCCTGACCTTTTATTCTGATGTTTCAGAGCTGTGCACTTATTGCACTTAAAGAATTTTTTTTATCATTAAGCTAAAATCACTTGAAGAACATTATGTTTACTATGCTCTCCCCTTCACCAAGTACCCCTGAAAAACCTCTTCAGTCGCTGTCGATCTGTGCAGTTGGATGCTGTAGACCCCTTCACCATGTAACTCGCAAAAGACCCCGTTACATTCGCTGTCCATCAGTGAGTAGTAAGATGCTATATGATCTCTACTAGCCTTCTCGGTGTTGTACAGCACTCCCCATGCCCCCTCGACCCCAAGCATTATAAATGCTAAAACTAATGCCCCCATTCTTTCTCCTCACACTTATCCCTCCCTTCAGACCCACCATGCCCAGTCCTTTTCCCTTTGGTAACTTTTAGTCAACCCTCGGGTTCTGTGAGTCTGCTGCTGTTTTCTTCCTTCAGTTTTTCTTTGTTGTTATACTCCACACATGAGTGAAAACACTTGGTACTTGTCTTTCTCCGCCTGGCCTATTTCTCTGAACATACTACCGTCTAGCTCCATCCAGGTCATTGCAAATGGTAGTATTTGTTTTCTTCTTAAGGCTGCTTACTGCACTTTTTAAACTGGATTTCATTCTTCCTTTTTGTTTGTAGTTTAGCTATGTTATTCACCATTCACCTCCTGGTTATGAACAATAGCTTTGTGTCAATCGATATGTATCTGTATCTATCTATCTAATGGTCTGTCTGACTATGTATGTATGTATGTAAGTATCTATGTATCTATCTATCTATATATCATCTATCTATGATGTCTATCATCTATCAATCTATGTACCTATCTATCTATCTTTCATCTGTCATCTGTGTACCTATCTATCTATGAATAAATCATCTTTCTGTCTGCCCATCTATCCTTCTGTACAGAACAGTTAACAACATAGCCTATGTCTCTTCCCTGCATTATGCTTCCAGAAATCTTGCAAGGTAACTAAGCCATAAGGAGAGCACTGTGTTCACCGATACACTTTCAGGTAGAGTCAGCCGCGTGTGCTTACAAAACCAGTAAATGAAGGTGAAAGGACGTGAACCTGTATCTCTGTCCTCTGTCCTCTTATACTTCCTGCTCGCTTGGTGACTTTATTTAGCCACATTCAGTGAGTAAGTGATCCCTGAAGACCACAAGTATCCTTCGTCTGGTCCGGTTGTCGAAAGAAAAGTGTACTTGTTTCTTTGCACACCACCTTGTTTGAGGGACATCAGCGTGATCACTGCTGATAGGTGCAGGGACAAATATAAAGGAACACCTATTTCTGGACAGGTGCAGTTGAGAACAAAGAGTGTGTTGTGGAGTGAAGTGTTTATTTGAGGGTCCAAACTTCCCTCCTTATGTGGTTATTACATCTTTACATTCGTGAACATCATAAAAAGCAATGATTTTAAAAGCCCAGACGCATATTATTACAGCAATTCATTTGTTGAGGTGAGAGGAAATGAGAAGGAACTTGCTGCACCACTAAATCTATGCCTGAGCACTGCTGAAATCAAACAAAAAGAATTCACGGTCGCTAGATAGGGCTATTTTCTACTGACTCTCTCTGGGGACTCAAACAGAATTCATTTGTTTGTTTGTTCCCTATTTGCACTTGTATAGGTAATCTGTCCCCGCCCGTTCAGCTTGTAGTTTGTCTGAGTCCTTGGATCTCAAGTGAGTCTCCAGTAAGGGAGCACGTAGGAGATCTTGAGTTTTCATCAGTCCTTTTTACCCTGTGTCTTTTGATTGGAGCACTCAAAGCCTGTACTTTTATTCTGATATTTGAGAGCTGTGCTCTTACTGCACTTTGAAATTCTTTTTGTTCTCATTAATATACAATCACATGCAGAACATTATGTTTTCCAGTCCACACCCTTCACCAAGAACCCGGCACAAGCCAGTTACGGTCGCTGTCCGTCAGCGTGTACTAAGATGCTGTAGAATCACTACATGTCTTCTCTGTGTTATGCAGCCGTACAAAAGACCCACCAAGTTACACACTATACATGCTAATCCTAATGCCCCCATTGTATTTCCCCGCCCTTATTACTCCCTTCCCACAAACCCTACCCAGTCCCTTTCTCTTTGGTAACTGTTAGTCCACTCTCGGGTTCTGTGAGTCTGCTGCTGTCTTTTCCTTCAGTTTTTCTTTGTTATCATACTCCACACATGAGTGAAATCATTTGGTACATGTATTTCTCCTCCTGGAATATTTGACTGAGCATAATACCCTCTAGCTCCATCCACGTTATTGCAAATGGTAGGATTTGTTTTCTTCTTATGGCTGCTTACTGCACTTTTTAAACTGGATTTCATTCTTCTTTTTTGTTTGTAGTTTCGCTATGTGCTTTCACCATTGCTCTCCTGGTTATGAGCAGAAGCTTTGTGTTAATCGATATGTACCTATATCTATCTATCTGTCTGTCTATCTATTTATCAATCAATCAATCAATCATCTTTTTGTCTGCCCATCTGTCCTTGTGTACAGAACAGTTAACCATATATCCTATATCACTTTCCTACACTATGCTTCCAAAAATCCTGCAAAGTATCTAGGCTGTAGAGAGAGCACTGGGTTCACCGAGACACTTGCAGGTCGAGTCGGCCGCGTGTACCTACAAAACCAGCAAATGGTTGTGCCGGGACTAGAACCCGAGTCTCTATCCTCTGTCCTCTTTCATCTACTTCTAACTTACTGTCTGTATTTAGCCACATTCTTTGACTAAGTGCTCCCTGAAGACCACAAGTACCATTCCTCTGGGCCTGTTGTCACGAGAAAAGTAAACTTGTTCTTTGCTCAGCACCATGTTTGAAGGACATCAGCGTGATCACCGCCGATAGGACGGAGGGTCAAATAAAAAGGAACACCAATTTCTAGACAGGAGCAGTTGGGAGCTAAGAGTGTATTGTGGGGTGACGTGTTTAATTGAGTGTCCAAACTTCCCTCTTTAGGTAGTTATTAGATCTTCACATTCGTGAACATCATAAAACCCACTGATTTCAAAGGCCCAGATGCTTATTATTGCAGCAACTCAGTTGTTGAGCTGAGAGAAAGTGAGAAGTATGTTCCTGCACCACTAAATCAATGGCTGGGAACGGCTGAAACCAAACAAAAAGAATTCACGGTGGCCAGAAAGGGCTATTTTCTTCTGACTGTCTCAGGGGACTCAAACAGAATGCATTTGTTTGATTGTTTTTCAGTTTCACTCGTGTAGAGTACTTGTCCACACACCTTCGGCTTGTAGTTTGTCTGTGTCCTTGGATCTCAAGTGAGTCTCCTGTAAGTAAGCAAGTAGGTGTCTTGAGTTTTCATCCCTTCTTTTAACCCTGTGTCTTTTGTTTGCTGCACTCAGTGCCTGACCTTTTATTCTGATGATTCAGAGCTGTGCACTTATTGCACTTAAAGAATTTTTTTTATCATTAAGCTAAAATCACTTGAAGAACATTATGTTTACTATGCTCTCCCCTTCACCAAGTACCCCTGAAAAACCTCTTCAGTCGCTGTCGATCTGTGCAGTTGGATGCTGTAGACCCCTTCACCATGTAACTCGCAAAAGACCCCGTTACATTCGCTGTCCATCAGTGAGTAGTAAGATGCTATATGATCTCTACTAGCCTTCTCGGTGTTGTACAGCACTCCCCATGCCCCCTCGACCCCAAGCATTATACATGCTAAAACTAATGCCCCCATTCTTTCTCCTCACACTTATCCCTCCCTTCAGACCCACCCTGCCCAGTCCTTTTCCCTTTGGTAACTTTTAGTCAACCCTCGGGTTCTGTGAGTCGGCTGCTGTTTTCTTCCTTCAGTTTTTCTTTGTTGTTATACTCCACACATGAGTGAAAACACTTGGTACTTGTCTTTCTCCGCCTGGCCTATTTCTCTGAACATACTACCGTCTAGCTCCATCCAGGTCATTGCAAATGGTAGTATTTGTTTTCTTCTTAAGGCTGCTTACTGCACTTTTTAAACTGGATTTCATTCTTCCTTTTTGTTTGTAGTTTAGCTATGTTATTCACCATTCACCTCCTGGTTATGAACAATAGCTTTGTGTCAATCGATATGTATCTGTATCTATCTATCTAATGGTCTGTCTGACTATGTATGTATGTATGTAAGTATCTATGTATCTATCTATCTATCTATCATCTATCTATGATGTCTATCATCTATCAATCTATGTACCTATCTATCTATCTTTCATCTGTCATCTGTGTTCCTATCTATCTATGAATAAATCATCTTTCTGTCTGCCCATCTGTCCTTCTGTACAGAACAGTTAACAACATAGCCTATGTCTCTTCCCTACATTATGCTTCCAGAAATCTTGCAAGGTAACTAAGCCATAAGGAGAGCACTGTGTTCACCGATACACTTTCAGGTAGAGTCAGCTGCGTGTGCTTACAAAACCAGTAAATGGAGGTGAAAGGACTTGAACCTGTATCTCTGTCCTCTGTCCTCTTATACTTCCTGCTCGCTTGGTGACTTTATTTAGCCACATTCAGTGAGTAAGTGATCCCTGAAGACCACAAGTATCCTTCGTCTGGTCCGGTTGTCGAAAGAAAAGTGTACTTGTTTCTTTGCACACCACCTTGTTTGAGGGACATCAGCGTGATCACTGCTGATAGGTGCAGGGACAAATATAAAGGAACACCTATTTCTGGACAGGTGCAGTTGGGAACAAAGAGTGTGTTGTGGAGTGAAGTGTTTATTTGAGGGTCCAAACTTCCCTCCTTAGGTGGTTATTACATCTTTACATTCGTGAACATCATAAAAAGCAATGATTTTAAAAGCCCAGACGCATATTATTACAGCAATTCATTTGTTGAGGTGAGAGGAAATGAGAAGGAACTTGCTGCACCACTAAATCTATGCCTGAGCACTGCTGAAATCAAACAAACAGAATTCACGGTCGCTAGATAGGGCTATTTTTTACTGACTCTCTCTGGGGACTCAAACAGAATTCATTTGTTTGTTTGTTTCTTATTTGCACTTGTATAGGTAATCTGCCCCGCCCGTTCAGCTTGTAGTTTGTCTGAGTCCTTGGATCTCAAGTGAGTCTCCAGTAAGGGAGCACGTAGTAGGTCTTGAGTTTTCATCAGTTCTTCTAACCCTGTGTCTTTTGATTGGAGCACTCAAAGCCTGTACTTTTATTCTGATATTTGAGAACTGTGCTCTTACTGCACTTTGAAATTCTTTTTGTTCTCATTAATATACAATCACATGCAGAACATTATGTTTTCCAGTCCACACCCTTCACCAAGACCCCGGCACAAGCCAGTTACGGTCGCTGTCCGTCAGCGTATACTAAGATGCTGTAGAATCACTACATGTCTTCTCTGTGTTATGCAGCCGTACAATAGAACCCCCAAGTTACACACTATACATGCTAATCCTAATGCCCCCATTCTTTTTCCCCGCCCTTATTACTCCCTTCCCACAAACCCTACCCAGTCCCTTTCTCTTTGGTAACTGTTAGCCCACTCTCGGGTTCTGTGAGTCTGCTGCTGTCTTTTCCTTCAGTTTTTCTTTGTTATACTCCACACATGAGTGAAATCATTTGGTACATGTATTTCTCCTCCTGGAATATTTGACTGAGCATAATACCCTCTAGCTCCATCCACGTTATTGCAAATGATAGGATTTGTTTTCTTCTTATGGCTGCTTACCGCACTTTTTAAACTGGATTTCATTCTTCTTTTTTGTTTGTAGTTTCGCTATGTGATTTCACCATTGCTCTCCTGGTTATGAGCAGAAGCTTTGTGTTAATCGATATGTACCTATATCTATCTATCTGTCTGTCTATCTATTTAACAATCAATCAATCAATCAATCATCTTTTTGTCTGCCCATCTGTCCTTGTGTACAGAACAGTTAACCATATATCCTATATCACTTTCCTACACTATGCTTCCAAAAATCCTGCAAAGTATCTAGGCTGTAGAGAGAGCACTGGGCTCACCGAGACACTTGCAGGTCGATTCGGCCGCGTGTACCTACAAAACCAGCAAATGGTTGTGCCGGGACTTGAACCCGTGTCTCTATCCTCTGTCCTCTTTCATCTCCTTCTAACTTACTGTCTGTATTTAGCCACATTCTTTGACTAAGTGCTCCCTGAAGACCACAAGTACCATTCCTCTGGGCCTGTTGTCACGAGAAAAGTAAACTTGTTCTTTGCTCAGCACCATGTTTGAAGGACATCAGCGTGATCACCGCCGATAGGACGGAGGGTCAAATAAAAAGGAACACCAATTTCTAGACAGGAGCAGTTGGGAGCTAAGAGTGTATTGTGGGGTGACGTGTTTAATTGAGTGTCCAAACTTCCCTCTTTAGGTAGTTATTAGATCTTCACATTCGTGAACATCATAAAACCCACTGATTTCAAAGGCCCAGATGCTTATTATTGCAGCAACTCAGTTGTTGAGCTGAGAGAAAGTGAGAAGTATGTTCCTGCACCACTAAATCAATGGCTGGGAACGGCTGAAACCAAACAAAAAGAATTCACGGTGGCCAGAAAGGGCTATTTTCTTCTGACTGTCTCAGGGGACTCAAACAGAATGCATTTGTTTGATTGTTTTTCAGTTTCACTCGTGTAGAGTACTTGTCCACACACCTTCGGCTTGTAGTTTGTCTGTGTCCTTGGATCTCAAGTGAGTCTCCTGTAAGTAAGCAAGTAGGTGTCTTGAGTTTTCATCCCTTCTTTTAACCCTGTGTCTTTGGTTTGCTGCACTCAGTGCCTGACCTTTTATTCTGATGATTCAGAGCTGTGCACTTATTGCACTTAAAGAATTTTTTTTATCATTAAGCTAAAATCACTTGAAGAACATTATGTTTACTATGCTCTCCCCTTCACCAAGTACCCCTGAAAAACCTCTTCAGTCGCTGTCGATCTGTGCAGTTGGATGCTGTAGACCCCTTCACCATGTAACTCGCAAAAAGACCCCGTTACATTCGCTGTCCATCAGTGAGTAGTAAGATGCTATATGATCTCTACTAGCCTTCTCGGTGTTGTACAGCACTCCCCATGCCCCCTCGACCCCAAGCATTATACATGCTAAAACTAATGCCCCCATTCTTTCTCCTCACACTTATCCCTCCCTTCAGACCCACCCTGCCCAGTCCTTTTCCCTTTGGTAACTTTTAGTCAACCCTCGGGTTCTGTGAGTCTGCTGCTGTTTTCTTCCTTCAGTTTTTCTTTGTTGTTATACTCCACACATGAGTGAAAACACTTGGTACTTGTCTTTCTCCGCCTGGCCTATTTCTCTGAACATACTTCCGTCTAGCTCCATCCAGGTCATTGCAAATGGTAGTATTTGTTTTCTTCTTAAGGCTGCTTACTGCACTTTTTAAACTGGATTTCATTCTTCCTTTTTGTTTGTAGTTTAGCTATGTTATTCACCATTCACCTCCTGGTTATGAACAATAGCTTTGTGTCAATCGATATGTATCTGTATCTATCTATCTAATGGTCTGTCTGACTATGTATGTATGTATGTAAGTATCTATGTATCTATCTATCTATCTATCATCTATCTATGATGTCTATCATCTATCAATCTATGTACCTATCTATCTATCTTTCATCTGTCATCTGTGTTCCTATCTATCTATGAATAAATCATCTTTCTGTCTGCCCATCTATCCTTCTGTACAGAACAGTTAACAACATAGCCTATGTCTCTTCCCTACATTATGCTTCCAGAAATCTTGCAAGGTAACTAAGCCATAAGGAGAGCACTGTGTTCACCGATACACTTTCAGGTAGAGTCAGCTGCGTGTGCTTACAAAACCAGTAAATGGAGGTGAAAGGACTTGAACCTGTATCTCTGTCCTCTGTCCTCTTATACTTCCTGCTCGCTTGGTGACTTTATTTAGCCACATTCAGTGAGTAAGTGATCCCTGAAGACCACAAGTATCCTTCGTCTGGTCCGGTTGTCGAAAGAAAAGTGTACTTGTTTCTTTGCACACCACCTTGTTTGAGGGACATCAGCGTGATCACTGCTGATAGGTGCAGGGACAAATATAAAGGAACACCTATTTCTGGACAGGTGCAGTTGGGAACAAAGAGTGTGTTGTGGAGTGAAGTGTTTATTTGAGGGTCCAAACTTCCCTCCTTAGGTGGTTATTACATCTTTACATTCGTGAACATCATAAAAAGCAATGATTTTAAAAGCCCAGACGCATATTATTACAGCAATTCATTTGTTGAGGTGAGAGGAAATGAGAAGGAACTTGCTGCACCACTAAATCTATGCCTGAGCACTGCTGAAATCAAACAAAAAGAATTCACGGTCGCTAGATAGGGCTATTTTTTACTGACTCTCTCTGGGGACTCAAACAGAATTCATTTGTTTGTTTGTTTCTTATTTGCACTTGTATAGGTAATCTGCCCCGCCCGTTCAGCTTGTAGTTTGTCTGAGTCCTTGGATCTCAAGTGAGTCTCCAGTAAGGGAGCACGTAGTAGGTCTTGAGTTTTCATCAGTTCTTCTAACCCTGTGTCTTTTGATTGGAGCACTCAAAGCCTGTACTTTTATTCTGATATTTGAGAACTGTGCTCTTACTGCACTTTGAAATTCTTTTTGTTCTCATTAATATACAATCACATGCAGAACATTATGTTTTCCAGTCCACACCCTTCACCAAGACCCCGGCACAAGCCAGTTACGGTCGCTGTCCGTCAGCGTATACTAAGATGCTGTAGAATCACTACATGTCTTCTCTGTGTTATGCAGCCGTACAATAGAACCCCCAAGTTACACACTATACATGCTAATCCTAATGCCCCCATTCTTTTTCCCCGCCCTTATTACTCCCTTCCCACAAACCCTACCCAGTCCCTTTCTCTTTGGTAACTGTTAGTCCACTCTCGGGTTCTGTGAGTCTGCTGCTGTCTTTTCCTTCAGTTTTTCTTTGTTATACTCCACACATGAGTGAAATCATTTGGTACATGTATTTCTCCTCCTGGAATATTTGACTGAGCATAATACCCTCTAGCTCCATCCACGTTATTGCAAATGATAGGATTTGTTTTCTTCTTATGGCTGCTTACCGCACTTTTTAAACTGGATTTCATTCTTCTTTTTTGTTTGTAGTTTCGCTATGTGATTTCACCATTGCTCTCCTGGTTATGAGCAGAAGCTTTGTGTTAATCGATATGTACCTATATCTATCTATCTGTCTGTCTATCTATTTAACAATCAATCAATCAATCAATCATCTTTTTGTCTGCCCATCTGTCCTTGTGTACAGAACAGTTAACCATATATCCTATATCACTTTCCTACACTATGCTTCCAAAAATCCTGCAAAGTATCTAGGCTGTAGAGAGAGCACTGGGCTCACCGAGACACTTGCAGGTCGATTCGGCCGCGTGTACCTACAAAACCAGCAAATGGTTGTGCCGGGACTTGAACCCGTGTCTCTATCCTCTGTCCTCTTTCATCTCCTTCTAACTTACTGTCTGTATTTAGCCACATTCTTTGACTAAGTGCTCCCTGAAGACCACAAGTACCATTCCTCTGGGCCTGTTGTCACGAGAAAAGTAAACTTGTTCTTTGCTCAGCACCATGTTTGAAGGACATCAGCGTGATCACCGCCGATAGGACGGAGGGTCAAATAAAAAGGAACACCAATTTCTAGACAGGAGCAGTTGGGAGCTAAGAGTGTATTGTGGGGTGACGTGTTTAATTGAGTGTCCAAACTTCCCTCTTTAGGTAGTTATTAGATCTTCACATTCGTGAACATCATAAAACCCACTGATTTCAAAGGCCCAGATGCTTATTATTGCAGCAACTCAGTTGTTGAGCTGAGAGAAAGTGAGAAGTATGTTCCTGCACCACTAAATCAATGGCTGGGAACGGCTGAAACCAAACAAAAAGAATTCACGGTGGCCAGAAAGGGCTATTTTCTTCTGACTGTCTCAGGGGACTCAAACAGAATGCATTTGTTTGATTGTTTTTCAGTTTCACTCGTGTAGAGTACTTGTCCACACACCTTCGGCTTGTAGTTTGTCTGTGTCCTTGGATCTCAAGTGAGTCTCCTGTAAGTAAGCAAGTAGGTGTCTTGAGTTTTCATCCCTTCTTTTAACCCTGTGTCTTTGGTTTGCTGCACTCAGTGCCTGACCTTTTATTCTGATGATTCAGAGCTGTGCACTTATTGCACTTAAAGAATTTTTTTTATCATTAAGCTAAAATCACTTGAAGAACATTATGTTTACTATGCTCTCCCCTTCACCAAGTACCCCTGAAAAACCTCTTCAGTCGCTGTCGATCTGTGCAGTTGGATGCTGTAGACCCCTTCACCATGTAACTCGCAAAAAGACCCCGTTACATTCGCTGTCCATCAGTGAGTAGTAAGATGCTATATGATCTCTACTAGCCTTCTCGGTGTTGTACAGCACTCCCCATGCCCCCTCGACCCCAAGCATTATACATGCTAAAACTAATGCCCCCATTCTTTCTCCTCACACTTATCCCTCCCTTCAGACCCACCCTGCCCAGTCCTTTTCCCTTTGGTAACTTTTAGTCAACCCTCGGGTTCTGTGAGTCTGCTGCTGTTTTCTTCCTTCAGTTTTTCTTTGTTGTTATACTCCACACATGAGTGAAAACACTTGGTACTTGTCTTTCTCCGCCTGGCCTATTTCTCTGAACATACTTCCGTCTAGCTCCATCCAGGTCATTGCAAATGGTAGTATTTGTTTTCTTCTTAAGGCTGCTTACTGCACTTTTTAAACTGGATTTCATTCTTCCTTTTTGTTTGTAGTTTAGCTATGTTATTCACCATTCACCTCCTGGTTATGAACAATAGCTTTGTGTCAATCGATATGTATCTGTATCTATCTATCTAATGGTCTGTCTGACTATGTATGTATGTATGTAAGTATCTATGTATCTATCTATCTATCTATCATCTATCTATGATGTCTATCATCTATCAATCTATGTACCTATCTATCTATCTTTCATCTGTCATCTGTGTTCCTATCTATCTATGAATAAATCATCTTTCTGTCTGCCCATCTATCCTTCTGTACAGAACAGTTAACAACATAGCCTATGTCTCTTCCCTACATTATGCTTCCAGAAATCTTGCAAGGTAACTAAGCCATAAGGAGAGCACTGTGTTCACCGATACACTTTCAGGTAGAGTCAGCTGCGTGTGCTTACAAAACCAGTAAATGGAGGTGAAAGGACTTGAACCTGTATCTCTGTCCTCTGTCCTCTTATACTTCCTGCTCGCTTGGTGACTTTATTTAGCCACATTCAGTGAGTAAGTGATCCCTGAAGACCACAAGTATCCTTCGTCTGGTCCGGTTGTCGAAAGAAAAGTGTACTTGTTTCTTTGCACACCACCTTGTTTGAGGGACATCAGCGTGATCACTGCTGATAGGTGCAGGGACAAATATAAAGGAACACCTATTTCTGGACAGGTGCAGTTGGGAACAAAGAGTGTGTTGTGGAGTGAAGTGTTTATTTGAGGGTCCAAACTTCCCTCCTTAGGTGGTTATTACATCTTTACATTCGTGAACATCATAAAAAGCAATGATTTTAAAAGCCCAGACGCATATTATTACAGCAATTCATTTGTTGAGGTGAGAGGAAATGAGAAGGAACTTGCTGCACCACTAAATCTATGCCTGAGCACTGCTGAAATCAAACAAAAAGAATTCACGGTCGCTAGATAGGGCTATTTTCTACTGACTCTCTCTGGGGACTCAAACAGAATTCATTTGTTTGTTTGTTTCTTATTTGCACTTGTATAGGTAATCTGCCCCGCCCGTTCAGCTTGTAGTTTGTCTGAGTCCTTGGATCTCAAGTGAGTCTCCAGTAAGGGAGCACGTAGTAGGTCTTGAGTTTTCATCAGTTCTTCTAACCTTGTGTCTTTTGATTGGAGCACTCAAAGCCTGTACTTTTATTCTGATATTTGAGAACTGTGCTCTTACTGCACTTTGAAATTCTTTTTGTTCTCATTAATATACAATCACATGCAGAACATTATGTTTTCCAGTCCACACCCTTCACCAAGACCCCGGCACAAGCCAGTTACGGTCGCTGTCCGTCAGCGTGTACTAAGATGCTGTAGAATCACTACATGTCTTCTCTGTGTTATGCAGCCGTACAATAGACCCCCCAAGTTACACACTATACATGCTAATCCTAATGCCCCCAATCTTTTTCCCCGCCCTTATTACTCCCTTCCCACAAACCCTACCCAGTCCCTTTCTCTTTGGTAACTGTTAGTCCACTCTCGGGTTCTGTGAGTCTGCTGCTGTCTTTTCCTTCATTTTTTCTTAGTTATACTCCACACATGAGTGAAATCATTTGGTACATGTATTTCTCCTCCTGGAATATTTGACTGAGCATAATACCCTCTAGCTCCATCCACGTTATTGCAAATGATAGGATTTGTTTTCTTCTTATGGCTGCTTACTGCACATTTTAACCTGGATTTCATTCTTTTTTTGTTTGTAGTTTCGCTATGTGCTTTCACCATTGCTCTCCTGGTTATGAGCAGAAGCTTTGTGTTAGTCGATATGTACCTATATCTATCTATCTGTCTGTCTATCTATTTATCAATCAATCAATCAATCAATCATCTTTTTGTCTGCCCATCTGTCCTTGTGTACAGAACAGTTAACCATATATCCTATATCACTTTCCTACACTATGCTTCCAAAAATCCTGCAAAGTATCTAGGCTGTAGAGAGAGCACTGGGCTCACCGAGACACTTGCAGGTCGAGTCGGCCGCGTGTACCTACAAAACCAGCAAATGGTTGTGCCGGGACTTGAACCCGTGTCTCTATCCTCTGTCCTCTTTCATCTCCTTCTAACTTACTGTCTGTATTTAGCCACATTCTTTGACTAAGTGCTCCCTGAAGACCACAAGTACCATTCCTCTGGGCCTGTTGTCACGAGAAAAGTAAACTTGTTCTTTGCTCAGCACCATGTTTGAAGGACATCAGCGTGATCACCGCCGATAGGACGGAGGGTCAAATAAAAAGGAACACCAATTTCTAGACAGGAGCAGTTGGGAGCTAAGAGTGTATTGTGGGGTGACGTGTTTAATTGAGTGTCCAAACTTCCCTCTTTAGGTAGTTATTAGATCTTCACATTCGTGAACATCATAAAACCCACTGATTTCAAAGGCCCAGATGCTTATTATTGCAGCAACTCAGTTGTTGAGCTGAGAGAAAGTGAGAAGTATGTTCCTGCACCACTAAATCAATGGCTGGGAACGGCTGAAACCAAACAAAAAGAATTCACGGTGGCCAGAAAGGGCTATTTTCTTCTGACTGTCTCAGGGGACTCAAACAGAATGCATTTGTTTGATTGTTTTTCAGTTTCACTCGTGTAGAGTACTTGTCCACACACCTTCGGCTTGTAGTTTGTCTGTGTCCTTGGATCTCAAGTGAGTCTCCTGTAAGTAAGCAAGTAGGTGTCTTGAGTTTTCATCCCTTCTTTTAACCCTGTGTCTTTTGTTTGCTGCACTCAGTGCCTGACCTTTTATTCTGATGATTCAGAGCTGTGCACTTATTGCACTTAAAGAATTTTTTTTATCATTAAGCTAAAATCACTTGAAGAACATTATGTTTACTATGCTCTCCCCTTCACCAAGTACCCCTGAAAAACCTCTTCAGTCGCTGTCGATCTGTGCAGTTGGATGCTGTAGATCCCTTCACCATGTAACTCGCAAAAGACCCCGTTACATTCGCTGTCCATCAGTGAGTAGTAAGATGCTATATGATCTCTACTAGCCTTCTCGGTGTTGTACAGCACTCCCCATGCCCCCTCGACCCCAAGCATTATACATGCTAAAACTAATGCCCCCATTCTTTCTCCTCACACTTATCCCTCCCTTCAGACCCACCCTGCCCAGTCCTTTTCCCTTTGGTAACTTTTAGTCAACCCTCGGGTTCTGTGAGTCTGCTGCTGTTTTCTTCCTTCAGTTTTTCTTTGTTGTTATACTCCACACATGAGTGAAAACACTTGGTACTTGTCTTTCTCCGCCTGGCCTATTTCTCTGAACATACTACCGTCTAGCTCCATCCAGGTCATTGCAAATGGTAGTATTTGTTTTCTTCTTAAGGCTGCTTACTGCACTTTTAAAACTGGATTTCATTCTTCCTTTTTGTTTGTAGTTTAGCTATGTTATTCACCATTCACCTCCTGGTTATGAACAATAGCTTTGTGTCAATCGATATGTATCTGTATCTATCTATCTAATGGTCTGTCTGACTATATATGTATGTATGTAAGTATCTATGTATCTATCTACCTATCTATCATCTATCTATGATGTCTATCATCTATCAATCTATGTACCTATCTATCTATCTTTCATCTGTCATCTGTGTACCTATCTATCTATGAATAAATCATCTTTCTGTCTGCCCATCTATCCTTCTGTACAGAACAGTTAACAACATAGCCTATGTCTCTTCCCTACATTATGCTTCCAGAAATCTTGCAAGGTAACTAAGCCAGAAGGAGAGCACTGTGTTCACCGATACACTTTCAGGTAGAGTCAGCTGCGTGTGCTTACAAAACCAGTAAATGGAGGTGAAAGGACTTGAACCTGTATCTCTGTCCTCTGTCCTCTTATACTTCCTGCTCGCTTGGTGACTTTATTTAGCCACATTCAGTGAGTAAGTGATCCCTGAAGACCACAAGTATCCTTCGTCTGGTCCGGTTGTCGAAAGAAAAGTGTACTTGTTTCTTTGCACACCACCTTGTTTGAGGGACATCAGCGTGATCACTGCTGATAGGTGCAGGGACAAATATAAAGGAACACCTATTTCTGGACAGGTGCAGTTGGGAACAAAGAGTGTGTTGTGGAGTGAAGTGTTTATTTGAGGGTCCAAACTTCCCTCCTTAGGTGGTTATTACATCTTTACATTCGTGAACATCATAAAAAGCAATGATTTTAAAAGCCCAGACGCATATTATTACAGCAATTCATTTGTTGAGGTGAGAGGAAATGAGAAGGAACTTGCTGCACCACTAAATCTATGCCTGAGCACTGCTGAAATCAAACAAAAAGAATTCACGGTCGCTAGATAGGGCTATTTTCTACTGACTCTCTCTGGGGACTCAAACAGAATTCATTTGTTTGTTTGTTTCTTATTTGCACTTGTATAGGTAATCTGCCCCGCCCGTTCAGCTTGTAGTTTGTCTGAGTCCTTGGATCTCAAGTGAGTCTCCAGTAAGGGAGCACGTAGTAGGTCTTGAGTTTTCATCAGTTCTTCTAACCCTGTGTCTTTTGATTGGAGCACTCAAAGCCTGTACTTTTATTCTGATATTTGAGAACTGTGCTCTTACTGCACTTTGAAATTCTTTTTGTTCTCATTAATATACAATCACATGCAGAACATTATGTTTTCCAGTCCACACCCTTCACCAAGACCCCGGCACAAGCCAGTTACGGTCGCTGTCCGTCAGCGTGTACTAAGATGCTGTAGAATCACTACATGTCTTCTCTGTGTTATGCAGCCGTACAAAAGACCCCCCAAGTTACACACTATACATGCTAATCCTAATGCCCCCATTCTTTTTCCCCGCCCTTATTACTTCCTTCCCACAAACCCTACCCAGTCCCTTTCTCTTTGGTAACTGTTAGTCCACTCTCGGGTTCTGTGAGTCTGCTGCTGTCTTTTCCTTCAGTTTTTCTTTGTTATACTCCACACATGAGTGAAATCATTTGGTACATGTATTTCTCCTCCTGGAATATTTGACTGAGCATAATACCCTCTAGCTCCATCCACGTTATTGCAAATGATAGGATTTGTTTTCTTCTTATGGCTGCTTACTGCACTTTTTAAACTGGATTTCATTCTTCTTTTTTGTTTGTAGTTTCGCTATGTGCTTTCACCATTGCTCTCCTGGTTATGAGCAGAAGCTTTGTGTTAATCGATATGTACCTATATCTATCTATCTGTCTGTCTATCTATTTATCAATCAATCAATCAATCAATCATCTTTTTGTCTGCCCATCTGTCCTTGTGTACAGAACAGTTAACCATATATCCTATATCACTTTCCTACACTATGCTTCCAAAAATCCTGCAAAGTATCTAGGCTGTAGAGAGAGCACTGGGCTCACCGAGACACTTGCAGGTCGAGTCGGCCGCGTGTACCTACAAAACCAGCAAATGGTTGTGCCGGGACTTGAACCCGTGTCTCTATCCTCTGTCCTCTTTCATCTCCTTCTAACTTACTGTCTGTATTTAGCCACATTCTTTGACTAAGTGCTCCCTGAAGACCACAAGTACCATTCCTCTGGGCCTGTTGTCACGAGAAAAGTAAACTTGTTCTTTGCTCAGCACCATGTTTGAAGGACATCAGCGTGATCACCGCCGATAGGACGGAGGGTCAAATAAAAAGGAACACCAATTTCTAGACAGGAGCAGTTGGGAGCTAAGAGTGTATTGTGGGGTGACGTGTTTAATTGAGTGTCCAAACTTCCCTCTTTAGGTAGTTATTAGATCTTCACATTCGTGAACATCATAAAACCCACTGATTTCAAAGGCCCAGATGCTTATTATTGCAGCAACTCAGTTGTTGAGCTGAGAGAAAGTGAGAAGTATGTTCCTGCACCACTAAATCAATGGCTGGGAACGGCTGAAACCAAACAAAAAGAATTCACGGTGGCCAGAAAGGGCTATTTTCTTCTGACTGTCTCAGGGGACTCAAACAGAATGCATTTGTTTGATTGTTTTTCAGTTTCACTCGTGTAGAGTACTTGTCCACACACCTTCGGCTTGTAGTTTGTCTGTGTCCTTGGATCTCAAGTGAGTCTCCTGTAAGTAAGCAAGTAGGTGTCTTGAGTTTTCATCCCTTCTTTTAACCCTGTGTCTTTTGTTTGCTGCACTCAGTGCCTGACCTTTTATTCTGATGATTCAGAGCTGTGCACTTATTGCACTTAAAGAATTTTTTTTATCATTAAGCTAAAATCACTTGAAGAACATTATGTTTACTATGCTCTCCCCTTCACCAAGTACCCCTGAAAAACCTCTTCAGTCGCTGTCGATCTGTGCAGTTGGATGCTGTAGACCCCTTCACCATGTAACTCGCAAAAGACCCCGTTACATTCGCTGTCCATCAGTGAGTAGTAAGATGCTATATGATCTCTACTAGCCTTCTCGGTGTTGTACAGCACTCCCCATGCCCCCTCGACCCCAAGCATTATACATGCTAAAACTAATGCCCCCATTCTTTCTCCTCACACTTATCCCTCCCTTCAGACCCACCCTGCCCAGTCCTTTTCCCTTTGGTAACTTTTAGTCAACCCTCGGGTTCTGTGAGTCTGCTGCTGTTTTCTTCCTTCAGTTTTTCTTTGTTGTTATACTCCACACATGAGTGAAAACACTTGGTACTTGTCTTTCTCCGCCTGGCCTATTTCTCTGAACATACTACCGTCTAGCTCCATCCAGGTCATTGCAAATGGTAGTATTTGTTTTCTTCTTAAGGCTGCTTACTGCACTTTTAAAACTGGATTTCATTCTTCCTTTTTGTTTGTAGTTTAGCTATGTTATTCACCATTCACCTCCTGGTTATGAACAATAGCTTTGTGTCAATCGATATGTATCTGTATCTATCTATCTAATGGTCTGTCTGACTATGTATGTATGTATGTAAGTATCTATGTATCTATCTACCTATCTATCATCTATCTATGATGTCTATCATCTATCAATCTATGTACCTATCTATCTATCTTTCATCTGTCATCTGTGTACCTATCTATCTATGAATAAATCATCTTTCTGTCTGCCCATCTATCCTTCTGTACAGAACAGTTAACAACATAGCCTATGTCTCTTCCCTACATTATGCTTCCAGAAATCTTGCAAGGTAACTAAGCCATAAGGAGAGCACTGTGTTCACCGATACACTTTCAGGTAGAGTCAGCTGCGTGTGCTTACAAAACCAGTAAATGGAGGTGAAAGGACTTGAACCTGTATCTCTGTCCTCTGTCCTCTTATACTTCCTGCTCGCTTGGTGACTTTATTTAGCCACATTCAGTGAGTAAGTGATCCCTGAAGACCACAAGTATCCTTCGTCTGGTCCGGTTGTCGAAAGAAAAGTGTACTTGTTTCTTTGCACACCACCTTGTTTGAGGGACATCAGCGTGATCACTGCTGATAGGTGCAGGGACAAATATAAAGGAACACCTATTTCTGGACAGGTGCAGTTGGGAACAAAGAGTGTGTTGTGGAGTGAAGTGTTTATTTGAGGGTCCAAACTTCCCTCCTTAGGTGGTTATTACATCTTTACATTCGTGAACATCATAAAAAGCAATGATTTTAAAAGCCCAGACGCATATTATTACAGCAATTCATTTGTTGAGGTGAGAGGAAATGAGAAGGAACTTGCTGCACCACTAAATCTATGCCTGAGCACTGCTGAAATCAAACAAAAAGAATTCACGGTCGCTAGATAGGGCTATTTTCTACTGACTCTCTCTGGGGACTCAAACAGAATTCATTTGTTTGTTTGTTCCCTATTTTCACTTGTATAGGTAATCTGTCCCCGCCCGTTCAGCTTGTAGTTTGTCTGAGTCCTTGGATCTCAAGTGAGTCTCCAGTAAGGGAGCACGTAGTAGGTCTTGAGTTTTCATCAGTTCTTCTAACCCTGTGTCTTTTGATTGGAGCACTCAAAGCCTGTACTTTTATTCTGATATTTGAGAACTGTGCTCTTACTGCACTTTGAAATTCTTTTTGTTCTCATTAATATACAATCACATGCAGAACATTATGTTTTCCAGTCCACACCCTTCACCAAGACCCCGGCACAAGCCAGTTACGGTCGCTGTCCGTCAGCGTGTACTAAGATGCTGTAGAATCACTACATGTCTTCTCTGTGTTATGCAGCCTTACAAAAGACCCCCCAAGTTACACACTATACATGCTAATCCTAATGCCCCCATTCTTTTTCCCCGCCCTTATTACTTCCTTCCCACAAACCCTACCCAGTCCCTT
This sequence comes from Manis pentadactyla, assembly GCF_030020395.1. Lineage (NCBI taxonomy): Eukaryota > Metazoa > Chordata > Mammalia > Pholidota > Manidae > Manis > Manis pentadactyla. The sequence goes on from NW_026644649.1 coordinate 224,652, forward strand.
TCTCTTTGGTAACTGTTAGTCCACTCTCGGGTTCTGTGAGTCTGCTGCTGTCTTTTCCTTCAGTTTTTCTTTGTTATACTCCACACATGAGTGAAATCATTTGGTACATGTATTTCTCCTCCTGGAATATTTGACTGAGCATAATACCCTCTAGCTCCATCCACGTTATTGCAAATGATAGGATTTGTTTTCTTCTTATGGCTGCTTACTGCACTTTTTAAACTGGATTTCATTCTTCTTTTTTGTTTGTAGTTTCGCTATGTGCTTTCACCATTGCTCTCCTGGTTATGAGCAGAAGCTTTGTGTTAATCGATATGTACCTATATCTATCTATCTGTCTGTCTATCTATTTATCAATCAATCAATCAATCAATCATCTTTTTGTCTGCCCATCTGTCCTTGTGTACAGAACAGTTAACCATATATCCTATATCACTTTCCTACACTATGCTTCCAAAAATCCTGCAAAGTATCTAGGCTGTAGAGAGAGCACTGGGCTCACCGAGACACTTGCAGGTCGAGTCGGCCGCGTGTACCTACAAAACCAGCAAATGGTTGTGCCGGGACTTGAACCCGTGTCTCTATCCTCTGTCCTCTTTCATCTCCTTCTAACTTACTGTCTGTATTTAGCCACATTCTTTGACTAAGTGCTCCCTGAAGACCACAAGTATCATTCCTCTGGGCCTGTTGTCACGAGAAAAGTAAACTTGTTCTTTGCTCAGCACCATGTTTGAAGGACATCAGCGTGATCACCGCCGATAGGACGGAGGGTCAAATAAAAAGGAACACCAATTTCTAGACAGGAGCAGTTGGGAGCTAAGAGTGTATTGTGGGGTGACGTGTTTAATTGAGTGTCCAAACTTCCCTCTTTAGGTAGTTATTAGATCTTCACATTCGTGAACATCATAAAACCCACTGATTTCAAAGGCCCAGATGCTTATTATTGCAGCAACTCAGTTGTTGAGCTGAGAGAAAGTGAGAAGTATGTTCCTGCACCACTAAATCAATGGCTGGGAACGGCTGAAACCAAACAAAAAGAATTCACGGTGGCCAGAAAGGGCTATTTTCTTCTGACTGTCTCAGGGGACTCAAACAGAATGCATTTGTTTGATTGTTTTTCAGTTTCACTCGTGTAGAGTACTTGTCCACACACCTTCGGCTTGTAGTTTGTCTGTGTCCTTGGATCTCAAGTGAGTCTCCTGTAAGTAAGCAAGTAGGTGTCTTGAGTTTTCATCCCTTCTTTTAACCCTGTGTCTTTTGTTTGCTGCACTCAGTGCCTGACCTTTTATTCTGATGTTTCAGAGCTGTGCACTTATTGCACTTAAAGAATTTTTTTTATCATTAAGCTAAAATCACTTGAAGAACATTATGTTTACTATGCTCTCCCCTTCACCAAGTACCCCTGAAAAACCTCTTCAGTCGCTGTCGATCTGTGCAGTTGGATGCTGTAGACCCCTTCACCATGTAACTCGCAAAAGACCCCGTTACATTCGCTGTCCATCAGTGAGTAGTAAGATGCTATATGATCTCTACTAGCCTTCTCGGTGTTGTACAGCACTCCCCATGCCCCCTCGACCCCAAGCATTATACATGCTAAAACTAATGCCCCCATTCTTTCTCCTCACACTTATCCCTCCCTTCAGACCCACCATGCCCAGTCCTTTTCCCTTTGGTAACTTTTAGTCAACCCTCGGGTTCTGTGAGTCTGCTGCTGTTTTCTTCCTTCAGTTTTTCTTTGTTGTTATACTCCACACATGAGTGAAAACACTTGGTACTTGTCTTTCTCCGCCTGGCCTATTTCTCTGAACATACTACCGTCTAGCTCCATCCAGGTCATTGCAAATGGTAGTATTTGTTTTCTTCTTAAGGCTGCTTACTGCACTTTTTAAACTGGATTTCATTCTTCCTTTTTGTTGTAGTTTAGCTATGTTATTCACCATTCACCTCCTGGTTATGAACAATAGCTTTGTGTCAATCGATATGTATCTGTATCTATCTATCTAATGGTCTGTCTGACTATGTATGTATGTATGTAAGTATCTATGTATCTATCTACCTATCTATCATCTATCTATGATGTCTATCATCTATCAATCTATGTACCTATCTATCTATCTTTCATCTGTCATCTGTGTACCTATCTATCTATGAATAAATCATCTTTCTGTCTGCCCATCTATCCTTCTGTACAGAACAGTTAACAACATAGCCTATGTCTCTTCCCTACATTATGCTTCCAGAAATCTTGCAAGGTAACTAAGCCATAAGGAGAGCACTGTGTTCACCGATACACTTTCAGGTAGAGTCAGCTGCGTGTGCTTACAAAACCAGTAAATGGAGGTGAAAGGACTTGAACCTGTATCTCTGTCCTCTGTCCTCTTATACTTCCTGCTCGCTTGGTGACTTTATTTAGCCACATTCAGTGAGTAAGTGATCCCTGAAGACCACAAGTATCCTTCGTCTGGTCCGGTTGTCGAAAGAAAAGTGTACTTGTTTCTTTGCACACCACCTTGTTTGAGGGACATCAGCGTGATCACTGCTGATAGGTGCAGGGACAAATATAAAGGAACACCTATTTCTGGACAGGTGCAGTTGGGAACAAAGAGTGTGTTGTGGAGTGAAGTGTTTATTTGAGGGTCCAAACTTCCCTCCTTAGGTGGTTATTACATCTTTACATTCGTGAACATCATAAAAAGCAATGATTTTAAAAGCCCAGACGCATATTATTACAGCAATTCATTTGTTGAGGTGAGAGGAAATGAGAAGGAACTTGCTGCATTACTAAATCTATGCCTGAGCACTGCTGAAATCAAACAAAAAGAATTCACGGTCGCTAGATAGGGCTATTTTCTACTGACTCTCTCTGGGGACTCAAACAGAATTCATTTGTTTGTTTGTTCCCTATTTTCACTTGTATAGGTAATCTGTCCCCGCCCGTTCAGCTTGTAGTTTGTCTGAGTCCTTGGATCTCAAGTGAGTCTCCAGTAAGGGAGCACGTAGTAGGTCTTGAGTTTTCATCAGTTCTTCTAACCCTGTGTCTTTTGATTGGAGCACTCAAAGCCTGTACTTTTATTCTGATATTTGAGAACTGTGCTCTTACTGCACTTTGAAATTCTTTTTGTTCTCATTAATATACAATCACATGCAGAACATTATGTTTTCCAGTCCACACCCTTCACCAAGACCCCGGCACAAGCCAGTTACGGTCGCTGTCCGTCAGCGTGTACTAAGATGCTGTAGAATCACTACATGTCTTCTCTGTGTTATGCAGCCTTACAAAAGACCCCCCAAGTTACACACTATACATGCTAATCCTAATGCCCCCATTCTTTTTCCCCGCCCTTATTACTTCCTTCCCACAAACCCTACCCAGTCCCTTTCTCTTTGGTAACTGTTAGTCCACTCTCGGGTTCTGTGAGTCTGCTGCTGTCTTTTCCTTCAGTTTTTCTTTGTTATACTCCACACATGAGTGAAATCATTTGGTACATGTATTTCTCCTCCTGGAATATTTGACTGAGCATAATACCCTCTAGCTCCATCCACGTTATTGCAAATGATAGGATTTGTTTTCTTCTTATGGCTGCTTACTGCACTGTTTAAACTGGATTTCATTCTTCTTTTTTGTTTGTAGTTTCGCTATGTGCTTTCACCATTGCTCTCCTGGTTATGAGCAGAAGCTTTGTGTTAATCGATATGTACCTATATCTATCTATCTGTCTGTCTATCTATTTATCAATCAATCAATCAATCAATCATCTTTTTGTCTGCCCATCTGTCCTTGTGTACAGAACAGTTAACCATATATCCTATATCACTTTCCTACACTATGCTTCCAAAAATCCTGCAAAGTATCTAGGCTGTAGAGAGAGCACTGGGCTCACCGAGACACTTGCAGGTCGAGTCGGCCGCGTGTACCTACAAAACCAGCAAATGGTTGTGCCGGGACTTGAACCCGTGTCTCTATCCTCTGTCCTCTTTCATCTCCTTCTAACTTACTGTCTGTATTTAGCCACATTCTTTGACTAAGTGCTCCCTGAAGACCACAAGTATCATTCCTCTGGGCCTGTTGTCACGAGAAAAGTAAACTTGTTCTTTGCTCAGCACCATGTTTGAAGGACATCAGCGTGATCACCGCCGATAGGACGGAGGGTCAAATAAAAAGGAACACCAATTTCTAGACAGGAGCAGTTGGGAGCTAAGAGTGTATTGTGGGGTGACGTGTTTAATTGAGTGTCCAAACTTCCCTCTTTAGGTAGTTATTAGATCTTCACATTCGTGAACATCATAAAACCCACTGATTTCAAAGGCCCAGATGCTTATTATTGCAGCAACTCAGTTGTTGAGCTGAGAGAAAGTGAGAAGTATGTTCCTGCACCACTAAATCAATGGCTGGGAACGGCTGAAACCAAACAAAAAGAATTCACGGTGGCCAGAAAGGGCTATTTTCTTCTGACTGTCTCAGGGGACTCAAACAGAATGCATTTGTTTGATTGTTTTTCAGTTTCACTCGTGTAGAGTACTTGTCCACACACCTTCGGCTTGTAGTTTGTCTGTGTCCTTGGATCTCAAGTGAGTCTCCTGTAAGTAAGCAAGTAGGTGTCTTGAGTTTTCATCCCTTCTTTTAACCCTGTGTCTTTTGTTTGCTGCACTCAGTGCCTGACCTTTTATTCTGATGATTCAGAGCTGTGCACTTATTGCACTTAAAGAATTTTTTTTATCATTAAGCTAAAATCACTTGAAGAACATTATGTTTACTATGCTCTCCCCTTCACCAAGTACCCCTGAAAAACCTCTTCAGTCGCTGTCGATCTGTGCAGTTGGATGCTGTAGACCCCTTCACCATGTAACTCGCAAAAGACCCCGTTACATTCGCTGTCCATCAGTGAGTAGTAAGATGCTATATGATCTCTACTAGCCTTCTCGGTGTTGTACAGCACTCCCCATGCCCCCTCGACCCCAAGCATTATACATGCTAAAACTAATGCCCCCATTCTTTCTCCTCACACTTATCCCTCCCTTCAGACCCACCCTGCCCAGTCCTTTTCCCTTTGGTAACTTTTAGTCAACCCTCGGGTTCTGTGAGTCTGCTGCTGTTTTCTTCCTTCAGTTTTTCTTTGTTGTTATACTCCACACATGAGTGAAAACACTTGGTACTTGTCTTTCTCCGCCTGGCCTATTTCTCTGAACATACTACCGTCTAGCTCCATCCAGGTCATTGCAAATGGTAGTATTTGTTTTCTTCTTAAGGCTGCTTACTGCACTTTTAAAACTGGATTTCATTCTTCCTTTTTGTTTGTAGTTTAGCTATGTTATTCACCATTCACCTCCTGGTTATGAACAATAGCTTTGTGTCAATCGATATGTATCTGTATCTATCTATCTAATGGTCTGTCTGACTATGTATGTATGTATGTAAGTATCTATGTATCTATCTACCTATCTATCATCTATCTATGATGTCTATCATCTATCAATCTATGTACCTATCTATCTATCTTTCATCTGTCATCTGTGTACCTATCTATCTATGAATAAATCATCTTTCTGTCTGCCCATCTATCCTTCTGTACAGAACAGTTAACAACATAGCCTATGTCTCTTCCCTACATTATGCTTCCAGAAATCTTGCAAGGTAACTAAGCCATAAGGAGAGCACTGTGTTCACCGATACACTTTCAGGTAGAGTCAGCTGCGTGTGCTTACAAAACCAGTAAATGGAGGTGAAAGGACTTGAACCTGTATCTCTGTCCTCTGTCCTCTTATACTTCCTGCTCGCTTGGTGACTTTATTTAGCCACATTCAGTGAGTAAGTGATCCCTGAAGACCACAAGTATCCTTCGTCTGGTCCGGTTGTCGAAAGAAAAGTGTACTTGTTTCTTTGCACACCACCTTGTTTGAGGGACATCAGCGTGATCACTGCTGATAGGTGCAGGGACAAATATAAAGGAACACCTATTTCTGGACAGGTGCAGTTGGGAACAAAGAGTGTGTTGTGGAGTGAAGTGTTTATTTGAGGGTCCAAACTTCCCTCCTTAGGTGGTTATTACATCTTTACATTCGTGAACATCATAAAAAGCAATGATTTTAAAAGCCCAGACGCATATTATTACAGCAATTCATTTGTTGAGGTGAGAGGAAATGAGAAGGAACTTGCTGCACCACTAAATCTATGCCTGAGCACTGCTGAAATCAAACAAAAAGAATTCACGGTCGCTAGATAGGGCTATTTTCTACTGACTCTCTCTGGGGACTCAAACAGAATTCATTTGTTTGTTTGTTCCCTATTTTCACTTGTATAGGTAATCTGTCCCCGCCCGTTCAGCTTGTAGTTTGTCTGAGTCCTTGGATCTCAAGTGAGTCTCCAGTAAGGGAGCACGTAGTAGGTCTTGAGTTTTCATCAGTTCTTCTAACCCTGTGTCTTTTGATTGGAGCACTCAAAGCCTGTACTTTTATTCTGATATTTGAGAACTGTGCTCTTACTGCACTTTGAAATTCTTTTTGTTCTCATTAATATACAATCACATGCAGAACATTATGTTTTCCAGTCCACACCCTTCACCAAGACCCCGGCACAAGCCAGTTACGGTCGCTGTCCGTCAGCGTGTACTAAGATGCTGTAGAATCACTACATGTCTTCTCTGTGTTATGCAGCCTTACAAAAGACCCCCCAAGTTACACACTATACATGCTAATCCTAATGCCCCCATTCTTTTTCCCCGCCCTTATTACTTCCTTCCCACAAACCCTACCCAGTCCCTTTCTCTTTGGTAACTGTTAGTCCACTCTCGGGTTCTGTGAGTCTGCTGCTGTCTTTTCCTTCAGTTTTTCTTTGTTATACTCCACACATGAGTGAAATCATTTGGTACATGTATTTCTCCTCCTGGAATATTTGACTGAGCATAATACCCTCTAGCTCCATCCACGTTATTGCAAATGATAGGATTTGTTTTCTTCTTATGGCTGCTTACTGCACTTTTTAAACTGGATTTCATTCTTCTTTTTTGTTTGTAGTTTCGCTATGTGCTTTCACCATTGCTCTCCTGGTTATGAGCAGAAGCTTTGTGTTAATCGATATGTACCTATATCTATCTATCTGTCTGTCTATCTATTTATCAATCAATCAATCAATCAATCATCTTTTTGTCTGCCCATCTGTCCTTGTGTACAGAACAGTTAACCATATATCCTATATCACTTTCCTACACTATGCTTCCAAAAATCCTGCAAAGTATCTAGGCTGTAGAGAGAGCACTGGGCTCACCGAGACACTTGCAGGTCGAGTCGGCCGCGTGTACCTACAAAACCAGCAAATGGTTGTGCCGGGACTTGAACCCGTGTCTCTATCCTCTGTCCTCTTTCATCTCCTTCTAACTTACTGTCTGTATTTAGCCACATTCTTTGACTAAGTGCTCCCTGAAGACCACAAGTATCATTCCTCTGGGCCTGTTGTCACGAGAAAAGTAAACTTGTTCTTTGCTCAGCACCATGTTTGAAGGACATCAGCGTGATCACCGCCGATAGGACGGAGGGTCAAATAAAAAGGAACACCAATTTCTAGACAGGAGCAGTTGGGAGCTAAGAGTGTATTGTGGGGTGACGTGTTTAATTGAGTGTCCAAACTTCCCTCTTTAGGTAGTTATTAGATCTTCACATTCGTGAACATCATAAAACCCACTGATTTCAAAGGCCCAGATGCTTATTATTGCAGCAACTCAGTTGTTGAGCTGAGAGAAAGTGAGAAGTATGTTCCTGCACCACTAAATCAATGGCTGGGAACGGCTGAAACCAAACAAAAAGAATTCACGGTGGCCAGAAAGGGCTATTTTCTTCTGACTGTCTCAGGGGACTCAAACAGAATGCATTTGTTTGATTGTTTTTCAGTTTCACTCGTGTAGAGTACTTGTCCACACACCTTCGGCTTGTAGTTTGTCTGTGTCCTTGGATCTCAAGTGAGTCTCCTGTAAGTAAGCAAGTAGGTGTCTTGAGTTTTCATCCCTTCTTTTAACCCTGTGTCTTTTGTTTGCTGCACTCAGTGCCTGACCTTTTATTCTGATGTTTCAGAGCTGTGCACTTATTGCACTTAAAGAATTTTTTTTATCATTAAGCTAAAATCACTTGAAGAACATTATGTTTACTATGCTCTCCCCTTCACCAAGTACCCCTGAAAAACCTCTTCAGTCGCTGTCGATCTGTGCAGTTGGATGCTGTAGACCCCTTCACCATGTAACTCGCAAAAGACCCCGTTACATTCGCTGTCCATCAGTGAGTAGTAAGATGCTATATGATCTCTACTAGCCTTCTCGGTGTTGTACAGCACTCCCCATGCCCCCTCGACCCCAAGCATTATACATGCTAAAACTAATGCCCCCATTCTTTCTCCTCACACTTATCCCTCCCTTCAGACCCACCATGCCCAGTCCTTTTCCCTTTGGTAACTTTTAGTCAACCCTCGGGTTCTGTGAGTCTGCTGCTGTTTTCTTCCTTCAGTTTTTCTTTGTTGTTATACTCCACACATGAGTGAAAACACTTGGTACTTGTCTTTCTCCGCCTGGCCTATTTCTCTGAACATACTACCGTCTAGCTCCATCCAGGTCATTGCAAATGGTAGTATTTGTTTTCTTCTTAAGGCTGCTTACTGCACTTTTTAAACTGGATTTCATTCTTCCTTTTTGTTGTAGTTTAGCTATGTTATTCACCATTCACCTCCTGGTTATGAACAATAGCTTTGTGTCAATCGATATGTATCTGTATCTATCTATCTAATGGTCTGTCTGACTATGTATGTATGTATGTAAGTATCTATGTATCTATCTACCTATCTATCATCTATCTATGATGTCTATCATCTATCAATCTATGTACCTATCTATCTATCTTTCATCTGTCATCTGTGTACCTATCTATCTATGAATAAATCATCTTTCTGTCTGCCCATCTATCCTTCTGTACAGAACAGTTAACAACATAGCCTATGTCTCTTCCCTACATTATGCTTCCAGAAATCTTGCAAGGTAACTAAGCCATAAGGAGAGCACTGTGTTCACCGATACACTTTCAGGTAGAGTCAGCTGCGTGTGCTTACAAAACCAGTAAATGGAGGTGAAAGGACTTGAACCTGTATCTCTGTCCTCTGTCCTCTTATACTTCCTGCTCGCTTGGTGACTTTATTTAGCCACATTCAGTGAGTAAGTGATCCCTGAAGACCACAAGTATCCTTCGTCTGGTCCGGTTGTCGAAAGAAAAGTGTACTTGTTTCTTTGCACACCACCTTGTTTGAGGGACATCAGCGTGATCACTGCTGATAGGTGCAGGGACAAATATAAAGGAACACCTATTTCTGGACAGGTGCAGTTGGGAACAAAGAGTGTGTTGTGGAGTGAAGTGTTTATTTGAGGGTCCAAACTTCCCTCCTTAGGTGGTTATTACATCTTTACATTCGTGAACATCATAAAAAGCAATGATTTTAAAAGCCCAGACGCATATTATTACAGCAATTCATTTGTTGAGGTGAGAGGAAATGAGAAGGAACTTGCTGCATTACTAAATCTATGCCTGAGCACTGCTGAAATCAAACAAAAAGAATTCACGGTCGCTAGATAGGGCTATTTTCTACTGACTCTCTCTGGGGACTCAAACAGAATTCATTTGTTTGTTTGTTCCCTATTTTCACTTGTATAGGTAATCTGTCCCCGCCCGTTCAGCTTGTAGTTTGTCTGAGTCCTTGGATCTCAAGTGAGTCTCCAGTAAGGGAGCACGTAGTAGGTCTTGAGTTTTCATCAGTTCTTCTAACCCTGTGTCTTTTGATTGGAGCACTCAAAGCCTGTACTTTTATTCTGATATTTGAGAACTGTGCTCTTACTGCACTTTGAAATTCTTTTTGTTCTCATTAATATACAATCACATGCAGAACATTATGTTTTCCAGTCCACACCCTTCACCAAGACCCCGGCACAAGCCAGTTACGGTCGCTGTCCGTCAGCGTGTACTAAGATGCTGTAGAATCACTACATGTCTTCTCTGTGTTATGCAGCCTTACAAAAGACCCCCCAAGTTACACACTATACATGCTAATCCTAATGCCCCCATTCTTTTTCCCCGCCCTTATTACTTCCTTCCCACAAACCCTACCCAGTCCCTTTCTCTTTGGTAACTGTTAGTCCACTCTCGGGTTCTGTGAGTCTGCTGCTGTCTTTTCCTTCAGTTTTTCTTTGTTATACTCCACACATGAGTGAAATCATTTGGTACATGTATTTCTCCTCCTGGAATATTTGACTGAGCATAATACCCTCTAGCTCCATCCACGTTATTGCAAATGATAGGATTTGTTTTCTTCTTATGGCTGCTTACTGCACTTTTTAAACTGGATTTCATTCTTCTTTTTTGTTTGTAGTTTCGCTATGTGCTTTCACCATTGCTCTCCTGGTTATGAGCAGAAGCTTTGTGTTAATCGATATGTACCTATATCTATCTATCTGTCTGTCTATCTATTTATCAATCAATCAATCAATCAATCATCTTTTTGTCTGCCCATCTGTCCTTGTGTACAGAACAGTTAACCATATATCCTATATCACTTTCCTACACTATGCTTCCAAAAATCCTGCAAAGTATCTAGGCTGTAGAGAGAGCACTGGGCTCACCGAGACACTTGCAGGTCGAGTCGGCCGCGTGTACCTACAAAACCAGCAAATGGTTGTGCCGGGACTTGAACCCGTGTCTCTATCCTCTGTCCTCTTTCATCTCCTTCTAACTTACTGTCTGTATTTAGCCACATTCTTTGACTAAGTGCTCCCTGAAGACCACAAGTATCATTCCTCTGGGCCTGTTGTCACGAGAAAAGTAAACTTGTTCTTTGCTCAGCACCATGTTTGAAGGACATCAGCGTGATCACCGCCGATAGGACGGAGGGTCAAATAAAAAGGAACACCAATTTCTAGACAGGAGCAGTTGGGAGCTAAGAGTGTATTGTGGGGTGACGTGTTTAATTGAGTGTCCAAACTTCCCTCTTTAGGTAGTTATTAGATCTTCACATTCGTGAACATCATAAAACCCACTGATTTCAAAGGCCCAGATGCTTATTATTGCAGCAACTCAGTTGTTGAGCTGAGAGAAAGTGAGAAGTATGTTCCTGCACCACTAAATCAATGGCTGGGAACGGCTGAAACCAAACAAAAAGAATTCACGGTGGCCAGAAAGGGCTATTTTCTTCTGACTGTCTCAGGGGACTCAAACAGAATGCATTTGTTTGATTGTTTTTCAGTTTCACTCGTGTAGAGTACTTGTCCACACACCTTCGGCTTGTAGTTTGTCTGTGTCCTTGGATCTCAAGTGAGTCTCCTGTAAGTAAGCAAGTAGGTGTCTTGAGTTTTCATCCCTTCTTTTAACCCTGTGTCTTTTGTTTGCTGCACTCAGTGCCTGACCTTTTATTCTGATGTTTCAGAGCTGTGCACTTATTGCACTTAAAGAATTTTTTTTATCATTAAGCTAAAATCACTTGAAGAACATTATGTTTACTATGCTCTCCCCTTCACCAAGTACCCCTGAAAAACCTCTTCAGTCGCTGTCGATCTGTGCAGTTGGATGCTGTAGACCCCTTCACCATGTAACTCGCAAAAGACCCCGTTACATTCGCTGTCCATCAGTGAGTAGTAAGATGCTATATGATCTCTACTAGCCTTCTCGGTGTTGTACAGCACTCCCCATGCCCCCTCGACCCCAAGCATTATACATGCTAAAACTAATGCCCCCATTCTTTCTCCTCACACTTATCCCTCCCTTCAGACCCACCATGCCCAGTCCTTTTCCCTTTGGTAACTTTTAGTCAACCCTCGGGTTCTGTGAGTCTGCTGCTGTTTTCTTCCTTCAGTTTTTCTTTGTTGTTATACTCCACACATGAGTGAAAACACTTGGTACTTGTCTTTCTCCGCCTGGCCTATTTCTCTGAACATACTACCGTCTAGCTCCATCCAGGTCATTGCAAATGGTAGTATTTGTTTTCTTCTTAAGGCTGCTTACTGCACTTTTTAAACAGGATTTCATTCTTCCTTTTTGTTGTAGTTTAGCTATGTTATTCACCATTCACCTCCTGGTTATGAACAATAGCTTTGTGTCAATCGATATGTATCTGTATCTATCTATCTAATGGTCTGTCTGACTATGTATGTATGTATGTAAGTATCTATGTATCTATCTATCTATATATCATCTATCTATGATGTCTATCATCTATCAATCTATGTACCTATCTATCTATCTTTCATCTGTCATCTGTGTACCTATCTATCTATGAATAAATCATCTTTCTGTCTGCCCATCTATCCTTCTGTACAGAACAGTTAACAACATAGCCTATGTCTCTTCCCTACATTATGATTCCAGAAATCTTGCAAGGTAACTAAGCCATAAGGAGAGCACTGTGTTCACCGATACACTTTCAGGTAGAGTCAGCTGCGTGTGCTTACAAAACCAGTAAATGGAGGTGAAAGGACCTGAACCTGTATCTCTGTCCTCTGTCCTCTTATACTTCCTCCTCGCTTGGTGACTTTATTTAGCCACATTCAGTGAGTAAGTGATCCCTGAAGACCACAAGTATCCTTCGTCTGGTCCGGTTGTCGAAAGAAAAGTGTACTTGTTTCTTTGCACACCACCTTGTTTGAGGGACATCAGCGTGATCACTGCTGATAGGTGCAGGCACAAATATAAAGGAACACCTATTTCTGGACAGGTGCAGTTGGGAACAAAGAGTGTGTTGTGGAGTGAAGTGTTTATTTGGGTTCCAAACTTCCCTCCTTAGGTGGTTATTACATCTTTACATTCGTGAACATCATAAAAAGCAATGATTTTAAAAGCCCAGACGCATATTATTACAGCAATTCATTTGTTGAGGTGAGAGGAAATGAGAAGGAACTTGCTGCACCACTAAATCTATGCCTGAGCACTGCTGAAATCAAACAAAAAGAATTCACGGTCGCTAGATAGGGCTATTTTCTACTGACTCTCTCTGGGGACTCAAACAGAATTCATTTGTTTGTTTGTTCCCTATTTTCACTTGTATAGGTAATCTGTCCCCGCCCGTTCAGCTTGTAGTTTGTCTGTGTCCTTGGATCTCAAGTGAGTCTCCAGTAAGGGAGCACGTAGGAGGTCTTGAGTTTTCATCAGTCCTTCTAACCCTGTGTCTTTTGATTGGAGCACTCAAAGCCTGTACTTTTATTCTGATATTTGAGAACTGTGCTCTTACTGCACTTTGAAATTCTTTTTGTTCTCATTAATATACAATCACATGCAGAACATTATGTTTTCCAGTCCACACCCTTCACCAAGACCCCGGCACAAGCCAGTTACGGTCGCTGTCCGTCAGCGTGTACTAAGATGCTGTAGAATCACTACATGTCTTCTCTGTGTTATGCAGCCGTACAAAAGACCCCCCAAGTTACACACTATACATGCTAATCCTAATGCCCCCATTCTTTTTCCCCATCCTTGTTACTCCCTTCCCACAAACCCTACCCAGTCCCTTTCTCTTTGGTAACTGTTAGTCCACTCTCGGGTTCTGTGAGTCTGCTGCTGTCTTTTCCTTCAGTTTTTCTTTGTTATACTCCACACATGAGTGAAATCATTTGGTACATGTATTTCTCCTCCTGGAATATTTGACTGAGCATAATACCCTCTAGCTCCATCCACGTTATTGCAAATGATAGGATTTGTTTTCTTCTTATGGCTGCTTACTGCACTTTTTAAACTGGATTTCATTCTTCTTTTTTGTTTGTAGTTTCGCTATGTGCTTTCACCATTGCTCTCCTGGTTATGAGCAGAAGCTTTGTGTTAATCGATATGTACCTATATCTATCTATCTGTCTGTCTATCTATTTATCAATCAATCAATCAATCAATCATCTTTTTGTCTGCCCATCTGTCCTTGTGTACAGAACAGTTAACCATATATCCTATATCACTTTCCTACACTATGCTTCCAAAAATCCTGCAAAGTATCTAGGCTGTAGAGAGAGCACTGGGCTCACCGAGACACTTGCAGGTCGAGTCGGCCGCGTGTACCTACAAAACCAGCAAATGGTTGTGCCGGGACTTGAACCCGTGTCTCTATCCTCTGTCCTCTTTCATCTCCTTCTAACTTACTGTCTGTATTTAGCCACATTCTTTGACTAAGTGCTCCCTGAAGACCACAAGTACTATTCCTCTGGGCCTGTTGTCACGAGAAAAGTAAACTTGTTCTTTGCTCAGCACCATGTTTGAAGGACATCAGCGTGATCACCGCCGATAGGACGGAGGGTCAAATAAAAAGGAACACCAATTTCTAGACAGGAGCAGTTGGGAGCTAAGAGTGTATTGTGGGGTGACGTGTTTAATTGAGTGTCCAAACTTCCCTCTTTAGGTAGTTATTAGATCTTCACATTCGTGAACATCATAAAACCCACTGATTTCAAAGGCCCAGATGCTTATTATTGCAGCAACTCAGTTGTTGAGCTGAGAGAAAGTGAGAAGTATGTTCCTGCACCACTAAATCAATGGCTGGGAACGGCTGAAACCAAACAAAAAGAATTCACGGTGGCCAGAAAGGGCTATTTTCTTCTGACTGTCTCAGGGGACTCAAACAGAATGCATTTGTTTGATTGTTTTTCAGTTTCACTCGTGTAGAGTACTTGTCCACACACCTTCGGCTTGTAGTTTGTCTGTGTCCTTGGATCTCAAGTGAGTCTCCTGTAAGTAAGCAAGTAGGTGTCTTGAGTTTTCATCCCTTCTTTTAACCCTGTGTCTTTTGTTTGCTGCACTCAGTGCCTGACCTTTTATTCTGATGTTTCAGAGCTGTGCACTTATTGCACTTAAAGAATTTTTTTTATCATTAAGCTAAAATCACTTGAAGAACATTATGTTTACTATGCTCTCCCCTTCACCAAGTACCCCTGAAAAACCTCTTCAGTCGCTGTCGATCTGTGCAGTTGGATGCTGTAGACCCCTTCACCATGTAACTCGCAAAAGACCCCGTTACATTCGCTGTCCATCAGTGAGTAGTAAGATGCTATATGATCTCTACTAGCCTTCTCGGTGTTGTACAGCACTCCCCATGCCCCCTCGACCCCAAGCATTATACATGCTAAAACTAATGCCCCCATTCTTTCTCCTCACACTTATCCCTCCCTTCAGACCCACCATGCCCAGTCCTTTTCCCTTTGGTAACTTTTAGTCAACCCTCGGGTTCTGTGAGTCTGCTGCTGTTTTCTTCCTTCAGTTTTTCTTTGTTGTTATACTCCACACATGAGTGAAAACACTTGGTACTTGTCTTTCTCCGCCTGGCCTATTTCTCTGAACATACTACCGTCTAGCTCCATCCAGGTCATTGCAAATGGTAGTATTTGTTTTCTTCTTAAGGCTGCTTACTGCACTTTTTAAACTGGATTTCATTCTTCCTTTTTGTTGTAGTTTAGCTATGTTATTCACCATTCACCTCCTGGTTATGAACAATAGCTTTGTGTCAATCGATATGTATCTGTATCTATCTATCTAATGGTCTGTCTGACTATGTATGTATGTATGTAAGTATCTATGTATCTATCTATCTATATATCATCTATCTATGATGTCTATCATCTATCAATCTATGTACCTATCTATCTATCTTTCATCTGTCATCTGTGTACCTATCTATCTATGAATAAATCATCTTTCTGTCTGCCCATCTATCCTTCTGTACAGAACAGTTAACAACATAGCCTATGTCTCTTCCCTACATTATGATTCCAGAAATCTTGCAAGGTAACTAAGCCATAAGGAGAGCACTGTGTTCACCGATACACTTTCAGGTAGAGTCAGCTGCGTGTGCTTACAAAACCAGTAAATGGAGGTGAAAGGACCTGAACCTGTATCTCTGTCCTCTGTCCTCTTATACTTCCTCCTCGCTTGGTGACTTTATTTAGCCACATTCAGTGAGTAAGTGATCCCTGAAGACCACAAGTATCCTTCGTCTGGTCCGGTTGTCGAAAGAAAAGTGTACTTGTTTCTTTGCACACCACCTTGTTTGAGGGACATCAGCGTGATCACTGCTGATAGGTGCAGGCACAAATATAAAGGAACACCTATTTCTGGACAGGTGCAGTTGGGAACAAAGAGTGTGTTGTGGAGTGAAGTGTTTATTTGTGTTCCAAACTTCCCTCCTTAGGTGGTTATTACATCTTTACATTCGTGAACATCATAAAAAGCAATGATTTTAAAAGCCCAGACGCATATTATTACAGCAATTCATTTGTTGAGGTGAGAGGAAATGAGAAGGAACTTGCTGCACCACTAAATCTATGCCTGAGCACTGCTGAAATCAAACAAAAAGAATTCACGGTCGCTAGATAGGGCTATTTTCTACTGACTCTCTCTGGGGACTCAAACAGAATTCATTTGTTTGTTTGTTCCCTATTTTCACTTGTATAGGTAATCTGTCCCCGCCCGTTCAGCTTGTAGTTTGTCTGTGTCCTTGGATCTCAAGTGAGTCTCCAGTAAGGGAGCACGTAGTAGGTCTTGAGTTTTCATCAGTCCTTCTAACCCTGTGTCTTTTGATTGGAGCACTCAAAGCCTGTACTTTTATTCTGATATTTGAGAACTGTGCTCTTACTGCACTTTGAAATTCTTTTTGTTCTCATTAATATACAATCACATGCAGAACATTATGTTTTCCAGTCCACACCCTTCACCAAGACCCCGGCACAAGCCAGTTACGGTCGCTGTCCGTCAGCGTGTACTAAGATGCTGTAGAATCACTACATGTCTTCTCTGTGTTATGCAGCCGTACAAAAGACCCCCCAAGTTACACACTATACATGCTAATCCTAATGCCCCCATTCTTTTTCCCCATCCTTGTTACTCCCTTCCCACAAACCCTACCCAGTCCCTTTCTCTTTGGTAACTGTTAGTCCACTCTCGGGTTCTGTGAGTCTGCTGCTGTCTTTTCCTTCAGTTTTTCTTTGTTATACTCCACACATGAGTGAAATCATTTGGTACATGTATTTCTCCTCCTGGAATATTTGACTGAGCATAATACCCTCTAGCTCCATCCACGTTATTGCAAATGATAGGATTTGTTTTCTTCTTATGGCTGCTTACTGCACTTTTTAAACTGGATTTCATTCTTCTTTTTTGTTTGTAGTTTCGCTATGTGCTTTCACCATTGCTCTCCTGGTTATGAGCAGAAGCTTTGTGTTAATCGATATGTACCTATATCTATCTATCTGTCTGTCTATCTATTTAACAATCAATCAATCAATCAATCATCTTTTTGTCTGCCCATCTGTCCTTGTGTACAGAACAGTTAACCATATATCCTATATCACTTTCCTACACTATGCTTCCAAAAATCCTGCAAAGTATCTAGGCTGTAGAGAGAGCACTGGGCTCACCGAGACACTTGCAGGTCGAGTCGGCCGCGTGTACCTACAAAACCAGCAAATGGTTGTGCCGGGACTTGAACCCGTGTCTCTATCCTCTGTCCTCTTTCATCTCCTTCTAACTTACTGTCTGTATTTAGCCACATTCTTTGACTAAGTGCTCCCTGAAGACCACAAGTATCATTCCTCTGGGCCTGTTGTCACGAGAAAAGTAAACTTGTTCTTTGCTCAGCACCATGTTTGAAGGACATCAGCGTGATCACCGCCGAAAGGACGGAGGGTCAAATAAAAAGGAACACCAATTTCTAGACAGGAGCAGTTGGGAGCTAAGAGTGTATTGTGGGGTGACGTGTTTAATTGAGTGTCCAAACTTCCCTCTTTAGGTAGTTATTAGATCTTCACATTCGTGAACATCATAAAACCCACTGATTTCAAAGGCCCAGATGCTTATTATTGCAGCAACTCAGTTGTTGAGCTGAGAGAAAGTGAGAAGTATGTTCCTGCACCACTAAATCAATGGCTGGGAACGGCTGAAACCAAACAAAAAGAATTCACGGTGGCCAGAAAGGGCTATTTTCTTCTGACTGTCTCAGGGGACTCAAACAGAATGCATTTGTTTGATTGTTTTTCAGTTTCACTCGTGTAGAGTACTTGTCCACACACCTTCGGCTTGTAGTTTGTCTGTGTCCTTGGATCTCAAGTGAGTCTCCTGTAAGTAAGCAAGTAGGTGTCTTGAGTTTTCATCCCTTCTTTTAACCCTGTGTCTTTTGTTTGCTGCACTCAGTGCCTGACCTTTTATTCTGATGATTCAGAGCTGTGCACTTATTGCACTTAAAGAATTTTTTTTATCATTAAGCTAAAATCACTTGAAGAACATTATGTTTACTATGCTCTCCCCTTCACCAAGTACCCCTGAAAAACCTCTTCAGTCGCTGTCGATCTGTGCAGTTGGATGCTGTAGACCCCTTCACCATGTAACTCGCAAAAGACCCCGTTACATTCGCTGTCCATCAGTGAGTAGTAAGATGCTATATGATCTCTACTAGCCTTCTCGGTGTTGTACAGCACTCCCCATGCCCCCTCGACCCCAAGCATTATACATGCTAAAACTAATGCCCCCATTCTTTCTCCTCACACTTATCCCTCCCTTCAGACCCACCCTGCCCAGTCCTTTTCCCTTTGGTAACTTTTAGTCAACCATCGGGTTCTGTGAGTCGGCTGCTGTATTCTTCCTTCAGTTTTTCTTTGTTGTTATACTCCACACATGAGTGAAAACACTTGGTACTTGTCTTTCTCCGCCTGGCCTATTTCTCTGAACATACTACCGCCTATCTCCATCCAGGTCATTGCAAATGGTAGTATTTGTTTTCTTCTTAAGGCTGCTTACTGCACTTTTTAAACTGGATTTCATTCTTCCTTTTTGTTTGTAGTTTAGCTATGTTATTCACCATTCACCTCCTGGTTATGAACAATAGCTTTGTGTCAATCGATATGTATCTGTATCTATCTATCTAATGGTCTGTCTGACTATGTATGTATGTATGTATGTATCTATGTATCTATCTATCTATCTATCATCTATCTATGATGTCTATCATCTATCAATCTATGTACCTATCTATCTATCTTTCATCTGTCATCTGTGTACCTATGTATCTATGAATAAATCATCTTTCTGTCTGCCCATCTATCCTTCTGTACGGAACAGTTAACAACATAGCCTATGTCTCTTCCCTACATTATGCTTCCAGAAATCTTGCAAGGTAACTAAGCCATAAGGAGAGCACTGTGTTCACCGATACACTTTCAGGTAGAGTCAGCTGCGTGTGCTTACACAACCAGTAAATGGAGGTGAAAGGACTTGAACCTGTATCTCTGTCCTCTGTCCTCTTATACTTCCTGCTCGCTTGGTGACTTTATTTAGCCACATTCAGTGAGTAAGTGATCCCTGAAGACCACAAGTATCCTTCGTCTGGTCCGGTTGTCGAAAGAAAAGTGTACTTGTTTCTTTGCACACCACCTTGTTTGAGGGACATCAGCGTGATCACTGCTGATAGGTGCAGGGACAAATATAAAGGAACACCTATTTCTGGACAGGTGCAGTTGGGAACAAAGAGTGTGTTGTGGAGTGAAGTGTTTATTTGAGGGTCCAAACTTCCCTCCTTAGGTGGTTATTACATCTTTACATTCGTGAACATCATAAAAAGCAATGATTTTAAAAGCCCAGACGCATATTATTACAGCAATTCATTTGTTGAGGTGAGAGGAAATGAGAAGGAACTTGCTGCACCACTAAATCTATGCCTGAGCACTGCTGAAATCAAACAAAAAGAATTCACGGTCGCTAGATAGGGCTATTTTCTACTGACTCTCTCTGGGGACTCAAACAGAATTCATTTGTTTGTTTGTTCCCTATTTTCACTTGTATAGGTAATCTGTCCCCGCCCGTTCAGCTTGTAGTTTGTCTGTGTCCTTGGATCTCAAGTGAGTCTCCAGTAAGGGAGCACGTAGGAGGTCTTGAGTTTTCATCAGTCCTTCTAACCCTGTGTCTTTGGATTGGAGCACTCAAAGCCTGTACTTTTATTCTGATATTTGAGAACTGTGCTCTTACTGCACTTTGAAATTCTTTTTGTTCTCATTAATATACAATCACATGCAGAACATTATGTTTTCCAGTCCACACCCTTCACCAAGACCCCGGCACAAGCCAGTTACGGTCGCTGTCCGTCAGCGTGTACTAAGATGCTGTAGAATCACTACATGTCTTCTCTGTGTTATGCAGCCGTACAAAAGACCCCCCAAGTTACACACTATACATGCTAATCCTAATGCCCCCATTCTTTTTCCCCGTCCTTATTACTCCCTTCCCACAAACCCTACCCAGTCCCTTTCTCTTTGGTAACTGTTAGTCCACTCTCGGGTTCTGTGAGTCTGCTGCTGTCTTTTCCTTCAGTTTTTCTTTGTTATACTCCACACATGAGTGAAATCATTTGGTACATGTATTTCTCCTCCTGGAATATTTGACTGAGCATAATACCCTCTAGCTCCATCCACGTTATAGCAAATGATAGGATTTGTTTTCTTCTTATGGCTGCTTACTGCACTTTTTAAACTGGATTTCATTCTTCTTTTTTGTTTGTAGTTTCGCTATGTGCTTTCACCATTGCTCTCCTGGTTATGAGCAGAAGCTTTGTGTTAATCGATATGTACCTATATCTATCTATCTGTCTGTCTATCTATTTAACAATCAATCAATCAATCAATCATCTTTTTGTCTGCCCATCTGTCCTTGTGTACAGAACAGTTAACCATATATCCTATATCACTTTCCTACACTATGCTTCCAAAAATCCTGCAAAGTATCTAGGCTGTAGAGAGAGCACTGGGCTCACCGAGACACTTGCAGTTCGAGTCGGCCGCGTGTACCTACAAAACCAGCAAATGGTTGTGCCGGGACTTGAACCCGTGTCTCTATCCTCTGTCCTCTTTCATCTCCTTCTAACTTACTGTCTGTATTTAGCCACATTCTTTGACTAAGTGCTCCCTGAAGACCACAAGTACCATTCCTCTGGGCCTGTTGTCACGAGAAAAGTAAACTTGTTCTTTGCTCAGCACCATGTTTGAAGGACATCAGCGTGATCACCGCCGATAGGACGGAGGGTCAAATAAAAAGGAACACCAATTTCTAGACAGGAGCAGTTGGGAGCTAAGAGTGTATTGTGGGGTGACGTGTTTAATTGAGTGTCCAAACTTCCCTCTTTAGGTAGTTATTAGATCTTCACATTCGTGAACATCATAAAACCCACTGATTTCAAAGGCCCAGATGCTTATTATTGCAGCAACTCAGTTGTTGAGCTGAGAGAAAGTGAGAAGTATGTTCCTGCACCACTAAATCAATGGCTGGGAACGGCTGAAACCAAACAAAAAGAATTCACGGTGGCCAGAAAGGGCTATTTTCTTCTGACTGTCTCAGGGGACTCAAACAGAATGCATTTGTTTGATTGTTTTTCAGTTTCACTCGTGTAGAGTACTTGTCCACACACCTTCGGCTTGTAGTTTGTCTGTGTCCTTGGATCTCAAGTGAGTCTCCTGTAAGTAAGCAAGTAGGTGTCTTGAGTTTTCATCCCTTCTTTTAACCCTGTGTCTTTTGTTTGCTGCACTCAGTGCCTGACCTTTTATTCTGATGATTCAGAGCTGTGCACTTATTGCACTTAAAGAATTTTTTTTATCATTAAGCTAAAATCACTTGAAGAACATTATGTTTACTATGCTCTCCCCTTCACCAAGTACCCCTGAAAAACCTCTTCAGTCGCTGTCGATCTGTGCAGTTGGATGCTGTAGACCCCTTCACCATGTAACTCGCAAAAGACCCCGTTACATTCGCTGTCCATCAGTGAGTAGTAAGATGCTATATGATCTCTACTAGGCTTCTCGGTGTTGTACAGCACTCCCCATGCCCCCTCGACCCCAAGCATTATACATGCTAAAACTAATGCCCCCATTCTTTCTCCTCACACTTATCCCTCCCTTCAGACCCACCATGCCCAGTCCTTTTCCCTTTGGTAACTTTTAGTCAACCCTCGGGTTCTGTGAGTCTGCTGCTGTTTTCTTCCTTCAGTTTTTCTTTGTTGTTATACTCCACACATGAGTGAAAACACTTGGTACTTGTCTTTCTCCGCCTGGACTATTTCTCTGAACATACTACCGCCTAGCTCCATCCAGGTCATTGCAAATGGTAGTATTTGTTTTCTTCTTAAGGCTGCTTACTGCACATTTTAAACTGGATTTCATTCTTCCTTTTTGTTTGTAGTTTAGCTATGTTATTCACCATTCACCTCCTGGTTATGAACAATAGCTTTGTGTCAATCGATATGTATCTGTATCTATCTATCTAATGGTCTGTCTGACTATGTATGTATGTATGTATGTATGTATCTATGTATCTATCTATCTATCTATCATCTATCTATGATGTCTATCATCTATCAATCTATGTACCTATCTATCTATCTTTCATCTGTCATCTGTGTACCTATCTATCTATGAATAAATCATCTTTCTGTCTGCCCATCTATCCTTCTGTACAGAACAGTTAACAACATAGCCTATGTCTCTTCCCTACATTATGCTTCCAGAAATCTTGCAAGGTAACTAAGCCATAAGGAGAGCACTGTGTTCACCGATACACTTTCAGGTAGAGTCAGCTGCGTGTGCTTACACAACCAGTAAATGGAGGTGAAAGGACTTGAACCTGTATCTCTGTCCTCTGTCCTCTTATACTTCCTGCTCGCTTGGTGACTTTATTTAGCCACATTCAGTGAGTAAGTGATCCCTGAAGACCACAAGTATCCTTCGTCTGGTCCGGTTGTCGAAAGAAAAGTGTACTTGTTTCTTTGCACACCACCTTGTTTGAGGGACATCAGCGTGATCACTGCTGATAGGTGCAGGGACAAATATAAAGGAACACCTATTTCTGGACAGGTGCAGTTGGGAACAAAGAGTGTGTTGTGGAGTGAAGTGTTTATTTGAGGGTCCAAACTTCCCTCCTTAGGTGGTTATTACATCTTTACATTCGTGAACATCATAAAAAGCAATGATTTTAAAAGCCCAGACGCATATTATTACAGCAATTCATTTGTTGAGGTGAGAGGAAATGAGAAGGAACTTGCTGCACCACTAAATCTATGCCTGAGCACTGCTGAAATCAAACAAAAAGAATTCACGGTCGCTAGATAGGGCTATTTTCTACTGACTCTCTCTGGCGACTCAAACAGAATTCATTTGTTTGTTTGTTCCCCATTTTCACTTGTATAGGTAATCTGTCCCCGCCCGTTCAGCTTGTAGTTTGTCTGTGTCCTTGGATCTCAAGTGAGTCTCCAGTAAGGGAGCACGTAGGAGGTCTTGAATTTTCATCAGTTCTTCTAACCCTGTGTCTTTTGATTGGAGCACTCAAAGCCTGTACTTTTATTCTGATATTTGAGAACTGTGCTCTTACTGCACTTTGAAATTCTTTTTGTTCTCATTAATATACAATCACATGCAGAACATTATGTTTTCCAGTCTACACCCTTCACCAAGACCCCGGCACAAGCCAGTTACGGTCGCTGTCCGTCAGCGTGTACTAAGATGCTGTAGAATCACTACATGTCTTCTCTGTGTTATGCAGCCGTACAAAAGACCCCCCAAGTTACACACTATACATGCTAATCCTAATGCCCCCATTCTTTTTCCCCGCCCTTATTACTCCCTTCCCACAAACCCTACCCAGTCCCTTTCTCTTTGGTAACTGTTAGTCCACTCTCGGGTTCTGTGAGTCTGCTGCTGTCTTTTCCTTCAGTTTTTCTTTGTTATACTCCACACATGAGTGAAATCATTTGGTACATGTATTTCTCCACCTGGAATATTTGACTGAGCATAATACCCTCTACCTCCATCCACGTTATTGCAAATGATAGGATTTGATTTCTTCTTATGGCTGCTTACTGCACATTTTAAACTGGATTTCATTCTTCTTTTTTGTTTGTAGTTTCGATATGTGCTTTCACCATTGCTCTCCTGGTTATGAGCAGAAGATTTGTGTTAATCGATATGTACCTATATCTATCTATCTGTCTGTCTATCTATTTATCAATCAATCAATCAATCATATTTTTGTCTGCCCATCTGGCCTTGTGTACAGAACAGTTAACCATATATCCTATATCACTTTCCTACACTATGCTTCCAAAAATCCTGCAAAGTATCTAGGCTGTAGAGAGAGCACTGGATTCACCGAGACACTTGCAGGTCGAGTCGGCCGCGTGTACCTACAAAACCAGCAAATGGTTGTGCCGGGACTTGAACCCGTGTCTCTATCCTCTGTCCTCTTTCATCTCCTTCTAACTTACTGTCTGTATTTAGCCACATTCTTTGACTAAGTGCTCCCTGAAGACCACAAGTATCATTCCTCTGGGCCTGTTGTCACGAGAAAAGTAAACTTGTTCTTTGCTCAGCACCATGTTTGAAGGACATCAGCGTGATCACCGCCGAAAGGACGGAGGGTCAAATAAAAAGGAACACCAATTTCTAGACAGGAGCAGTTGGGAGCTAAGAGTGTATTGTGGGGTGACGTGTTTAATTGAGTGTCCAAACTTCCCTCTTTAGGTAGTTATTAGATCTTCACATTCGTGAACATCATAAAACCCACTGATTTCAAAGGCCCAGATGCTTATTATTGCAGCAACTCAGTTGTTGAGCTGAGAGAAAGTGAGAAGTATGTTCCTGCACCACTAAATCAATGGCTGGGAACGGCTGAAACCAAACAAAAAGAATTCACGGTGGCCAGAAAGGGCTATTTTCTTCTGACTGTCTCAGGGGACTCAAACAGAATGCATTTGTTTGATTGTTTTTCAGTTTCACTCGTGTAGAGTACTTGTCCACACACCTTCGGCTTGTAGTTTGTCTGTGTCCTTGGATCTCAAGTGAGTCTCCTGTAAGTAAGCAAGTAGGTGTCTTGAGTTTTCATCCCTTCTTTTAACCCTGTGTCTTTTGTTTGCTGCACTCAGTGCCTGACCTTTTATTCTGATGATTCAGAGCTGTGCACTTATTGCACTTAAAGAATTTTTTTTATCATTAAGCTAAAATCACTTGAAGAACATTATGTTTACTATGCTCTTCCCTTCACCAAGTACCCCTGAAAAACCTCTTCAGTCGCTGTCGATCTGTGCAGTTGGATGCTGTAGACCCCTTCACCATGTAACTCGCAAAAGACCCCGTTACATTCGCTGTCCATCAGTGAGTAGTAAGATGCTATATGATCTCTACTAGCCTTCTCGGTGTTGTACAGCACTCCCCATGCCCCCTCGACCCCAAGCATTATACATGCTAAAACTAATGCCCCCATTCTTTCTCCTCACACTTATCCCTCCCTTCAGACCCACCCTGCCCAGTCCTTTTCCCTTTGGTAACTTTTAGTCAACCATCGGGTTCTGTGAGTCTGCTGCTGTTTCCTTCCTTCAGTTTTTCTTTGTTGTTATACTCCACACATGAGTGAAAACACTTGGTACTTGTCTTTCTCCGCCTGGCCTATTTCTCTGAACATACTACCGCCTATCTCCATCCAGGTCATTGCAAATGGTAGTATTTGTTTTCTTCTTAAGGCTGCTTACTGCACTTTTTAAATTGGATTTCATTCTTCTTTTTGTTTGTAGTTTAGCTATGTTATTCACCATTCACCTCCTGGTTATGAACAATAGCTTTGTGTCAATCGATATGTATCTGTATCTATCTATCTAATGGTCTGTCTGACTATGTATGTATGTATGTATGTATCTATGTATCTATCTATCTATCTATCATCTATCTATGATGTCTATCATCTATCAATCTATGTACCTATCTATCTATCTTTCATCTGTCATCTGTGTACCTATCTATCTATGAATAAATCATCTTTCTGTCTGCCCATCTATCCTTCTGTACAGAACAGTTAACAACATAGCCTATGTCTCTTCCCTACATTATGCTTCCAGAAATCTTGCAAGGTAACTAAGCCATAAGGAGAGCACTGTGTTCACCGATACACTTTCAGGTAGAGTCAGCTGCGTGTGCTTACACAACCAGTAAATGGAGGTGAAAGGACTTGAACCTGTATCTCTGTCCTCTGTCCTCTTATACTTCCTGCTCGCTTGGTGACTTTATTTAGCCACATTCAGTGAGTAAGTGATCCCTGAAGACCACAAGTATCCTTCGTCTGGTCCGGTTGTCGAAAGAAAAGTGTACTTGTTTCTTTGCACACCACCTTGTTTGAGGGACATCAGCGTGATCACTGCTGATAGGTGCAGGGACAAATATAAAGGAACACCTATTTCTGGACAGGTGCAGTTGGGAACAAAGAGTGTGTTGTGGAGTGAAGTGTTTATTTGAGGGTCCAAACTTCCCTCCTTAGGTGGTTATTACATCTTTACATTCGTGAACATCATAAAAAGCAATGATTTTAAAAGCCCAGACGCATATTATTACAGCAATTCATTTGTTGAGGTGAGAGGAAATGAGAAGGAACTTGCTGCACCACTAAATCTATGCCTGAGCACTGCTGAAATCAAACAAAAAGAATTCACGGTCGCTAGATAGGGCTATTTTCTACTGACTCTCTCTGGGGACTCAAACAGAATTCATTTGTTTGTTTGTTCCCTATTTTCACTTGTATAGGTAATCTGTCCCCGCCCGTTCAGCTTGTAGTTTGTCTGTGTCCTTGGATCTCAAGTGAGTCTCCAGTAAGGGAGCACGTAGGAGGTCTTGAGTTTTCATCAGTCCTTCTAACCCTGTGTCTTTGGATTGGAGCACTCAAAGCCTGTACTTTTATTCTGATATTTGAGAACTGTGCTCTTACTGCACTTTGAAATTCTTTTTGTTCTCATTAATATACAATCACATGCAGAACATTATGTTTTCCAGTCTACACCATTCACCAAGACCCCGGCACAAGCCAGTTACGGTCGCTGTCCGTCAGCGTGTACTAAGATGCTGTAGAATCACTACATGTCTTCTCTGTGTTATGCAGCCGTACAATAGACCCCCCAAGTTACACACTATACATGCTAATCCTAATACCCCCATTCTTTTTCCCCGTCCTTATTACTCCCTTCCCACAAACCCTACCCAGTCCCTTTCTCTTTGGTAACTGTTAGTCCACTCTCGGGTTCTGTGAGTCTGCTGCTGTCTTTTCCTTCAGTTTTTCTTTGTTATACTCCACACATGAGTGAAATCATTTGGTACATGTATTTCTCCACCTGGAATATTTGACTGAGCATAATACCCTCTACCTCCATCCACGTTATTGCAAATGATAGGATTTGATTTCTTCTTATGGCTGCTTACTGCACATTTTAAACTGGATTTCATTCTTCTTTTTTGTTTGTAGTTTCGATATGTGCTTTCACCATTGCTCTCCTGGTTATGAGCAGAAGATTTGTGTTAATCGATATGTACCTATATCTATCTATCTGTCTGTCTATCTATTTATCAATCAATCAATCAATCATATTTTTGTCTGCCCATCTGGCCTTGTGTACAGAACAGTTAACCATATATCCTATATCACTTTCCTACACTATGCTTCCAAAAATCCTGCAAAGTATCTAGGCTGTAGAGAGAGCACTGGATTCACCGAGACACTTGCAGGTCGAGTCGGCCGCGTGTACCTACAAAACCAGCAAATGGTTGTGCCGGGACTTGAACCCGTGTCTCTATCCTCTGTCCTCTTTCATCTCCTTCTAACTTACTGTCTGTATTTAGCCACATTCTTTGACTAAGTGCTCCCTGAAGACCACAAGTATCATTCCTCTGGGCCTGTTGTCACGAGAAAAGTAAACTTGTTCTTTGCTCAGCACCATGTTTGAAGGACATCAGCGTGATCACCGCCGAAAGGACGGAGGGTCAAATAAAAAGGAACACCAATTTCTAGACAGGAGCAGTTGGGAGCTAAGAGTGTATTGTGGGGTGACGTGTTTAATTGAGTGTCCAAACTTCCCTCTTTAGGTAGTTATTAGATCTTCACATTCGTGAACATCATAAAACCCACTGATTTCAAAGGCCCAGATGCTTATTATTGCAGCAACTCAGTTGTTGAGCTGAGAGAAAGTGAGAAGTATGTTCCTGCACCACTAAATCAATGGCTGGGAACGGCTGAAACCAAACAAAAAGAATTCACGGTGGCCAGAAAGGGCTATTTTCTTCTGACTGTCTCAGGGGACTCAAACAGAATGCATTTGTTTGATTGTTTTTCAGTTTCACTCGTGTAGAGTACTTGTCCACACACCTTCGGCTTGTAGTTTGTCTGTGTCCTTGGATCTCAAGTGAGTCTCCTGTAAGTAAGCAAGTAGGTGTCTTGAGTTTTCATCCCTTCTTTTAACCCTGTGTCTTTTGTTTGCTGCACTCAGTGCCTGACCTTTTATTCTGATGATTCAGAGCTGTGCACTTATTGCACTTAAAGAATTTTTTTTATCATTAAGCTAAAATCACTTGAAGAACATTATGTTTACTATGCTCTTCCCTTCACCAAGTACCCCTGAAAAACCTCTTCAGTCGCTGTCGATCTGTGCAGTTGGATGCTGTAGACCCCTTCACCATGTAACTCGCAAAAGACCCCGTTACATTCGCTGTCCATCAGTGAGTAGTAAGATGCTATATGATCTCTACTAGCCTTCTCGGTGTTGTACAGCACTCCCCATGCCCCCTCGACCCCAAGCATTATACATGCTAAAACTAATGCCCCCATTCTTTCTCCTCACACTTATCCCTCCCTTCAGACCCACCCTGCCCAGTCCTTTTCCCTTTGGTAACTTTTAGTCAACCATCGGGTTCTGTGAGTCTGCTGCTGTTTTCTTCCTTCAGTTTTTCTTTGTTGTTATACTCCACACATGAGTGAAAACACTTGGTACTTGTCTTTCTCCGCCTGGCCTATTTCTCTGAACATACTACCGCCTATCTCCATCCAGGTCATTGCAAATGGTAGTATTTGTTTTCTTCTTAAGGCTGCTTACTGCACTTTTTAAATTGGATTTCATTCTTCCTTTTTGTTTGTAGTTTAGCTATGTTATTCACCATTCACCTCCTGGTTATGAACAATAGCTTTGTGTCAATCGATATGTATCTGTATCTATCTATCTAATGGTCTGTCTGACTATGTATGTATGTATGTATGTATCTATGTATCTATCTATCTATCTATCATCTATCTATGATGTCTATCATCTATCAATCTATGTACCTATCTATCTATCTTTCATCTGTCATCTGTGTACCTATCTATCTATGAATAAATCATCTTTCTGTCTGCCCATCTATCCTTCTGTACAGAACAGTTAACAACATAGCCTATGTCTCTTCCCTACATTATGCTTCCAGAAATCTTGCAAGGTAACTAAGCCATAAGGAGAGCACTGTGTTCACCGATACACTTTCAGGTAGAGTCAGCTGCGTGTGCTTACACAACCAGTAAATGGAGGTGAAAGGACTTGAACCTGTATCTCTGTCCTCTGTCCTCTTATACTTCCTGCTCGCTTGGTGACTTTATTTAGCCACATTCAGTGAGTAAGTGATCCCTGAAGACCACAAGTATCCTTCGTCTGGTCCGGTTGTCGAAAGAAAAGTGTACTTGTTTCTTTGCACACCACCTTGTTTGAGGGACATCAGCGTGATCACTGCTGATAGGTGCAGGGACAAATATAAAGGAACACCTATTTCTGGACAGGTGCAGTTGGGAACAAAGAGTGTGTTGTGGAGTGAAGTGTTTATTTGAGGGTCCAAACTTCCCTCCTTAGGTGGTTATTACATCTTTACATTCGTGAACATCATAAAAAGCAATGATTTTAAAAGCCCAGACGCATATTATTACAGCAATTCATTTGTTGAGGTGAGAGGAAATGAGAAGGAACTTGCTGCACCACTAAATCTATGCCTGAGCACTGCTGAAATCAAACAAAAAGAATTCACGGTCGCTAGATAGGGCTATTTTCTACTGACTCTCTCTGGGGACTCAAACAGAATTCATTTGTTTGTTTGTTTCTTATTTGCACTTGTATAGGTAATCTGCCCCGCCCGTTCAGCTTGTAGTTTGTCTGAGTCCTTGGATCTCAAGTGAGTCTCCAGTAAGGGAGCACGTAGTAGGTCTTGAGTTTTCATCAGTTCTTCTAACCCTGTGTCTTTTGATTGGAGCACTCAAAGCCTGTACTTTTATTCTGATATTTGAGAACTGTGCTCTTACTGCACTTTGAAATTCTTTTTGTTCTCATTAATATACAATCACATGCAGAACATTATGTTTTCCAGTCCACACCCTTCACCAAGACCCCGGCACAAGCCAGTTACGGTCGCTGTCCGTCAGCGTGTACTAAGATGCTGTAGAATCACTACATGTCTTCTCTGTGTTATGCAGCCGTACAATAGACCCCCCAAGTTACACACTATACATGCTAATCCTAATACCCCCATTCTTTTTCCCCGCCCTTATTACTCCCTTCCCACAAACCCTACCCAGTCCCTTTCTCTTTGGTAACTGTTAGTCCACTCTCGGGTTCTGTGAGTCTGCTGCTGTCTTTTCCTTCAGTTTTTCTTTGTTATACTCCACACATGAGTGAAATCATTTGGTACATGTATTTCTCCACCTGGAATATTTGACTGAGCATAATACCCTCTACCTCCATCCACGTTATTGCAAATGATAGGATTTGATTTCTTCTTATGGCTGCTTACTGCACATTTTAAACTGGATTTCATTCTTCTTTTTTGTTTGTAGTTTCGATATGTGCTTTCACCATTGCTCTCCTGGTTATGAGCAGAAGATTTGTGTTAATCGATATGTACCTATATCTATCTATCTGTCTGTCTATCTATTTATCAATCAATCAATCAATCATATTTTTGTCTGCCCATCTGGCCTTGTGTACAGAACAGTTAACCATATATCCTATATCACTTTCCTACACTATGCTTCCAAAAATCCTGCAAAGTATCTAGGCTGTAGAGAGAGCACTGGATTCACCGAGACACTTGCAGGTCGAGTCGGCCGCGTGTACCTACAAAACCAGCAAATGGTTGTGCCGGGACTTGAACCCGTGTCTCTATCCTCTGTCCTCTTTCATCTCCTTCTAACTTACTGTCTGTATTTAGCCACATTCTTTGACTAAGTGCTCCCTGAAGACCACAAGTATCATTCCTCTGGGCCTGTTGTCACGAGAAAAGTAAACTTGTTCTTTGCTCAGCACCATGTTTGAAGGACATCAGCGTGATCACCGCCGAAAGGACGGAGGGTCAAATAAAAAGGAACACCAATTTCTAGACAGGAGCAGTTGGGAGCTAAGAGTGTATTGTGGGGTGACGTGTTTAATTGAGTGTCCAAACTTCCCTCTTTAGGTAGTTATTAGATCTTCACATTCGTGAACATCATAAAACCCACTGATTTCAAAGGCCCAGATGCTTATTATTGCAGCAACTCAGTTGTTGAGCTGAGAGAAAGTGAGAAGTATGTTCCTGCACCACTAAATCAATGGCTGGGAACGGCTGAAACCAAACAAAAAGAATTCACGGTGGCCAGAAAGGGCTATTTTCTTCTGACTGTCTCAGGGGACTCAAACAGAATGCATTTGTTTGATTGTTTTTCAGTTTCACTCGTGTAGAGTACTTGTCCACACACCTTCGGCTTGTAGTTTGTCTGTGTCCTTGGATCTCAAGTGAGTCTCCTGTAAGTAAGCAAGTAGGTGTCTTGAGTTTTCATCCCTTCTTTTAACCCTGTGTCTTTTGTTTGCTGCACTCAGTGCCTGACCTTTTATTCTGATGATTCAGAGCTGTGCACTTATTGCACTTAAAGAATTTTTTTTATCATTAAGCTAAAATCACTTGAAGAACATTATGTTTACTATGCTCTTCCCTTCACCAAGTACCCCTGAAAAACCTCTTCAGTCGCTGTCGATCTGTGCAGTTGGATGCTGTAGACCCCTTCACCATGTAACTCGCAAAAGACCCCGTTACATTCGCTGTCCATCAGTGAGTAGTAAGATGCTATATGATCTCTACTAGCCTTCTCGGTGTTGTACAGCACTCCCCATGCCCCCTCGACCCCAAGCATTATACATGCTAAAACTAATGCCCCCATTCTTTCTCCTCACACTTATCCCTCCCTTCAGACCCACCCTGCCCAGTCCTTTTCCCTTTGGTAACTTTTAGTCAACCATCGGGTTCTGTGAGTCTGCTGCTGTTTTCTTCCTTCAGTTTTTCTTTGTTGTTATACTCCACACATGAGTGAAAACACTTGGTACTTGTCTTTCTCCGCCTGGCCTATTTCTCTGAACATACTACCGCCTATCTCCATCCAGGTCATTGCAAATGGTAGTATTTGTTTTCTTCTTAAGGCTGCTTACTGCACTTTTTAAATTGGATTTCATTCTTCCTTTTTGTTTGTAGTTTAGCTATGTTATTCACCATTCACCTCCTGGTTATGAACAATAGCTTTGTGTCAATCGATATGTATCTGTATCTATCTATCTAATGGTCTGTCTGACTATGTATGTATGTATGTATGTATCTATGTATCTATCTATCTATCTATCATCTATCTATGATGTCTATCATCTATCAATCTATGTACCTATCTATCTATCTTTCATCTGTCATCTGTGTACCTATCTATCTATGAATAAATCATCTTTCTGTCTGCCCATCTATCCTTCTGTACAGAACAGTTAACAACATAGCCTATGTCTCTTCCCTACATTATGCTTCCAGAAATCTTGCAAGGTAACTAAGCCATAAGGAGAGCACTGTGTTCACCGATACACTTTCAGGTAGAGTCAGCTGCGTGTGCTTACACAACCAGTAAATGGAGGTGAAAGGACTTGAACCTGTATCTCTGTCCTCTGTCCTCTTATACTTCCTGCTCGCTTGGTGACTTTATTTAGCCACATTCAGTGAGTAAGTGATCCCTGAAGACCACAAGTATCCTTCGTCTGGTCCGGTTGTCGAAAGAAAAGTGTACTTGTTTCTTTGCACACCACCTTGTTTGAGGGACATCAGCGTGATCACTGCTGATAGGTGCAGGGACAAATATAAAGGAACACCTATTTCTGGACAGGTGCAGTTGGGAACAAAGAGTGTGTTGTGGAGTGAAGTGTTTATTTGAGGGTCCAAACTTCCCTCCTTAGGTGGTTATTACATCTTTACATTCGTGAACATCATAAAAAGCAATGATTTTAAAAGCCCAGACGCATATTATTACAGCAATTCATTTGTTGAGGTGAGAGGAAATGAGAAGGAACTTGCTGCACCACTAAATCTATGCCTGAGCACTGCTGAAATCAAACAAAAAGAATTCACGGTCGCTAGATAGGGCTATTTTCTACTGACTCTCTCTGGGGACTCAAACAGAATTCATTTGTTTGTTTGTTCCCTATTTTCACTTGTATAGGTAATCTGTCCCCGCCCGTTCAGCTTGTAGTTTGTCTGTGTCCTTGGATCTCAAGTGAGTCTCCAGTAAGGGAGCACGTAGGAGGTCTTGAGTTTTCATCAGTCCTTCTAACCCTGTGTCTTTGGATTGGAGCACTCAAAGCCTGTACTTTTATTCTGATATTTGAGAACTGTGCTCTTACTGCACTTTGAAATTCTTTTTGTTCTCATTAATATACAATCACATGCAGAACATTATGTTTTCCAGTCCACACCCTTCACCAAGACCCCGGCACAAGCCAGTTACGGTCGCTGTCCGTCAGCGTGTACTAAGATGCTGTAGAATCACTACATGTCTTCTCTGTGTTATGCAGCCGTACAATAGACCCCCCAAGTTACACACTATACATGCTAATCCTAATACCCCCATTCTTTTTCCCCGTCCTTATTACTCCCTTCCCACAAACCCTACCCAGTCCCTTTCTCTTTGGTAACTGTTAGTCCACTCTCGGGTTCTGTGAGTCTGCTGCTGTCTTTTCCTTCAGTTTTTCTTTGTTATACTCCACACATGAGTGAAATCATTTGGTACATGTATTTCTCCACCTGGAATATTTGACTGAGCATAATACCCTCTACCTCCATCCACGTTATTGCAAATGATAGGATTTGATTTCTTCTTATGGCTGCTTACTGCACATTTTAAACTGGATTTCATTCTTCTTTTTTGTTTGTAGTTTCGATATGTGCTTTCACCATTGCTCTCCTGGTTATGAGCAGAAGATTTGTGTTAATCGATATGTACCTATATCTATCTATCTGTCTGTCTATCTATTTATCAATCAATCAATCAATCATATTTTTGTCTGCCCATCTGGCCTTGTGTACAGAACAGTTAACCATATATCCTATATCACTTTCCTACACTATGCTTCCAAAAATCCTGCAAAGTATCTAGGCTGTAGAGAGAGCACTGGATTCACCGAGACACTTGCAGGTCGAGTCGGCCGCGTGTACCTACAAAACCAGCAAATGGTTGTGCCGGGACTTGAACCCGTGTCTCTATCCTCTGTCCTCTTTCATCTCCTTCTAACTTACTGTCTGTATTTAGCCACATTCTTTGACTAAGTGCTCCCTGAAGACCACAAGTATCATTCCTCTGGGCCTGTTGTCACGAGAAAAGTAAACTTGTTCTTTGCTCAGCACCATGTTTGAAGGACATCAGCGTGATCACCGCCGAAAGGACGGAGGGTCAAATAAAAAGGAACACCAATTTCTAGACAGGAGCAGTTGGGAGCTAAGAGTGTATTGTGGGGTGACGTGTTTAATTGAGTGTCCAAACTTCCCTCTTTAGGTAGTTATTAGATCTTCACATTCGTGAACATCATAAAACCCACTGATTTCAAAGGCCCAGATGCTTATTATTGCAGCAACTCAGTTGTTGAGCTGAGAGAAAGTGAGAAGTATGTTCCTGCACCACTAAATCAATGGCTGGGAACGGCTGAAACCAAACAAAAAGAATTCACGGTGGCCAGAAAGGGCTATTTTCTTCTGACTGTCTCAGGGGACTCAAACAGAATGCATTTGTTTGATTGTTTTTCAGTTTCACTCGTGTAGAGTACTTGTCCACACACCTTCGGCTTGTAGTTTGTCTGTGTCCTTGGATCTCAAGTGAGTCTCCTGTAAGTAAGCAAGTAGGTGTCTTGAGTTTTCATCCCTTCTTTTAACCCTGTGTCTTTTGTTTGCTGCACTCAGTGCCTGACCTTTTATTCTGATGATTCAGAGCTGTGCACTTATTGCACTTAAAGAATTTTTTTTATCATTAAGCTAAAATCACTTGAAGAACATTATGTTTACTATGCTCTCCCCTTCACCAAGTACCCCTGAAAAACCTCTTCAGTCGCTGTCGATCTGTGCAGTTGGATGCTGTAGACCCCTTCACCATGTAACTCGCAAAAGACCCCGTTACATTCGCTGTCCATCAGTGAGTAGTAAGATGCTATATGATCTCTACTAGCCTTCTCGGTGTTGTACAGCACTCCCCATGCCCCCTCGACCCCAAGCATTATACATGCTAAAACTAATGCCCCCATTCTTTCTCCTCACACTTATCCCTCCCTTCAGACCCACCCTGCCCAGTCCTTTTCCCTTTGGTAACTTTTAGTCAACCATCGGGTTCTGTGAGTCGGCTGCTGTTTTCTTCCTTCAGTTTTTCTTTGTTGTTATACTCCACACATGAGTGAAAACACTTGGTACTTGTCTTTCTCCGCCTGGCCTATTTCTCTGAACATACTACCGCCTATCTCCATCCAGGTCATTGCAAATGGTAGTATTTGTTTTCTTCTTAAGGCTGCTTACTGCACTTTTTAAACTGGATTTCATTCTTCCTTTTTGTTTGTAGTTTAGCTATGTTATTCACCATTCACCTCCTGGTTATGAACAATAGCTTTGTGTCAATCGATATGTATCTGTATCTATCTATCTAATGGTCTGTCTGACTATGTATGTATGTATGTATGTATCTATGTATCTATCTATCTATCTATCATCTATCTATGATGTCTATCATCTATCAATCTATGTACCTATCTATCTATCTTTCATCTGTCATCTGTGTACCTATCTATCTATGAATAAATCATCTTTCTGTCTGCCCATCTATCCTTCTGTACAGAACAGTTAACAACATAGCCTATGTCTCTTCCCTACATTATGCTTCCAGAAATCTTGCAAGGTAACTAAGCCATAAGGAGAGCACTGTGTTCACCGATACACTTTCAGGTAGAGTCAGCTGCGTGTGCTTACACAACCAGTAAATGGAGGTGAAAGGACTTGAACCTGTATCTCTGTCCTCTGTCCTCTTATACTTCCTGCTCGCTTGGTGACTTTATTTAGCCACATTCAGTGAGTAAGTGATCCCTGAAGACCACAAGTATCCTTCGTCTGGTCCGGTTGTCGAAAGAAAAGTGTACTTGTTTCTTTGCACACCACCTTGTTTGAGGGACATCAGCGTGATCACTGCTGATAGGTGCAGGGACAAATATAAAGGAACACCTATTTCTGGACAGGTGCAGTTGGGAACAAAGAGTGTGTTGTGGAGTGAAGTGTTTATTTGAGGGTCCAAACTTCCCTCCTTAGGTGGTTATTACATCTTTACATTCGTGAACATCATAAAAAGCAATGATTTTAAAAGCCCAGACGCATATTATTACAGCAATTCATTTGTTGAGGTGAGAGGAAATGAGAAGGAACTTGCTGCACCACTAAATCTATGCCTGAGCACTGCTGAAATCAAACAAAAAGAATTCACGGTCGCTAGATAGGGCTATTTTCTACTGACTCTCTCTGGGGACTCAAACAGAATTCATTTGTTTGTTTGTTCCCTATTTTCACTTGTATAGGTAATCTGTCCCCGCCCGTTCAGCTTGTAGTTTGTCTGTGTCGTTGGATCTCAAGTGAGTCTCCAGTAAGGGAGCACGTAGGAGGTCTTGAGTTTTCATCAGTCCTTCTAAACCTGTGTCTTTTGATTGAAGCACTCAAAGCCTGTACTTTTATTCTGATATTTGAGAACTGTGCTCTTACTGCACTTTGAAATACTTTTTGTTCTCATTAATATACAATCACATGCAGAACATTATGTTTTCCAGTCCACACCCTTCACCAAGACCCCGGCACAAGCCAGTTACGGTCGCTGTCCGTCAGCGTGTACTAAGATGCTGTAGAATCACTACATGTCTTCTCTGTGTTATGCAGCCGTACAATAGACCCCCCAAGTTACACACTATACATGCTAATCCTAATGCCCCCATTCTTTTTCCCCGTCCTTATTACTCCCTTCCCACAAACCCTACCCAGTCCCTTTCTCTTTGGTAACTGTTAGTCCACTCTCGGGTTCTGTGAGTCTGCTGCTGTCTTTTCCTTCAGTTTTTCTTTGTTATACTCCACACATGAGTGAAATCATTTGGTACATGTATTTCTCCTCCTGGAATATTTGACTGAGCATAATACCCTCTAGCTCCATCCACGTTATTGCAAATGATAGGATTTGATTTCTTCTTATGGCTGCTTACTGCACATTTTAAACTGGATTTCATTCTTCTTTTTTGTTTGTAGTTTCGATATGTGCTTTCACCATTGCTCTCCTAGTTATGAGCAGAAGATTTGTGTTAATCGATATGTACCTATATCTATCTATCTGTCTGTCTATCTATTTATCAATCAATCAATCAATCATCTTTTTGTCTGCCCATCTGGCCTTGTGTACAGAACAGTTAACCATATATCCTATATCACTTTCCTACACTATGCTTCCAAAAATCCTGCAAAGTATCTAGGCTGTAGAGAGAGCACTGGATTCACCGAGACACTTGCAGGTCGAGTCGGCCGGGTGTACCTACAAAACCAGCAAATGGTTGTGCCGGGACTTGAACCCGTGTCTCTATCCTCTGTCCTCTTTCATCTCCTTCTAACTTACTGTCTGTATTTAGCCACATTCTTTGACTAAGTGCTCCCTGAAGACCACAAGTATCATTCCTCTGGGCCTGTTGTCACGAGAAAAGTAAACTTGTTCTTTGCTCAGCACCATGTTTGAAGGACATCAGCGTGATCACCGCCGATAGGATGGAGGGTCAAATAAAAAGGAACACCAATTTCTAGACAGGAGCAGTTGGGAGCTAAGAGTGTATTGTGGGGTGACGTGTTTAATTGAGTGTCCAAACTTCCCTCTTTAGGTAGTTATTAGATCTTCACATTCGTGAACATCATAAAACCCACTGATTTCAAAGGCCCAGATGCTTATTATTGCAGCAACTCAGTTGTTGAGCTGAGAGAAAGTGAGAAGTATGTTCCTGCACCACTAAATCAATGGCTGGGAACGGCTGAAACCAAACAAAAAGAATTCACGGTGGCCAGAAAGGGCTATTTTCTTCTGACTGTCTCAGGGGACTCAAACAGAATGCATTTGTTTGATTGTTTTTCAGTTTCACTCGTGTAGAGTACTTGTCCACACACCTTCGGCTTGTAGTTTGTCTGTGTCCTTGGATCTCAAGTGAGTCTCCTGTAAGTAAGCAAGTAGGTGTCTTGAGTTTTCATCCCTTCTTTTAACCCTGTGTCTTTTGTTTGCTGCACTCAGTGCCTGACCTTTTATTCTGATGATTCAGAGCTGTGCACTTATTGCACTTAAAGAATTTTTTTTATCATTAAGCTAAAATCACTTGAAGAACATTATGTTTACTATGCTCTCCCCTTCACCAAGTACCCCTGAAAAACCTCTTCAGTCGCTGTCGATCTGTGCAGTTGGATGCTGTAGACCCCTTCACCATGTAACTCGCAAAAGACCCCGTTACATTCGCTGTCCATCAGTGAGTAGTAAGATGCTATATGATCTCTACTAGCCTTCTCGGTGTTGTACAGCACTCCCCATGCCCCCTCGACCCCAAGCATTATACATGCTAAAACTAATGCCCCCATTCTTTCTCCTCACACTTATCCCTCCCTTCAGACCCACCCTGCCCAGTCCTTTTCCCTTTGGTAACTTTTAGTCAACCCTCGGTTTCTGTGAGTCTGCTGCTGTTTTCTTCCTTCAGTTTTTCTTTGTTGTTATACTCCACACATGAGTGAAAACACTTGGTACTTGTCTTTCTCCGCCTGGCCTATTTCTCTGAACATACTACCGCCTAGCTCCATCCAGGTCATTGCAAATGGTAGTATTTGTTTTCTTCTTAAGGCTGCTTACTGCACTTTTTAAACTGGATTTCATTCTTCCTTTTTGTTTGTAGTTTAGCTATGTTATTCACCATTCAACTCCTGGTTATGAACAATAGCTTTGTGTCAATCGATATGTATCTGTATCTATCTATCTAATGGTTTGTCTGACTATATATGTATGTATGTATGTATCTATGTATCTATCTATCTATCTATCTTCCTATCATCTATCTATGATGTCTATCATCTATCAATCTATGTACCTATCTATCTATCTTTCATCTGTCATCTGTGTACCTATCTATCTATGAATCAATCATCTTTCTGTCTGCCCATCTATCCTTCTGTACAGAACAGTTAACAACATAGCCTATGTCTCTTCCCTACATTATGCTTCCAGAAATCTTGCAAGGTAACTAAGCCATAAGGAGAGCACTGTGTTCACCGATACACTTTCAGGTAGAGTCAGCTGCGTGTGCTTACACAACCAGTAAATGGAGGTGAAAGGACTTGAACCTGTATCTCTGTCCTCTGTCCTCTTATACTTCCTGCTCGCTTGGTGACTTTATTTAGCCACATTCAGTGAGTAAGTGATCCCTGAAGACCACAAGTATCCTTCGTCTGGTCCGGTTGTCGAAAGAAAAGTGTACTTGTTTCTTTGCACACCACCTTGTTTGAGGGACATCAGCGTGATCACTGCTGATAGGTGCAGGGACAAATATAAAGGAACACCTATTTCTGGACAGGTGCAGTTGGGAACAAAGAGTGTGTTGTGGAGTGAAGTGTTTATTTGAGGGTCCAAACTTCCCTCCTTAGGTGGTTATTACATCTTTACATTCGTGAACATCATAAAAAGCAATGATTTTAAAAGCCCAGACGCATATTATTACAGCAATTCATTTGTTGAGGTGAGAGGAAATGAGAAGGAACTTGCTGCACCACTAAATCTATGCCTGAGCACTGCTGAAATCAAACAAAAAGAATTCACGGTCGCTAGATAGGGCTATTTTCTACTGACTCTCTCTGGGGACTCAAACAGAATTCATTTGTTTGTTTGTTCCCTATTTTCACTTGTATAGGTAATCTGTCCCCGCCCGTTCAGCTTGTAGTTTGTCTGTGTCCTTGGATCTCAAGTGAGTCTCCAGTAAGGGAGCACATAGGAGGTCTTGAGTTTTCATCAGTCCTTCTAACCCTGTGTCTTTTGATTGGAGCACTCAAAGCCTGTACTTTTATTCTGATATTTGAGAACTGTGCTCTTACTGCACTTTGAAATTCTTTTTGTTCTCATTAATATACAATTACATGCAGAACATTATGTTTTCCAGTCCACACCCTTCACCAAGACCCCGGCACAAGCCAGTTACGGTTGCTGTCCGTCAGCGTGTACTAAGATGCTGTAGAATCACTACATGTCTTCTCTGTGTTATGCAGCCGTACAATAGACCCCCCAAGTTACACACTATACATGCTAATCCTAATGCCCCCATTCTTTTTCCCCGTCCTTATTACACCCTTCCCACAAACCCTACCCAGTCCCTTTCTCTTTGGTAACTGTTAGTCCACTCTCGGGTTCTGTGAGTCTGCTGCTGTCTTTTCCTTCAGTTTTTCTTTGTTATACTCCACACATGAGTGAAATCATTTGGTACATGTATTTCTCCTCCTGGAATATTTGACTGAGCATAATACCCTCTAGCTCCATCCACGTTATTGCAAATGATAGGATTTGATTTCTTCTTATGGCTGCTTACTGCACATTTTAATCTGGATTTCATTCTTCTTTTTTGTTTGTAGTTTCGCTATGTGCTTTCACCATTGCTCTCCTGGTTATGAGCAGAAGCTTTGTGTTAATCGAAATGTACCTATATCTATCTATCTGTCTGTCTATCTATTTATCAATCAATCAATCAATCATCTTTTTGTCTGCCCATCTGTCCTTGTGTACAGAACAGTTAACCATATATCCTATATCACTTTCCTACACTATGCTTCCAAAAATCCTGCAAAGTATCTAGGCTGTAGAGAGAGCACTGGGTTCACCGAGACACTTGCAGGTCGAGTCGCCCACGTGTACCTACAAAACCAGCAAATGGTTGTGCCGGGACTTGAACCCGTGTCTCTATCCTCTGTCCTCTTTCATCTCCTTCTAACTTACTGTCTGTATTTAGCCACATTCTTTGACTAAGTGCTCCCTGAAGACCACAAGTATCATTCCTCTGGGCCTGTTGTCACGAGAAAAGTAAACTTGTTCTTTGCTCAGCACCATGTTTGAAGGACATCAGCGTGATCACCGCCGATAGGACGGAGGGTCAAATAAAAAGGAACACCAATTTCTAGACAGGAGCAGTTGGGAGCTAAGAGTGTATTGTGGGGTGACGTGTTTAATTGAGTGTCCAAACTTCCCTCTTTAGGTAGTTATTAGATCTTCACATTCGTGAACATCATAAAACCCACTGATTTCAAAGGCCCAGATGCTTATTATTGCAGCAACTCAGTTGTTGAGCTGAGAGAAAGTGAGAAGTATGTTCCTGCACCACTAAATCAATGGCTGGGAACGGCTGAAACCAAACAAAAAGAATTCACGGTGGCCAGAAAGGGCTATTTTCTTCTGACTGTCTCAGGGGACTCAAACAGAATGCATTTGTTTGATTGTTTTTCAGTTTCACTCGAGTAGAGTACTTGTCCACACACCTTCGGCTTGTAGTTTGTCTGTGTCCTTGGATCTCAAGTGAGTCTCCTGTAAGTAAGCAAGTAGGTGTCTTGAGTTTTCATCCCTTCTTTTAACCCTGTGTCTTTTGTTTGCTGCACTCAGTGCCTGACCTTTTATTCTGATGATTCAGAGCTGTGCACTTATTGCACTTAAAGAATTTTTTTTATCATTAAGCTAAAATCACTTGAAGAACATTATGTTTACTATGCTCTCCCCTTCACCAAGTACCCCTGAAAAACCTCTTCAGTCGCTGTCGATCTGTGCAGTTGGATGCTGTAGACCCCTTCACCATGTAACTCGCAAAAGACCCCGTTACATTCGCTGTCCATCAGTGAGTAGTAAGATGCTATATGATCTCTACTAGCCTTCTCGGTGTTGTACAGCACTCCCCATGCCCCCTCGACCCCAAGCATTATACATGCTAAAACTAATGCCCCCATTCTTTCTCCTCACACTTATCCCTCCCTTCAGACCCACGCTGCCCAGTCCTTTTCCCTTTGGTAACTTTTAGTCAACCCTCGGTTTCTGTGAGTCTGCTGCTGTTTTCTTCCTTCAGTTTTTCTTTGTTGTTATACTCCTCACATGAGTGAAAACACTTGGTACTTGTCTTTCTCCGCCTGGCCTATTTCTCTGAACATACTTCCGTCTAGCTCCATCCAGGTCATTGCAAATGGTAGTATTTGTTTTCTTCTTAAGGCTGCTTACTGCACTTTTTGAACTGGATTTCATTCTTCCTTTTTGTTTGTAGTTTAGCTATGTTATTCACCATTCACCTCCTGGTTATGAACAATAGCTTTGTGTCAATCGATATGTATCTGTATCTATCTATCTAATGGTCTGTCTGACTATGTATGTATGTATGTATGTATGTATCTATGTATCTATCTATCTTCCTATCATCTATCTATGATGTCTATCATCTATCAATCTATGTAAATATCTATCTATCTTTCATCTGTCATCTGTGTACCTATCTATCTATGAATCAATCATCTTTCTGTCTGCCCATCTATCCTTCTCTACAGAACAGTTAACAACATAGCCTATGTCTCTTCCCTACATAATGCTTCCTGAAATCTTGCAAGGTAACTAAGCCATAAGGAGAGCACTGTGTTCACCGATACACTTTCAGGTAGAGTCAGCCGCGTGTGCTTACAAAACCAGTAAATGGAGGTGACAGGACTTGAACCTGTATCTCTGTCCTCTGTCCTCTTATACATCCTGCTCGCTTGGTGACTTTATTTAGCCACATTCAGTGAGTAAGTGATCCCTGAAGACCACAAGTATCCTTCGTCTGGTCCGGTTGTCGAAAGAAAAGTGTACTTGTTTCTTTGCACACCACCTTGTTTGAGGGACATCAGCGTGATCACTGTTGATAGGTGCAGGGACAAATGTAAAGGAACACCTATTTCTGGACAGGTGCAGTTGGGAACAAAGAGTGTGTTGTGGAGTGAAGTGTTTATTTGAGGGTCCAAACTTCCCTCCTTAGGTGGTTATTACATCTTTACATTCGTGAACATCATAAAAAGCAATGATTTTAAAAGCCCAGACGCATATTATTACAGCAATTCATTTGTTGAGGTGAGAGGAAATGAGAAG
Source organism: Manis pentadactyla (assembly GCF_030020395.1). Classification (NCBI taxonomy): domain Eukaryota; kingdom Metazoa; phylum Chordata; class Mammalia; order Pholidota; family Manidae; genus Manis; species Manis pentadactyla. The sequence continues at coordinate 267,963 of NW_026644649.1, forward strand.
GAACTTGCTGCACCACTAAATCTATGCCTGAGCACTGCTGAAATCAAACAAAAAGAATTCACGGTCGCTAGATAGGGCTATTTTCTACTGACTCTCTCTGGGGACTCAAACAGAATTCATTTGTTTGTTTGTTCCCTATTTTCACTTGTATAGGTAATCTGTCCCCGCCCGTTCAGCTTGTAGTTTGTCTGAGTCCTTGGATCTCAAGTGAGTCTCCAGTAAGGGAGCACGTAGGAGGTCTTGAATTTTCATCAGTTCTTCTAACCCTGTGTCTTTTGATTGGAGCACTCAAAGCCTGTACTTTTATTCTGATATTTGAGAGCTGTGCTCTTACTGCACTTTGAAATTCTTTTTGTTCTCATTAATATACAATCACATGCAGAACATTATGTTTTCCAGTCTACACCCTTCACCAAGACCCCGGCACAAGCCAGTTACGGTCGCTGTCCGTCAGCGTGTACTAAGATGCTGTAGAATCACTACATGTCTTCTCTGTGTTATGCAGCCGTACAAAAGACCCCCCAAGTTACACACTATACATGCTAATCCTAATGCCCCCATTCTTTTTCCCCGCCCTTATTACTCCCTTCCCACAAACCCTACCCAGTCCCTTTCTCTTTGGTAACTGTTAGTCCACTCTCGGGTTCTGTGAGTCTGCTGCTGTCTTTTCCTTCAGTTTTTCTTTGTTATACTCCACACATGAGTGAAATCATTTGGTACATGTATTTCTCCTCCTGGAATATTTGACTGAGCATAATACCCTCTAGCTCCATCCACGTTATTGCAAATGATAGGATTTGTTTTCTTCTTATGGCTGCTTACTGCACTTTTTAAACTGGATTTCATTCTTCTTTTTTGTTTGTAGTTTCGCTATGTGCTTTCACCATTGCTCTCCTGGTTATGAGCAGAAGCTTTGTGTTAATCGATATGTACCTATATCTATCTATCTGTCTGTCTATCTATTTATCAATCAATCAATCAATCATCTTTTTGTCTGCCCATCTGTCCTTGTGTACAGAACAGTTAACCATATATCCTATATCACTTTCCTACACTATGCTTCCAAAAATCCTGCAAAGTATCTAGGCTGTAGAGAGAGCACTGGGTTCACCGAGACACTTGCAGGTCGAGTCGCCCACGTGTACCTACAAAACCAGCAAATGGTTGTGCCGGGACTTGAACCCGTGTCTCTATCCTCTGTCCTCTTTCATCTCCTTCTAACTTACTGTCTGTATTTAGCCACATTCTTTGACTAAGTGCTCCCTGAAGACCACAAGTATCATTCCTCTGGGCCTGTTGTCACGAGAAAAGTAAACTTGTTCTTTGCTCAGCACCATGTTTGAAGGACATCAGCGTGATCACCGCCGATAGGACGGAGGGTCAAATAAAAAGGAACACCAATTTCTAGACAGGAGCAGTTGGGAGCTAAGAGTGTATTGTGGGGTGACGTGTTTAATTGAGTGTCCAAACTTCCCTCTTTAGGTAGTTATTAGATCTTCACATTCGTGAACATCATAAAACCCACTGATTTCAAAGGCCCAGATGCTTATTATTGCAGCAACTCAGTTGTTGAGCTGAGAGAAAGTGAGAAGTATGTTCCTGCACCACTAAATCAATGGCTGGGAACGGCTGAAACCAAACAAAAAGAATTCACGGTGGCCAGAAAGGGCTATTTTCTTCTGACTGTCTCAGGGGACTCAAACAGAATGCATTTGTTTGATTGTTTTTCAGTTTCACTCGTGTAGAGTACTTGTCCACACACCTTCGGCTTGTAGTTTGTCTGTGTCCTTGGATCTCAAGTGAGTCTCCTGTAAGTAAGCAAGTAGGTGTCTTGAGTTTTCATCCCTTCTTTTAACCCTGTGTCTTTTGTTTGCTGCACTCAGTGCCTGACCTTTTATTCTGATGATTCAGAGCTGTGCACTTATTGCACTTAAAGAATTTTTTTTATCATTAAGCTAAAATCACTTGAAGAACATTATGTTTACTATGCTCTTCCCTTCACCAAGTACCCCTGAAAAACCTCTTCAGTCGCTGTCGATCTGTGCAGTTGGATGCTGTAGACCCCTTCACCATGTAACTCGCAAAAGACCCCGTTACATTCGCTGTCCATCAGTGAGTAGTAAGATGCTATATGATCTCTACTAGCCTTCTCGGTGTTGTACAGCACTCCCCATGCCCCCTCGACCCCAAGCATTATACATGCGAAAACTAATGCCCCCATTCTTTCTCCTCACACTTATCCCTCCCTTCAGACCCACGCTGCCCAGTCCTTTTCCCTTTGGTAACTTTTAGTCAACCCTCGGGTTCTGTGAGTCTGCTGCTGTTTTCTTCCTTCAGTTTTTCTATGTTGTTATACTCCACACATGAGTGAAAACACTTGGTACTTGTCTTTCTCCGCCTGGCCTATTTCTCTGAACATACTTCCGTCTAGCTCCATCCAGGTCATTGCAAATGGTAGTATTTGTTTTCTTCTTAAGGCTGCTTACTGCACTTTTTAAACTGGATTTCATTCTTCCTTTTTGTTTGTAGTTTAGCTATGTTATTCACCATTCAACTCCTGGTTTTGAACAATAGCTTTGTGTCAATCGATATGTATCTGTATCTATCTATCTAATGGTCTGTCTGACTATGTATGTATGTAGGTATCTATCTATGTATCTATCTATCTATCTATCTTCCTATCATCTATCTATGATGTCTATCATCTATCAATCTATGTACCTATCTATCTATCTTTCATCTGTCATCTGTGTACCTATCTATCTATGAATCAATCATCTTTCTGTCTGCCCATCTATCCTTCTGTACAGAACAGTTAACAACATAGCCTATGTCTCTTCCCTACATTATGCTTCCAGAAAACTTGCAAGGTAACTAAGCCATAAGGAGAGCACTGTGTTCACCGATACACTTTCAGGTAGATTCAGCCGCGTGTGCTTACAAAACCAGTAAATGGAAGTGACAGGACTTGAACCTGTATCTCTGTCCTCTGTCCTCTTATACATCCTGCTCGCTTGGTGACTTTATTTAGCCACATTCAGTGAGTAAGTGATCCCTGAAGACCACAAGTATCCTTCGTCTGGTCCGGTTGTCGAAAGAAAAGTGTACTTGTTTCTTTACACACCACCTTGTTTGAGGGACATCAGCGTGTTCACTGCTGATAGGTGCAGGGACAAATATAAAGGAACACCTATTTCTGGACAGGTGCAGTTGGGAACAAAGAGTGTGTTGTGGAGTGAAGTGTTTATTTGAGGGTCCAAACTTCCCTCCTTAGGTGGTTATTACATCTTTACATTCGTGAACATCATAAAAAGCAATGATTTTAAAAGCCCAGACGCATATTATTACAGCAATTCATTTGTTGAGGTGAGAGGAAATGAGAAGGAACTTGCTGCACCACTAAATCTATGCCTGAGCACTGCTGAAATCAAACAAAAAGAATTCACGGTCGCTAGATAGGGCTATTTTCTACTGACTCTCTCTGGGGACTCAAACAGAATTCATTTGTTTGTTTGTTCCCTATTTTCACTTCTATAGGTAATCTGTCCCCGCGCGTTCAGCTTGTAGTTTGTCTGAGTCCTTGGATCTCAAGTGAGTCTCCAGTAAGGGAGCACGTAGGAGGTCTTGAATTTTCATCAGTTCTTCTAACCCTGTGTCTTTTGATTGGAGCACTCAAAGCCTGTACTTTTATTCTGATATTTGAGAGCTGTGCTCTTACTGCACTTTGAAATTCTTTTTGTTCTCATTAATATACAATCACATGCAGAACATTATGTTTTCCAGTCTACACCCTTCACCAAGACCCCGGCACAAGCCAGTTACGGTCGCTGTCCGTCAGCGTGTACTAAGATGCTGTAGAATCACTACATGTCTTCTCTGTGTTATGCAGCCGTACAAAAGACCCCCCAAGTTACACACTATACATGCTAATCCTAATGCCCCCATTCTTTTTCCCCGCCCTTATTACTCCCTTCCCACAAACCCTACCCAGTCCCTTTCTCTTTGGTAACTGTTAGTCCACTCTCGGGTTCTGTGAGTCTGCTGCTGTCTTTTCCTTCAGTTTTTCTTTGTTATACTCCACACATGAGTGAAATCATTTGGTACATGTATTTCTCCTCCTGGAATATTTGACTGAGCATAATACCCTCTAGCTCCATCCACGTTATTGCAAATGATAGGATTTGTTTTCTTCTTATGGCTGCTTACTGCACTTTTTAAACTGGATTTCATTCTTCTTTTTTGTTTGTAGTTTCGCTATGTGCTTTCACCATTGCTCTCCTGGTTATGAGCAGAAGCTTTGTGTTAATCGATATGTACCTATATCTATCTATCTGTCTGTCTATCTATTTATCAATCAATCAATCAATCATCTTTTTGTCTGCCCATCTGTCCTTGTGTACAGAACAGTTAACCATATATCCTATATCACTTTCCTACACTATGCTTCCAAAAATCCTGCAAAGTATCTAGGCTGTAGAGAGAGCACTGGGTTCACCGAGACACTTGCAGGTCGAGTCGCCCACGTGTACCTACAAAACCAGCAAATGGTTGTGCCGGGACTTGAACCCGTGTCTCTATCCTCTGTCCTCTTTCATCTCCTTCTAAGTTACTGTCTGTATTTAGCCACATTCTTTGACTAAGTGCTCCCTGAAGACCACAAGTATCATTCCTCTGGGCCTGTTGTCACGAGAAAAGTAAACTTGTTCTTTGCTCAGCACCATGTTTGAAGGACATCAGCGTGATCACCGCCGATAGGACGGAGGGTCAAATAAAAAGGAACACCAATTTCTAGACAGGAGCAGTTGGGAGCTAAGAGTGTATTGTGGGGTGACGTGTTTAATTGAGTGTCCAAACTTCCCTCTTTAGGTAGTTATTAGATCTTCACATTCGTGAACATCATAAAACCCACTGATTTCAAAGGCCCAGATGCTTATTATTGCAGCAACTCAGTTGTTGAGCTGAGAGAAAGTGAGAAGTATGTTCCTGCACCACTAAATCAATGGCTGGGAACGGCTGAAACCAAACAAAAAGAATTCACGGTGGCCAGAAAGGGCTATTTTCTTCTGACTGTCTCAGGGGACTCAAACAGAATGCATTTGTTTGATTGTTTTTCAGTTTCACTCGTGTAGAGTACTTGTCCACACACCTTCGGCTTGTAGTTTGTCTGTGTCCTTGGATCTCAAGTGAGTCTCCTGTAAGTAAGCAAGTAGGTGTCTTGAGTTTTCATCCCTTCTTTTAACCCTGTGTCTTTTGTTTGCTGCACTCAGTGCCTGACCTTTTATTCTGATGATTCAGAGCTGTGCACTTATTGCACTTAAAGAATTTTTTTTATCATTAAGCTAAAATCACTTGAAGAACATTATGTTTACTATGCTCTCCCCTTCACCAAGTACCCATGAAAAACTCTTCAGTCGCTGTCGATCTGTGCAGTTGGATGCTGTAGACCCCTTCACCATGTAACTCGCAAAAGACCCCGTTACATTCGCTGTCCATCAGTGAGTAGTAAGATGCTATATGATCTCTACTAGCCTTCTCGGTGTTGTACAGCACTCCCCATGCCCCCTCGACCCCAAGCATTATACATGCGAAAACTAATGCCCCCATTCTTTCTCCTCACACTTATCCCTCCCTTCAGACCCACGCTGCCCAGTCCTTTTCCCTTTGGTAACTTTTAGTCAACCCTCGGGTTCTGTGAGTCTGCTGCTGTTTTCTTCCTTCAGTTTTTCTTTGTTGTTATACTCCACACATGAGTGAAAACACTTGGTACTTGTCTTTCTCCGCCTGGCCTATTTCTCTGAACATACTTCCGTCTAGCTCCATCCAGGTCATTGCAAATGGTAGTATTTGTTTTCTTCTTAAGGCTGCTTACTGCACTTTTTAAACTGGATTTCATTCTTCCTTTTTGTTTGTAGTTTAGCTATGTTATTCACCATTCAACTCCTGGTTTTGAACAATAGCTTTGTGTCAATCGATATGTATCTGTATCTATCTATCTAATGGTCTGTCTGACTATGTATGTATGTAGGTATCTATCTATGTATCTATCTATCTATCTATCTTCCTATCATCTATCTATGATGTCTATCATCTATCAATCTATGTACCTATCTATCTATCTTTCATCTGTCATCTGTGTACCTATCTATCTATGAATCAATCATCTTTCTGTCTGCCCATCTATCCTTCTGTACAGAACAGTTAACAACATAGCCTATGTCTCTTCCCTACATTATGCTTCCAGAAAACTTGCAAGGTAACTAAGCCATAAGGAGAGCACTGTGTTCACCGATACACTTTCAGGTAGATTCAGCCGCGTGTGCTTACAAAACCAGTAAATGGAAGTGACAGGACTTGAACCTGTATCTCTGTCCTCTGTCCTCTTATACATCCTGCTCGCTTGGTGACTTTATTTAGCCACATTCAGTGAGTAAGTGATCCCTGAAGACCACAAGTATCCTTCGTCTGGTCCGGTTGTCGAAAGAAAAGTGTACTTGTTTCTTTACACACCACCTTGTTTGAGGGACATCAGCGTGTTCACTGCTGATAGGTGCAGGGACAAATATAAAGGAACACCTATTTCTGGACAGGTGCAGTTGGGAACAAAGAGTGTGTTGTGGAGTGAAGTGTTTATTTGAGGGTCCAAACTTCCCTCCTTAGGTGGTTATTACATCTTTACATTCGTGAACATCATAAAAAGCAATGATTTTAAAAGCCCAGACGCATATTATTACAGCAATTCATTTGTTGAGGTGAGAGGAAATGAGAAGGAACTTGCTGCACCACTAAATCTATGCCTGAGCACTGCTGAAATCAAACAAAAAGAATTCACGGTCGCTAGATAGGGCTATTTTCTACTGACTCTCTCTGGGGACTCAAACAGAATTCATTTGTTTGTTTGTTCCCTATTTTCACTTCTATAGGTAATCTGTCCCCGCCCGTTCAGCTTGTAGTTTGTCTGAGTCCTTGGATCTCAAGTGAGTCTCCAGTAAGGGAGCACGTAGGAGGTCTTGAATTTTCATCAGTTCTTCTAACCCTGTGTCTTTTGATTGGAGCACTCAAAGCCTGTACTTTTATTCTGATATTTGAGAGCTGTGCTCTTACTGCACTTTGAAATTCTTTTTGTTCTCATTAATATACAATCACATGCAGAACATTATGTTTTCCAGTCTACACCCTTCACCAAGACCCCGGCACAAGCCAGTTACGGTCGCTGTCCGTCAGCGTGTACTAAGATGCTGTAGAATCACTACATGTCTTCTCTGTGTTATGCAGCCGTACAAAAGACCCCCCAAGTTACACACTATACATGCTAATCCTAATGCCCCCATTCTTTTTCCCCGCCCTTATTACTCCCTTCCCACAAACCCTACCCAGTCCCTTTCTCTTTGGTAACTGTTAGTCCACTCTCGGGTTCTGTGAGTCTGCTGCTGTCTTTTCCTTCAGTTTTTCTTTGTTATACTCCACACATGAGTGAAATCATTTGGTACATGTATTTCTCCTCCTGGAATATTTGACTGAGCATAATACCCTCTAGCTCCATACACGTTATTGCAAATGATAGGATTTGTTTTCTTCTTATGGCTGCTTACTGCACTTTTTAAACTGGATTTCATTCTTCTTTTTTGTTTGTAGTTTCGCTATGTGCTTTCACCATTCCTCTCCTGGTTATGAGCAGAAGCTTTGTGTTAATCGATATGTACCTATATCTATCTATCTGTCTGTCTATCTATTTATCAATCAATCAATCAATCATCTTTTTGTCTGCCCATCTGTCCTTGTGTACAGAACAGTTAACCATATATCCTATATCACTTTCCTACACTATGCTTCCAAAAATCCTGCAAAGTATCTAGGCTGTAGAGAGAGCACTGGGTTCACCGAGACACTTGCAGGTCGAGTCGCCCACGTGTACCTACAAAACCAGCAAATGGTTGTGCCGGGACTTGAACCCGTGTCTCTATCCTCTGTCCTCTTTCATCTCCTTCTAACTTACTGTCTGTATTTAGCCACATTCTTTGACTAAGTGCTCCCTGAAGACCACAAGTATCATTCCTCTGGGCCTGTTGTCACGAGAAAAGTAAACTTGTTCTTTGCTCAGCACCATGTTTGAAGGACATCAGCGTGATCACCGCCGATAGGACGGAGGGTCAAATAAAAAGGAACACCAATTTCTAGACAGGAGCAGTTGGGAGCTAAGAGTGTATTGTGGGGTGACGTGTTTAATTGAGTGTCCAAACTTCCCTCTTTAGGTAGTTATTAGATCTTCACATTCGTGAACATCATAAAACCCACTGATTTCAAAGGCCCAGATGCTTATTATTGCAGCAACTCAGTTGTTGAGCTGAGAGAAAGTGAGAAGTATGTTCCTGCACCACTAAATCAATGGCTGGGAACGGCTGAAACCAAACAAAAAGAATTCACGGTGGCCAGAAAGGGCTATTTTCTTCTGACTGTCTCAGGGGACTCAAACAGAATGCATTTGTTTGATTGTTTTTCAGTTTCACTCGTGTAGAGTACTTGTCCACACACCTTCGGCTTGTAGTTTGTCTGTGTCCTTGGATCTCAAGTGAGTCTCCTGTAAGTAAGCAAGTAGGTGTCTTGAGTTTTCATCCCTTCTTTTAACCCTGTGTCTTTTGTTTGCTGCACTCAGTGCCTGACCTTTTATTCTGATGATTCAGAGCTGTGCACTTATTGCACTTAAAGAATTTTTTTTATCATTAAGCTAAAATCACTTGAAGAACATTATGTTTACTATGCTCTCCCCTTCACCAAGTACCCATGAAAAACTCTTCAGTCGCTGTCGATCTGTGCAGTTGGATGCTGTAGACCCCTTCACCATGTAACTCGCAAAAGACCCCGTTACATTCGCTGTCCATCAGTGAGTAGTAAGATGCTATATGATCTCTACTAGCCTTCTCGGTGTTGTACAGCACTCCCCATGCCCCCTCGACCCCAAGCATTATACATGCGAAAACTAATGCCCCCATTCTTTCTCCTCACACTTATCCCTCCCTTCAGACCCACGCTGCCCAGTCCTTTTCCCTTTGGTAACTTTTAGTCAACCCTCGGGTTCTGTGAGTCTGCTGCTGTTTTCTTCCTTCAGTTTTTCTTTGTTGTTATACTCCACACATGCGTGAAAACACTTGGTACTTGTCTTTCTCCGCCTGGCCTATTTCTCTGAACATACTTCCGTCTAGCTCCATCCAGGTCATTGCAAATGGTAGTATTTGTTTTCTTCTTAAGGCTGCTTACTGCACTTTTTAAACTGGATTTCATTCTTCCTTTTTGTTTGTAGTTTAGCTATGTTATTCACCATTCAACTCCTGGTTTTGAACAATAGCTTTGTGTCAATCGATATGTATCTGTATCTATCTATCTAATGGTCTGTCTGACTATGTATGTATGTATGTATCTATCTATGTATCTATCTATCTATCTATCTTCCTATCATCTATCTATGATGTCTATCATCTATCAATCTATGTACCTATCTATCTATCTTTCATCTGTCATCTGTGTACCTATCTATCTATGAATCAATCATCTTTCTGTCTGCCCATCTATCCTTCTGTACAGAACAGTTAACAACATAGCCTATGTCTCTTCCCTACATTATGCTTCCAGAAAACTTGCAAGGTAACTAAGCCATAAGGAGAGCACTGTGTTCACCGATACACTTTCAGGTAGATTCAGCCGCGTGTGCTTACAAAACCAGTAAATGGAAGTGACAGGACTTGAACCTGTATCTCTGTCCTCTGTCCTCTTATACATCCTGCTCGCTTGGTGACTTTATTTAGCCACATTCAGTGAGTAAGTGATCCCTGAAGACCACAAGTATCCTTCGTCTGGTCCGGTTGTCGAAAGAAAAGTGTACTTGTTTCTTTACACACCACCTTGTTTGAGGGACATCAGCGTGATCACTGCTGATAGGTGCAGGGACAAATATAAAGGAACACCTATTTCTGGACAGGTGCAGTTGGGAACAAAGAGTGTGTTGTGGAGTGAAGTGTTTATTTGAGGGTCCAAACTTCCCTCCTTAGGTGGTTATTACATCTTTACATTCGTGAACATCATAAAAAGCAATGATTTTAAAAGCCCAGACGCATATTATTACAGCAATTCATTTGTTGAGGTGAGAGGAAATGAGAAGGAACTTGCTGCACCACTAAATCTATGCCTGAGCACTGCTGAAATCAAACAAAAAGAATTCACGGTCGCTAGATAGGGCTATTTTCTACTGACTCTCTCTGGGGACTCAAACAGAATTCATTTGTTTGTTTGTTCCCTATTTTCACTTCTATAGGTAATCTGTCCCCGCCCGTTCAGCTTGTAGTTTGTCTGAGTCCTTGGATCTCAAGTGAGTCTCCAGTAAGGGAGCACGTAGGATGTCTTGAATTTTCATCAGTTCTTCTAACCCTGTGTCTTTTGATTGGAGCACTCAAAGCCTGTACTTTTATTCTGATATTTGAGAGCTGTGCTCTTACTGCACTTTGAAATTCTTTTTGTTCTCATTAATATACAATCACATGCAGAACATTATGTTTTCCAGTCTACACCCTTCACCAAGACCCCGGCACAAGCCAGTTACGGTCGCTGTCCGTCAGCGTGTACTAAGATGCTGTAGAATCACTACATGTCTTCTCTGTGTTATGCAGCCGTACAAAAGACCCCCCAAGTTACACACTATACATGCTAATCCTAATGCCCCCATTCTTTTTCCCCGCCCTTATTACTCCCTTCCCACAAACCCTACCCAGTCCCTTTCTCTTTGGTAACTGTTAGTCCACTCTCGGGTTCTGTGAGTCTGCTGCTGTCTTTTCCTTCAGCTTTTCTTTGTTATACTCCACACATGAGTGAAATCATTTGGTACATGTATTTCTCCTCCTGGAATATTTGACTGAGCATAATACCCTCTAGCTCCATACACGTTATTGCAAATGATAGGATTTGTTTTCTTCTTATGGCTGCTTACTGCACTTTTTAAACTGGATTTCATTCTTCTTTTTTGTTTGTAGTTTCGCTATGTGCTTTCACCATTCCTCTCCTGGTTATGAGCAGAAGCTTTGTGTTAATCGATATGTACCTATATCTATCTATCTGTCTGTCTATCTATTTATCAATCAATCAATCAATCATCTTTTTGTCTGCCCATCTGTCCTTGTGTACAGAACAGTTAACCATATATCCTATATCACTTTCCTACACTATGCTTCCAAAAATCCTGCAAAGTATCTAGGCTGTAGAGAGAGCACTGGGTTCACCGAGACACTTGCAGGTCGAGTCGCCCACGTGTACCTACAAAACCAGCAAATGGTTGTGCCGGGACTTGAACCCGTGTCTCTATCCTCTGTCCTCTTTCATCTCCTTCTAACTTACTGTCTGTATTTAGCCACATTCTTTGACTAAGTGCTCCCTGAAGACCACAAGTATCATTCCTCTGGGCCTGTTGTCACGAGAAAAGTAAACTTGTTCTTTGCTCAGCACCATGTTTGAAGGACATCAGCGTGATCACCGCCGATAGGACGGAGGGTCAAATAAAAAGGAACACCAATTTCTAGACAGGAGCAGTTGGGAGCTAAGAGTGTATTGTGGGGTGACGTGTTTAATTGAGTGTCCAAACTTCCCTCTTTAGGTAGTTATTAGATCTTCACATTCGTGAACATCATAAAACCCACTGATTTCAAAGGCCCAGATGCTTATTATTGCAGCAACTCAGTTGTTGAGCTGAGAGAAAGTGAGAAGTATGTTCCTGCACCACTAAATCAATGGCTGGGAACGGCTGAAACCAAACAAAAAGAATTCACGGTGGCCAGAAAGGGCTATTTTCTTCTGACTGTCTCAGGGGACTCAAACAGAATGCATTTGTTTGATTGTTTTTCAGTTTCACTCGTGTAGAGTACTTGTCCACACACCTTCGGCTTGTAGTTTGTCTGTGTCCTTGGATCTCAAGTGAGTCTCCTGTAAGTAAGCAAGTAGGTGTCTTGAGTTTTCATCCCTTCTTTTAACCCTGTGTCTTTTGTTTGCTGCACTCAGTGCCTGACCTTTTATTCTGATGATTCAGAGCTGTGCACTTATTGCACTTAAAGAATTTTTTTTATCATTAAGCTAAAATCACTTGAAGAACATTATGTTTACTATGCTCTCCCCTTCACCAAGTACCCATGAAAAACTCTTCAGTCGCTGTCGATCTGTGCAGTTGGATGCTGTAGACCCCTTCACCATGTAACTCGCAAAAGACCCCGTTACATTCGCTATCCATCAGTGAGTAGTAAGATGCTATATGATCTCTACTAGCCTTCTCGGTGTTGTACAGCACTCCCCATGCCCCCTCGACCCCAAGCATTATACATGCGAAAACTAATGCCCCCATTCTTTCTCCTCACACTTATCCCTCCCTTCAGACCCACGCTGCCCAGTCCTTTTCCCTTTGGTAACTTTTAGTCAACCCTCGGGTTCTGTGAGTCTGCTGCTGTTTTCTTCCTTCAGTTTTTCTTTGTTGTTATACTCCACACATGAGTGAAAACACTTGGTACTTGTCTTTCTCCGCCTGGCCTATTTCTCTGAACATACTTCCGTCTAGCTCCATCCAGGTCATTGCAAATGGTAGTATTTGTTTTCTTCTTAAGGCTGCTTACTGCACTTTTTAAACTGGATTTCATTCTTCCTTTTTGTTTGTAGTTTAGCTATGTTATTCACCATTCAACTCCTGGTTTTGAACAATAGCTTTGTGTCAATCGATATGTATCTGTATCTATCTATCTAATTGTCTGTCTGACTATGTATGTATGTATGTATCTATCTATGTATCTATCTATCTATCTATCTTCCTATCATCTATCTATGATGTCTATCATCTATCAATCTATGTACCTATCTATCTATCTTTCATCTGTCATCTGTGTACCTATCTATCTATGAATCAATCATCTTTCTGTCTGCCCATCTATCCTTCTGTACAGAACAGTTAACAACATAGCCTATGTCTCTTCCCTACATTATGCTTCCAGAAAACTTGCAAGGTAACTAAGCCATAAGGAGAGCACTGTGTTCACCGATACACTTTCAGGTAGATTCAGCCGCGTGTGCTTACAAAACCAGTAAATGGAAGTGACAGGACTTGAACCTGTATCTCTGTCCTCTGTCCTCTTATACATCCTGCTCGCTTGGTGACTTTATTTAGCCACATTCAGTGAGTAAGTGATCCCTGAAGACCACAAGTATCCTTCGTCTGGTCCGGTTGTCGAAAGAAAAGTGTACTTGTTTCTTTGCACACCACCTTGTTTGAGGGACATCAGCGTGATCACTGCTGATAGGTGCAGGGACAAATATAAAGGAACACCTATTTCTGGACAGGTGCAGTTGGGAACAAAGAGTGTGTTGTGGAGTGAAGTGTTTATTTGAGGGTCCAAACTTCCCTCCTTAGGTGGTTATTACATCTTTACATTCGTGAACATCATAAAAAGCAATGATTTTAAAAGCCCAGACGCATATTATTACAGCAATTCATTTGTTGAGGTGAGAGGAAATGAGAAGGAACTTGCTGCACCACTAAATCTATGCCTGAGCACTGCTGAAATCAAACAAAAAGAATTCACGGTCGCTAGATAGGGCTATTTTCTACTGACTCTCTCTGGGGACTCAAACAGAATTCATTTGTTTGTTTGTTCCCTATTTTCACTTCTATAGGTAATCTGTCCCCGCCCGTTCAGCTTGTAGTTTGTCTGAGTCCTTGGATCTCAAGTGAGTCTCCAGTAAGGGAGCACGTAGGAGGTCTTGAATTTTCATCAGTTCTTCTAACCCTGTGTCTTTTGATTGGAGCACTCAAAGCCTGTACTTTTATTCTGATATTTGAGAGCTGTGCTCTTACTGCACTTTGAAATTCTTTTTGTTCTCATTAATATACAATCACATGCAGAACATTATGTTTTCCAGTCTACACCCTTCACCAAGACCCCGGCACAAGCCAGTTACGGTCGCTGTCCGTCAGCGTGTACTAAGATGCTGTAGAATCACTACATGTCTTCTCTGTGTTATGCAGCCGTACAAAAGACCCCCCAAGTTACACACTATACATGCTAATCCTAATGCCCCCATTCTTTTTCCCCGCCCTTATTACTCCCTTCCCACAAACCCTACCCAGTCCCTTTCTCTTTGGTAACTGTTAGTCCACTCTCGGGTTCTGTGAGTCTGCTGCTGTCTTTTCCTTCAGCTTTTCTTTGTTATACTCCACACATGAGTGAAATCATTTGGTACATGTATTTCTCCTCCTGGAATATTTGACTGAGCATAATACCCTCTAGCTCCATACACGTTATTGCAAATGATAGGATTTGTTTTCTTCTTATGGCTGCTTACTGCACTTTTTAAACTGGATTTCATTCTTCTTTTTTGTTTGTAGTTTCGCTATGTGCTTTCACCATTCCTCTCCTGGTTATGAGCAGAAGCTTTGTGTTAATCGATATGTACCTATATCTATCTATCTGTCTGTCTATCTATTTATCAATCAATCAATCAATCATCTTTTTGTCTGCCCATCTGTCCTTGTGTACAGAACAGTTAACCATATATCCTATATCACTTTCCTACACTATGCTTCCAAAAATCCTGCAAAGTATCTAGGCTGTAGAGAGAGCACTGGGTTCACCGAGACACTTGCAGGTCGAGTCGCCCACGTGTACCTACAAAACCAGCAAATGGTTGTGCCGGGACTTGAACCCGTGTCTCTATCCTCTGTCCTCTTTCATCTCCTTCTAACTTACTGTCTGTATTTAGCCACATTCTTTGACTAAGTGCTCCCTGAAGACCACAAGTATCATTCCTCTGGGCCTGTTGTCACGAGAAAAGTAAACTTGTTCTTTGCTCAGCACCATGTTTGAAGGACATCAGCGTGATCACCGCCGATAGGACGGAGGGTCAAATAAAAAGGAACACCAATTTCTAGACAGGAGCAGTTGGGAGCTAAGAGTGTATTGTGGGGTGACGTGTTTAATTGAGTGTCCAAACTTCCCTCTTTAGGTAGTTATTAGATCTTCACATTCGTGAACATCATAAAACCCACTGATTTCAAAGGCCCAGATGCTTATTATTGCAGCAACTCAGTTGTTGAGCTGAGAGAAAGTGAGAAGTATGTTCCTGCACCACTAAATCAATGGCTGGGAACGGCTGAAACCAAACAAAAAGAATTCACGGTGGCCAGAAAGGGCTATTTTCTTCTGACTGTCTCAGGGGACTCAAACAGAATGCATTTGTTTGATTGTTTTTCAGTTTCACTCGTGTAGAGTACTTGTCCACACACCTTCGGCTTGTAGTTTGTCTGTGTCCTTGGATCTCAAGTGAGTCTCCTGTAAGTAAGCAAGTAGGTGTCTTGAGTTTTCATCCCTTCTTTTAACCCTGTGTCTTTTGTTTGCTGCACTCAGTGCCTGACCTTTTATTCTGATGATTCAGAGCTGTGCACTTATTGCACTTAAAGAATTTTTTTTATCATTAAGCTAAAATCACTTGAAGAACATTATGTTTACTATGCTCTCCCCTTCACCAAGTACCCATGAAAAACTCTTCAGTCGCTGTCGATCTGTGCAGTTGGATGCTGTAGACCCCTTCACCATGTAACTCGCAAAAGACCCCGTTACATTCGCTATCCATCAGTGAGTAGTAAGATGCTATATGATCTCTACTAGCCTTCTCGGTGTTGTACAGCACTCCCCATGCCCCCTCGACCCCAAGCATTATACATGCGAAAACTAATGCCCCCATTCTTTCTCCTCACACTTATCCCTCCCTTCAGACCCACGCTGCCCAGTCCTTTTCCCTTTGGTAACTTTTAGTCAACCCTCGGGTTCTGTGAGTCTGCTGCTGTTTTCTTCCTTCAGTTTTTCTTTGTTGTTATACTCCACACATGAGTGAAAACACTTGGTACTTGTCTTTCTCCGCCTGGCCTATTTCTCTGAACATACTTCCGTCTAGCTCCATCCAGGTCATTGCAAATGGTAGTATTTGTTTTCTTCTTAAGGCTGCTTACTGCACTTTTTAAACTGGATTTCATTCTTCCTTTTTGTTTGTAGTTTAGCTATGTTATTCACCATTCAACTCCTGGTTTTGAACAATAGCTTTGTGTCAATCGATATGTATCTGTATCTATCTATCTAATTGTCTGTCTGACTATGTATGTATGTATGTATCTATCTATGTATCTATCTATCTATCTATCTTCCTATCATCTATCTATGATGTCTATCATCTATCAATCTATGTACCTATCTATCTATCTTTCATCTGTCATCTGTGTACCTATCTATCTATGAATCAATCATCTTTCTGTATGCCCATCTATCCTTCTGTACAGAACAGTTAACAACATAGCCTATGTCTCTTCCCTACATTATGCTTCCAGAAAACTTGCAAGGTAACTAAGCCATAAGGAGAGCACTGTGTTCACCGATACACTTTCAGGTAGATTCAGCCGCGTGTGCTTACAAAACCAGTAAATGGAAGTGACAGGACTTGAACCTGTATCTCTGTCCTCTGTCCTCTTATACATCCTGCTCGCTTGGTGACTTTATTTAGCCACATTCAGTGAGTAAGTGATCCCTGAAGACCACAAGTATCCTTCGTCTGGTCCGGTTGTCGAAAGAAAAGTGTACTTGTTTCTTTGCACACCACCTTGTTTGAGGGACATCAGCGTGATCACTGCTGATAGGTGCAGGGACAAATATAAAGGAACACCTATTTCTGGACCGGTGCAGTTGGGAACAAAGAGTGTGTTGTGGAGTGAAGTGTTTATTTGAGGGTCCAAACTTCCCTCCTTAGGTGGTTATTACATCTTTACATTCGTGAACATCATAAAAAGCAATGATTTTAAAAGCCCAGACGCATATTATTACAGCAATTCATTTGTTGAGGTGAGAGGAAATGAGAAGGAACTTGCTGCACCACTAAATCTATGCCTGAGCACTGCTGAAATCAAACAAAAAGAATTCACGGTCGCTAGATAGGGCTATTTTCTACTGACTCTCTCTGGGGACTCAAACAGAATTCATTTGTTTGTTTGTTCCCTATTTTCACTTCTATAGGTAATCTGTCCCCGCCCGTTCAGCTTGTAGTTTGTCTGAGTCCTTGGATCTCAAGTGAGTCTCCAGTAAGGGAGCACGTAGGAGGTCTTGAATTTTCATCAGTTCTTCTAACCCTGTGTCTTTTGATTGGAGCACTCAAAGCCTGTACTTTTATTCTGATATTTGAGAGCTGTGCTCTTACTGCACTTTGAAATTCTTTTTGTTCTCATTAATATACAATCACATGCAGAACATTATGTTTTCCAGTCTACACCCTTCACCAAGACCCCGGCACAAGCCAGTTACGGTCGCTGTCCGTCAGCGTGTACTAAGATGCTGTAGAATCACTACATGTCTTCTCTGTGTTATGCAGCCGTACAAAAGACCCCCCAAGTTACACACTATACATGCTAATCCTAATGCCCCCATTCTTTTTCCCCGCCCTTATTACTCCCTTCCCACAAACCCTACCCAGTCCCTTTCTCTTTGGTAACTGTTAGTCCACTCTCGGGTTCTGTGAGTCTGCTGCTGTCTTTTCCTTCAGTTTTTCTTTGTTATACTCCACACATGAGTGAAATCATTTGGTACATGTATTTCTCCTCCTGGAATATTTGACTGAGCATAATACCCTCTAGCTCCATACACGTTATTGCAAATGATAGGATTTGTTTTCTTCTTATGGCTGCTTACTGCACTTTTTAAACTGGATTT
The DNA here is from genome assembly GCF_030020395.1 of Manis pentadactyla. Classification (NCBI taxonomy): domain Eukaryota; kingdom Metazoa; phylum Chordata; class Mammalia; order Pholidota; family Manidae; genus Manis; species Manis pentadactyla. The sequence goes on from NW_026644649.1 coordinate 285,722, forward strand.
CATTCTTCTTTTTTGTTTGTAGTTTCGCTATGTGCTTTCACCATTCCTCTCCTGGTTATGAGCAGAAGCTTTGTGTTAATCGATATGTACCTATATCTATCTATCTGTCTGTCTATCTATTTATCAATCAATCAATCAATCATCTTTTTGTCTGCCCATCTGTCCTTGTGTACAGAACAGTTAACCATATATCCTATATCACTTTCCTACACTATGCTTCCAAAAATCCTGCAAAGTATCTAGGCTGTAGAGAGAGCACTGGGTTCACCGAGACACTTGCAGGTCGAGTCGGCTGCGTGTACCTACAATACCAGCAAATGGTTGTGCCGGGACTTGAACCCGTGTCTCTATCATCTGTCTTCTTTCATCTCCTTCTAACTTACTGTCTGTATTTAGCCACATTCTTTGACTAAGTTCTCCCTGAAGACCACAAGTATCATTCCTCTGGGCCTGTTGTCACGAGAAATGTAAACTTCTTCTTTGCTCATCACCATGTTTGAAGGACATCAGCGTGATCACCGCCGATAGGACGGAGGGTCAAATAAAAAGGAACACCAATTTCTAGACAGGAGCAGTTGGGAGCTAAGAGTGTATTGTGGGGTGACGTGTTTAATTGAGTGTCCAAACTTCCCTCTTTAGGTAGTTATTAGATCTTCACATTCGTGAACATCATAAAACCAACTGATTTCAAAGGCCCAGATGCTTATTATTACAGTAACTCAGTTGTTGAGGTGAGAGAAAATGAGAAATAAGTTGCTGCACCACTAAATCAATGGCTGGGAACGGCCGAAACCAAACAAAAAGAATTCACGGTGGCCAGATATAGCTATTTTATTCTGACTGTCTCAGGGGACTCAAACAGAATCCATTTGTTTGACTGTTTGTTTTTCAGTTTCACTCGTGTAGAGTACTTGTCCACACACCTTCGGCTTGTAGTTTGTCTGTGTCCTTGGATCTCAAGTGAGTCTCCTGTAAGTAAGCAAGTAGGTGTCTTGAGTTTTCATCCCTTCTTTTAACCCTGTGTCTTTTGTTTGCTGCACTCAGTGCCTGACCTTTTATTCTTATGATTCAGAGTTGTGCACTTATTGCACTTAAGAATTTTTTTTATCATTAAGCTAAAATCACTTGAAGAGCATTATGTTTACTATGCTCCCCCCTTCACCAAGTAACCCTGAGAAACCTCTTCAGTCGCTGTCGATCTGCGTAGTTGGATGCTGTAGACCCCTTCACCATGTCCCTCCCAACAGACCCCGTTACAGTCGCTGACCATCAGTGAGTAGTAAGATGCTATATGATCTCTACTAGCCTTCTCTGTGTTGTACAGCACTCCCCATGCCCCTCGACCCCAAGCATTATACATGCTAAAACTAATGCCCCCATTCTTTCTCCTCACACTTATCCCTCCCTTCAGACCCACCCTGGCCAGTCCTTTTCCCTTTGGTAACTTTTAGTCAACTCTCGGGTTCTGTGAGTCTGCTGCTGTTTTTTTCCTTCAGTTTTTCTTTGTTGTTATACTCCCCACATGAGTGAAAACACTTGGTACTTGTCTTTCTCCGCCTGGCCTATTTCTCTGAACATACTACTGTCTAGCTCCATCCAGGTCATTGCAAATGGTAATCTTTGTTTTCTTCTTAAGGCTGCTTACTGCACTTTTTAGACCGGATTTCATTCTTCCTTTTTGTTTGTAGTTTAGCTATGTTATTCACCATTCAACTCCTGGTTATGAACAAAAGCTTTGTGTCAATCAATACGTATCTGTATCTATCTATCTAATGGTCTGTCTATCTATGTATGTATGTATGTATGTATGTATGTATCTATATATCTATCTATCTATCTATCTTCCTATCATCTATCTATGATGTCTATCATCTATCAATCTATGTACCTATCTATCTTTCACCTGTCATCTGTGTACCTATCTATCTATGAAACAATCATCTTTTTGTCTGCCCATCTATCCTTCTGTACAGAACAGTTAACAACATAACCTATGTCTCTTCCCTACATTATGCTTCCAGAAATCTTGCAAGATAAGTAAGCCATAAGGAGAGCACTGTGTTCACCGATACACTTTCAGGTAGAGTCAGCCGCGTGTGCTTACAAAACCAGTAAATGGAGGTGAAAGGACTTGAACCTGTATCTCTGTCCTCTGTCCTCTTATACTTCCTTCTCGCTTGGTGACTTTATTTAGCCACATTCAGTGAGTAAGTGATCCCTGAAGACCACAAGTATCCTTCGTCTAGTCCGGTTGTCGAAAGAAAAATGTTCTTGGTTCTTTGCACACCACCATGTTTGAGGGACATCGGCGTGATCACTGCTGATAGGTGCAGGGACAAATATAAAGGAACACCTATTTCTGGACAGGAGCAGTTGGGAACAAAGAGTGTGTTGTGGAGTGAAGTGTTTATTTGAGGGTCCAAACTTCCCTCCTTAGGTAGTTATTACTTCTTTACATTCGTGAACATCATAAAAAGCAATGATTTTAAAAGCCGAGACGCATATTATTACAGCAATTCATTTGTTGAGGTGAGAGGAAATGAGAAGGAACTTGCTGCACCACTAAATCTATGCCTGAGCACTGCTGAAATCAAACAAAAAGAATTCACGGTCGCTAGATAGGGCTATTTTCTACTGACTCTCTCTGGGGACTCAAACAGAATTCATTTGTTTGTTTGTTCCCTATTTTCACTTGTATAGGTAATCTGTCCCCGCCCGTTCAGCTTGTAGTTTGTCTGTGTCCTTGGATCTCAAGTGAGTCTCCAGTAAGGGAGCACGTAGGAGGTCTTGAGTTTTCATCAGTTCTTCTAACCCTGTGTCTTTTGATTGGAGCACTCAAAGCCTGTACTTTTATTCTGATATTTGAGAACTGTGCTCTTACTGCACTTTGAAATTCTTTTTGTTCTCATTAATATACAATCACATGCAGAACATTATGTTTTCCAGTCTACACCCTTCACCAAGACCCCGGCACAAGCCAGTTACGGTCGCTGTCCGTCAGCGTGTACTAAGATGCTGTAGAATCACTACATGTCTTCTCTGTGTTGTGCAGCCGTACAAAAGAACCCCCAAGTTACAGACAATACATGCTAATCCTAATGCCCCCATTCTTTTTCCCCGCCCTTATTACTCCCTTCCCACAAACCCTACCCAGTCCCTTTTTCTTTGGTAACTGTTAGTTCACTCTCGGGTTCTGTGAGTCTGCTGCTGTCTTTTCCTTCAGTTTTTCTTGTTATCATACTCCACACATGAGTGAAATCATTTGGTACATGTATTTCTCCTCCTGGAATATTTGACTGAGCATAATACCCTCTAGCTCCATCCACGTTATTGCAAATGATAGGATTTGTTTTCTTCTTATGGCTGCTTACTGCACTTTTTAAACTGGATTTCATTCTTCTTTTTTGTTTGTAGTTTCGCTATGTGCTTTCACCATTGCTCTCCTCGTTATGAGCAGAAGCTTTGTGTTAATCGATATGTACCTATATCTATCTATCTGTCTGTCTATCTATTTAACAATCAATCAATCAATCAATCAATCATATTTTTGTCTGCCCATCTGTCCTTGTGTGCAGAACAGTTAACCATATATCCTATATCACTTTCCTACACTATGCCTCCAAAAATCCAGCAAAATATCTAGGCTGTAGAGAGAGCACTGGGTTCACCGAGACACTTGCAGGTCGAGTCGGCTGCGTGTACCTACAATACCAGCAAATGGTTGTGCCGGGACTTGAACCCGTGTCTCTATCATCTGTCTTCTTTCATCTCCTTCTAACTTACTGTCTGTATTTAGCCACATTCTTTGACTAAGTGCTCCCTGAAGACCACAAGTATCATTCCTCTGGGCCTGTTGTCACGAGAAAAGTAAACTTGTTCTTTGCTCAGCACCATGTTTGAAGGACATCAGCGTGATCACCGCCGATAGGACGGAGGGTCAAATAAAAAGGAACACCAATTTCTAGACAGGAGCAGTTGGGAGCTAAGAGTGTATTGTGGGGTGACGTGTTTAATTGAGTGTCCAAACTTCCCTCTTTAGGTAGTTATTAGATCTTCACATTCGTGAACATCATAAAACCAACTGATTTCAAAGGCCCAGATGCTTATTATTACAGTAACTCAGTTGTTGAGGTGAGAGAAAATGAGAAATAAGTTGCTGCACCACTAAATCAATGGCTGGGAACGGCCGAAACCAAACAAAAAGAATTCACGGTGGCCAGATATAGCTATTTTATTCTGACTGTCTCAGGGGACTCAAACAGAATCCATTTGTTTGACTGTTTGTTTTTCAGTTTCACTCGTGTAGAGTACTTGTCCACACACCTTCGGCTTGTAGTTTGTCTGTGTCCTTGGATCTCAAGTGAGTCTCCTGTAAGTAAGCAAGTAGGTGTCTTGAGTTTTCATCCCTTCTTTTAACCCTGTGTCTTTTGTTTGCTGCACTCAGTGCCTGACCTTTTATTCTTATGATTCAGAGTTGTGCACTTATTGCACTTAAAGAATTTTTTTTATCATTAAGCTAAAATCACTTGAAGAGCATTATGTTTACTATGCTCCCCCCTTCACCAAGTAACCCTGAGAAACCTCTTCAGTCGCTGTCGATCTGCGTAGTTGGATGCTGTAGACCCCTTCACCATGTCCCTCCCAACAGACCCCGTTACAGTCGCTGACCATCAGTGAGTAGTAAGATGCTATATGATCTCTACTAGCCTTCTCTGTGTTGTACAGCACTCCCCATGCCCCCTCGACCCCAAGCATTATACATGCTAAAACTAATGCCCCCATTCTTTCTCCTCACACTTATCCCTCCCTTCAGACCCACCCTGGCCAGTCCTTTTCCCTTTGGTAACTTTTAGTCAACTCTCGGGTTCTGTGAGTCTGCTGCTGTTTTTTTCCTTCAGTTTTTCTTTGTTGTTATACTCCCCACATGAGTGAAAACACTTGGTACTTGTCTTTCTCTGCCTGGCCTATTTCTCTGAACATACTAACGTCTAGCTCCATCCAGGTCATTGCAAATGGTAATCTTTGTTTTCTTCTTAAGGCTGCTTACTGCACTTTTTAGACCGGATTTCATTCTTCCTTTTTGTTTGTAGTTTAGCTATGTTATTCACCATTCAACTCCTGGTTATGAACAAAAGCTTTGTGTCAATCGATACGTATCTGTATCTATCTATCTAATGGTCTGTCTATCTATGTATGTATGTATGTATGTATGTATGTATGTATCTATCTATCTATCTATCTATCTTCCTATCATCTATCTATGATGTCTATCATCTATCAATCTATGTACCTATCTATCTTTCACCTGTCATCTGTGTACCTCTCTATCTATGAATCAATCATCTTTTTGTCTGCCCATCTATCCTTCTGTACAGAACAGTTAACAACATAGCCTATGTCTCCTCCCTACATTATGCTTCCAGAAATCTTGCAAGGTAACTAAGCCATAAGGAGAGCACTGTGTACTCCGATACACTTTCAGTTAGAGTCAGCCGCGTGTGCTTACAAAACCAGTAAATGGAGGTGAAAGGACTTGAACCTGTATCTCTGTCCTCTGTCCTCTTATACTTCCTGCTCGCTTGGTGACTTTATTTAGCCACATTCAGTGAGTAAGGGATCCCTGAAGACCACAAGTATCCTTCGTCTGGTCCAGTTGTCAAAAGAAAAGTGTACTTGGTTATTTGCACACCACCATGTGTGAGGGACATCGGCGTGATCACTGCTGATAGGTGCAGGGACAAATATAAAGGAACACCTATTTCTGGACAGGAGCAGTTGGGAACAAAGAGTGTGTTGTGGAGTGAAGTGTTTATTTGAAGGTCCAAACTTCCCTCCTAAGGTGGTTATTACTTCTTTACACTCGTGAACATCATAAAAAGCAATGATTTTAAAAGCCCAGATGCATATTATTACAGCAATTCATTTGTTGAGGTGAGAGAAAATGAGAAGGAACTTGCTGCACCACTAAATCTATGCCTGAGCACTGCTGAAATCAAACAAAAAGAATTCACGGTTTCTAGATAGTTCTATTTTCTACTGACTCTCACTGGGGACTCAAACAGAATTCATTTGTTTGTTTGTTTCTTATTTTCACTTGTATAGGTAATCTGTCCCCGCCCGTTCAGCTTGTAGTTTGTCTGTGTCCTTGGATCTCAAGTGAGTCTCCAGTAAGTGAGCACGTAGGAGGTCTTGAGTTTTCATCAGTCCTTCTAACACTGTGTCTTTTTATTGGAGCACTCAAAGCCTGTACTTTTATTCTGATATTTGAGAGCTGTGCTCTTACTGCACTTTGAAATTCTTTTTGTTCTCATTAATATACAATCACATGCAGAACATTATGTTTTCCAGTCTACACCCTTCACCAAGACCCCGGCACAAGCCAGTTACAGTCGCTGTCCGTCAGCGTGTACTAAGATGCTGTAGAATCACTACATGTCTTCTCTGTGTTATGCAGCCGTACAAAAGAACCCCCAAGTTACACACTCTACATGCTAATCCTAATGCCCCCATTATTTTTTTCCCGCCCTTATTACTCCCTTCCCACAAACCCTACCCAGCCCCTTTCTCTTTGGTAACTGTTAGTCCACTCTCTGGTTCTGTGAGTCTGCTGCTGTCTTTTCCTTCAGTTTTTCTTTGTTATCATACTCCACACATGAGGGAAATCATTTGGTACATGTATTTCTCCTCCTGGAATATTTGACTGAGCATAATACCCTCTAGTTCCATCCACGTTATTGCAAATGATAGGATTTGTTTTCTTCTTATGGCTGCTTACTGCACTTTTTAAACTGGATTTCATTCTTCTTTTTTGTTTGTAGTTTCGCTATGTGCTTTCACCATTGCTCTCCTCGTTATGAGCAGAAGCTTTGTGTTAATCGATATGTACCTATATGTATCTACCTGTCTGTCTATCTATTTAACAATCAATCAATCAATCAATCATCTTTTTGTCTGCCCATCTGTCCTTGTGTACAGAACAGTTAACCATATATCCTATATCACTTTCCTACACTATGCTTCCAAAAATCCTGCAAAATATCTAGGCTGTAGAGAGAGCACTGGATTCACCGAGACACTTGCAGGTCGATTCGGCCGCGTGTACCTACAAAACCAGCAAATGGTTGTGCCGGGTCTTGAACCCGTGTCTCTATCCTCTGTCCTCTTTCATCTCCTTCTAACTTACTGTCTGTATTTAGCCCCATTCTTTGACTAAGTGCTCCCTGAAGACCACAAGTATCTTTCCTCTGTGCCTGTTGTCACGAGAAAAGTAAACTTGTTCTTTGCTCACCACCATGTTTGTAGGACATCAGCGTGATCACCGCCGATAGGACGGAGGGTCAAATAAAAAGGAACACCAATTTCTAGACAGGAGCAGTTGGGAGCTAAGAGTGTATTGTGGGGTGACATGTTTAATTGAGTGTCCAAACTTCCCTCTTTAGGTAGTTATTAGATCTTCACATTCGTGAACATCATAAAACCCACTGATTTCAAAGGCCCAGATGCTTATTATTACAGCAACTCATTTGTTGAGGTGAGAGAAAATGAGAAGAATGTTGCTGCACCACTAAATCAATGGCTGGGAACGGCCGAAACCAAACAAAAAGAATTCACGGTGGCCAGATAGGGCTATTTTATTCTGACTGTCTCAGGGGACTCAAAGAGAATCCATTTGTTTCACTGTTTGTTTTTCAGTTTCACTCGTGTAGAGTACTTGTCCACACACCTTCGGCGTGTAGTTTGTCTGTGTCCTTGGATCTCAAGTGAGTCTCCTGTAAGTAAGCAAGTAGGTGTCTTGAGTTTTCTTCCCTTCTTTTAACCCTGTGTCTTTTGTTTGCTGCACTCAGTGCCTGACCTTTTATTCTTATGATTCAGGGTTGTGCACTTATTGCACTTAAAGAATTTTTTTTATCATTAAGCTAAAATCACTTGAAGAGCATTATGTTTACTATGCTCCCCCCTTCACCAAGTAACCCTGAGAAACCTCTTCAGTCGCTGTCGATCTGCGTAGTTGGATGCTGTAGACCCCTTCACCATGTCCCTCCCAACAGACCCCGTTACAGTCGCTGTCCATCAGTGAGTAGTAAGATGCTATATGATCTCTACTAGCCTTCTCTGTGTTGTACAGCACTCCCCATGCCCCCTCGACCCCAAGCATTATACATGCTAAAACTAATGCCCCCATTCTTTCTCCTCACACTTATCCCTCCCTTCAGACCCACCCTGCCCAGTCCTTTTCCCTTTGGTAACTTTTAGTCAACTCTCGGGTTCTGTGAGTCTGCTGCTGTTTTTTTCCTTCAGTTTTTCTTGTTGTTATACTCCACACATGAGTGAAAACACTTGGTACTTGTCTTTCTCCGCCTGGCCTATTTCTCTGAACATACTACCGTCTAGCTCCATCCAGGTCATTGCAAATGGTAGTATTTGTTTTCTTCTTAAGGCTGCTTACTGCACTTTTTAGACTGGATTTCATTCTTCCTTTTTGTTTGTAGTTTAGCTATGTTATTCACCATTCAACTCCTGGTTATGAACAAAAGCTTTGTGTCAATCGATACGTATCTGTATCTATCTATCTAATGGTCTGTCTATCTATGTATCTATGTATGTATGTATGTATGTATGTATGTATCTATCTATCTATCTATCTTCCTATCATCTATCTATGATGTCTATCATCTATCAATCTATGTACCTATCTATCTTTCATCTGTCATCTGTGTACCTATCTATCTATGAATCAATCATCTTTTTGTCTGCCCATCTATCCTTCTGTACAGAACAGTTAACAACATAACCTATGTCTCTTCCCTACATTATGCTTCCAGAAATCTTCCAAGGTATCTAAGCCATAAGGAGAGCACTGTGTTCACCGATACACTTTCAGGTAGAGTCAGCCGCGTGTGCTTACAAAACCAGTAAATGGAGGTGAAAGGACTTGAAAATGTATCTCTGTCCTCTGTCCTCTTATACTTCCTTCTCGCTTGGTGACTTTATTTAGCCACATTCATTGAGTAAGTGATCCCTGAAGACCACAAGTATCCTTCGTCTGGTCCGGTTGTCGAAAGAAAAATGTACTTGGTTCTTTGCACACCACCATGTTTGAGGGACATCGGCGTGATCACTGCTGATAGGTGCAGGGACAAATATAAAGGAACACCTATTTCTGGACAGGAGCAGTTGGGAACAAAGAGTGTGTTGTGGAGTGAAGTGTTTATTTGAGGGTCCAAACTTCCCTAATTAGGTAGTTATTACTTCTTTACACTCGTGAACATCATAAAAAGCAATGATTTTAAAAGCCCAGACGCATATTATTACAGCAATTCATTTGTTGAGGTGAGAGGAAATGAGAAGGAACTTGCTGCACCACTAAATCTATGCCTGAGCACTGCTGAAATCAAACAAAAAGAATTCACGGTGGCTAGATAGGGCTATTTTCTACTGACTCTCTCTGGGGACTCAAACAGAATTCATTTGTTTGTTTGTTTCTTATTTTCACTTGTATAGGTAATCTGTCCCCGCCCGTTCAGCTTGTAGTTTGTCTGTGTCCTTGGATCTCAAGTGAGTCTCCAGTAAGGGAGCACGTAGGAGGTCTTGAGTTTTCATCAGTTCTTCTAACCCTGTGTCTTTTGATTGGAGCACTCAAAGCCTGTACTTTTATTCTGATATTTGAGAACTGTGCTCTTACTGCACTTTGAAATTCTTTTTGTTCTCATTAATATACAATCACATGCAGAACATTATGTTTTCCAGTCTACACCCTTCACCAAGACCCCGGCACAAGCCAGTTACGGTCGCTGTCCGTCAGCGTGTACTAAGATGCTGTAGAATCACTACATGTCTTCTCTGTGTTGTGCAGCCGTACAAAAGAACCCCCAAGTTACAGACAATACATGCTAATCCTAATGCCCCCATTCTTTTTCCCCGCCCTTATTACTCCCTTCCCACAAACCCTACCCAGTCCCTTTTTCTTTGGTAACTGTTAGTTCACTCTCGGGTTCTGTGAGTCTGCTGCTGTCTTTTCCTTCAGTTTTTCTTGTTATCATACTCCACACATGAGTGAAATCATTTGGTACATGTATTTCTCCTCCTGGAATATTTGACTGAGCATAATACCCTCTAGCTCCATCCACGTTATTGCAAATGATAGGATTTGTTTTCTTCTTATGGCTGCTTACTGCACTTTTTAAACTGGATTTCATTCTTCTTTTTTGTTTGTAGTTTCGCTATGTGCTTTCACCATTGCTCTCCTCGTTATGAGCAGAAGCTTTGTGTTAATCGATATGTACCTATATCTATCTATCTGTCTGTCTATCTATTTAACAATCAATCAATCAATCAATCAATCATATTTTTGTCTGCCCATCTGTCCTTGTGTGCAGAACAGTTAACCATATATCCTATATCACTTTCCTACACTATGCCTCCAAAAATCCAGCAAAATATCTAGGCTGTAGAGAGAGCACTGGGTTCACCGAGACACTTGCAGGTCGAGTCGGCTGCGTGTACCTACAATACCAGCAAATGGTTGTGCCGGGACTTGAACCCGTGTCTCTATCATCTGTCTTCTTTCATCTCCTTCTAACTTACTGTCTGTATTTAGCCACATTCTTTGACTAAGTGCTCCCTGAAGACCACAAGTATCATTCCTCTGGGCCTGTTGTCACGAGAAAAGTAAACTTGTTCTTTGCTCAGCACCATGTTTGAAGGACATCAGCGTGATCACCGCCGATAGGACGGAGGGTCAAATAAAAAGGAACACCAATTTCTAGACAGGAGCAGTTGGGAGCTAAGAGTGTATTGTGGGGTGACGTGTTTAATTGAGTGTCCAAACTTCCCTCTTTAGGTAGTTATTAGATCTTCACATTCGTGAACATCATAAAACCAACTGATTTCAAAGGCCCAGATGCTTATTATTACAGTAACTCAGTTGTTGAGGTGAGAGAAAATGAGAAATAAGTTGCTGCACCACTAAATCTATGGCTGGGAACGGCCGAAACCAAACAAAAAGAATTCACGGTGGCCAGATATAGCTATTTTATTCTGACTGTCTCAGGGGACTCAAACAGAATCCATTTGTTTGACTGTTTGTTTTTCAGTTTCACTCGTGTAGAGTACTTGTCCACACACCTTCGGCTTGTAGTTTGTCTGTGTCCTTGGATCTCAAGTGAGTCTCCTGTAAGTAAGCAAGTAGGTGTCTTGAGTTTTCATCCCTTCTTTTAACCCTGTGTCTTTTGTTTGCTGCACTCAGTGCCTGACCTTTTATTCTTATGATTCAGAGTTGTGCACTTATTGCACTTAAAGAATTTTTTTTATCATTAAGCTAAAATCACTTGAAGAGCATTATGTTTACTATGCTCCCCCCTTCACCAAGTAACCCTGAGAAACCTCTTCAGTCGCTGTCGATCTGCGTAGTTGGATGCTGTAGACCCCTTCACCATGTCCCTCCCAACAGACCCCGTTACAGTCGCTGACCATCAGTGAGTAGTAAGATGCTATATGATCTCTACTAGCCTTCTCTGTGTTGTACAGCACTCCCCATGCCCCCTCGACCCCAAGCATTATACATGCTAAAACTAATGCCCCCATTCTTTCTCCTCACACTTATCCCTCCCTTCAGACCCACCCTGGCCAGTCCTTTTCCCTTTGGTAACTTTTAGTCAACTCTCGGGTTCTGTGAGTCTGCTGCTGTTTTTTTCCTTCAGTTTTTCTTTGTTGTTATACTCCCCACATGAGTGAAAACACTTGGTACTTGTCTTTCTCTGCCTGGCCTATTTCTCTGAACATACTAACGTCTAGCTCCATCCAGGTCATTGCAAATGGTAATCTTTGTTTTCTTCTTAAGGCTGCTTACTGCACTTTTTAGACCGGATTTCATTCTTCCTTTTTGTTTGTAGTTTAGCTATGTTATTCACCATTCAACTCCTGGTTATGAACAAAAGCTTTGTGTCAATCGATACGTATCTGTATCTATCTATCTAATGGTCTGTCTATCTATGTATGTATGTATGTATGTATGTATGTATGTATCTATCTATCTATCTATCTATCTTCCTATCATCTATCTATGATGTCTATCATCTATCAATCTATGTACCTATCTATCTTTCACCTGTCATCTGTGTACCTCTCTATCTATGAATCAATCATCTTTTTGTCTGCCCATCTATCCTTCTGTACAGAACAGTTAACAACATAGCCTATGTCTCCTCCCTACATTATGCTTCCAGAAATCTTGCAAGGTAACTAAGCCATAAGGAGAGCACTGTGTACTCCGATACACTTTCAGTTAGAGTCAGCCGCGTGTGCTTACAAAACCAGTAAATGGAGGTGAAAGGACTTGAACCTGTATCTCTGTCCTCTGTCCTCTTATACTTCCTGCTCGCTTGGTGACTTTATTTAGCCACATTCAGTGAGTAAGGGATCCCTGAAGACCACAAGTATCCTTCGTCTGGTCCAGTTGTCAAAAGAAAAGTGTACTTGGTTCTTTGCACACCACCATGTGTGAGGGACATCGGCGTGATCACTGCTGATAGGTGCAGGGACAAATATAAAGGAACACCTATTTCTGGACAGGAGCAGTTGGGAACAAAGAGTGTGTTGTGGAGTGAAGTGTTTATTTGAAGGTCCAAACTTCCCTCCTAAGGTGGTTATTACTTCTTTACACTCGTGAACATCATAAAAAGCAATGATTTTAAAAGCCCAGATGCATATTATTACAGCAATTCATTTGTTGAGGTGAGAGAAAATGAGAAGGAACTTGCTGCACCACTAAATCTATGCCTGAGCACTGCTGAAATCAAACAAAAAGAATTCACGGTTTCTAGATAGTTCTATTTTCTACTGACTCTCACTGGGGACTCAAACAGAATTCATTTGTTTGTTTGTTTCTTATTTTCACTTGTATAGGTAATCTGTCCCCGCCCGTTCAGCTTGTAGTTTGTCTGTGTCCTTGGATCTCAAGTGAGTCTCCAGTAAGTGAGCACGTAGGAGGTCTTGAGTTTTCATCAGTCCTTCTAACACTGTGTCTTTTTATTGGAGCACTCAAAGCCTGTACTTTTATTCTGATATTTGAGAGCTGTGCTCTTACTGCACTTTGAAATTCTTTTTGTTCTCATTAATATACAATCACATGCAGAACATTATGTTTTCCAGTCTACACCCTTCACCAAGACCCCGGCACAAGCCAGTTACAGTCGCTGTCCGTCAGCGTGTACTAAGATGCTGTAGAATCACTACATGTCTTCTCTGTGTTATGCAGCCGTACAAAAGAACCCCCAAGTTACACACTCTACATGCTAATCCTAATGCCCCCATTATTTTTTTCCCGCCCTTATTACTCCCTTCCCACAAACCCTACCCAGCCCCTTTCTCTTTGGTAACTGTTAGTCCACTCTCTGGTTCTGTGAGTCTGCTGCTGTCTTTTCCTTCAGTTTTTCTTTGTTATCATACTCCACACATGAGGGAAATCATTTGGTACATGTATTTCTCCTCCTGGAATATTTGACTGAGCATAATACCCTCTAGTTCCATCCACGTTATTGCAAATGATAGGATTTGTTTTCTTCTTATGGCTGCTTACTGCACTTTTTAAACTGGATTTCATTCTTCTTTTTTGTTTGTAGTTTCGCTATGTGCTTTCACCATTGCTCTCCTCGTTATGAGCAGAAGCTTTGTGTTAATCGATATGTACCTATATGTATCTACCTGTCTGTCTATCTATTTAACAATCAATCAATCAATCAATCATCTTTTTGTCTGCCCATCTGTCCTTGTGTACAGAACAGTTAACCATATATCCTATATCACTTTCCTACACTATGCTTCCAAAAATCCTGCAAAATATCTAGGCTGTAGAGAGAGCACTGGATTCACCGAGACACTTGCAGGTCGATTCGGCCGCGTGTACCTACAAAACCAGCAAATGGTTGTGCCGGGTCTTGAACCCGTGTCTCTATCCTCTGTCCTCTTTCATCTCCTTCTAACTTACTGTCTGTATTTAGCCCCATTCTTTGACTAAGTGCTCCCTGAAGACCACAAGTATCTTTCCTCTGTGCCTGTTGTCACGAGAAAAGTAAACTTGTTCTTTGCTCACCACCATGTTTGTAGGACATCAGCGTGATCACCGCCGATAGGACGGAGGGTCAAATAAAAAGGAACACCAATTTCTAGACAGGAGCAGTTGGGAGCTAAGAGTGTATTGTGGGGTGACATGTTTAATTGAGTGTCCAAACTTCCCTCTTTAGGTAGTTATTAGATCTTCACATTCGTGAACATCATAAAACCCACTGATTTCAAAGGCCCAGATGCTTATTATTACAGCAACTCATTTGTTGAGGTGAGAGAAAATGAGAAGAATGTTGCTGCACCACTAAATCAATGGCTGGGAACGGCCGAAACCAAACAAAAAGAATTCACGGTGGCCAGATAGGGCTATTTTATTCTGACTGTCTCAGGGGACTCAAAGAGAATCCATTTGTTTCACTGTTTGTTTTTCAGTTTCACTCGTGTAGAGTACTTGTCCACACACCTTCGGCGTGTAGTTTGTCTGTGTCCTTGGATCTCAAGTGAGTCTCCTGTAAGTAAGCAAGTAGGTGTCTTGAGTTTTCTTCCCTTCTTTTAACCCTGTGTCTTTTGTTTGCTGCACTCAGTGCCTGACCTTTTATTCTTATGATTCAGGGTTGTGCACTTATTGCACTTAAAGAATTTTTTTTATCATTAAGCTAAAATCACTTGAAGAGCATTATGTTTACTATGCTCCCCCCTTCACCAAGTAACCCTGAGAAACCTCTTCAGTCGCTGTCGATCTGCGTAGTTGGATGCTGTAGACCCCTTCACCATGTCCCTCCCAACAGACCCCGTTACAGTCGCTGTCCATCAGTGAGTAGTAAGATGCTATATGATCTCTACTAGCCTTCTCTGTGTTGTACAGCACTCCCCATGCCCCCTCGACCCCAAGCATTATACATGCTAAAACTAATGCCCCCATTCTTTCTCCTCACACTTATCCCTCCCTTCAGACCCACCCTGCCCAGTCCTTTTCCCTTTGGTAACTTTTAGTCAACTCTCGGGTTCTGTGAGTCTGCTGCTGTTTTTTTCCTTCAGTTTTTCTTGTTGTTATACTCCACACATGAGTGAAAACACTTGGTACTTGTCTTTCTCCGCCTGGCCTATTTCTCTGAACATACTACCGTCTAGCTCCATCCAGGTCATTGCAAATGGTAGTATTTGTTTTCTTCTTAAGGCTGCTTACTGCACTTTTTAGACTGGATTTCATTCTTCCTTTTTGTTTGTAGTTTAGCTATGTTATTCACCATTCAACTCCTGGTTATGAACAAAAGCTTTGTGTCAATCGATACGTATCTGTATCTATCTATCTAATGGTCTGTCTATCTATGTATCTATGTATGTATGTATGTATGTATGTATCTATCTATCTATCTATCTATCTTCCTATCATCTATCTATGATGTCTATCATCTATCAATCTATGTACCTATCTATCTTTCATCTGTCATCTGTGTACCTATCTATCTATGAATCAATCATCTTTTTGTCTGCCCATCTATCCTTCTGTACAGAACAGTTAACAACATAACCTATGTCTCTTCCCTACATTATGCTTCCAGAAATCTTCCAAGGTATCTAAGCCATAAGGAGAGCACTGTGTTCACCGATACACTTTCAGGTAGAGTCAGCCGCGTGTGCTTACAAAACCAGTAAATGGAGGTGAAAGGACTTGAAAATGTATCTCTGTCCTCTGTCCTCTTATACTTCCTTCTCGCTTGGTGACTTTATTTAGCCACATTCATTGAGTAAGTGATCCCTGAAGACCACAAGTATCCTTCGTCTGGTCCGGTTGTCGAAAGAAAAATGTACTTGGTTCTTTGCACACCACCATGTTTGAGGGACATCGGCGTGATCACTGCTGATAGGTGCAGGGACAAATATAAAGGAACACCTATTTCTGGACAGGAGCAGTTGGGAACAAAGAGTGTGTTGTGGAGTGAAGTGTTTATTTGAGGGTCCAAACTTCCCTAATTAGGTAGTTATTACTTCTTTACACTCGTGAACATCATAAAAAGCAATGATTTTAAAAGCCCAGACGCATATTATTACAGCAATTCATTTGTTGAGGTGAGAGGAAATGAGAAGGAACTTGCTGCACCACTAAATCTATGCCTGAGCACTGCTGAAATCAAACAAAAAGAATTCACGGTGGCTAGATAGGGCTATTTTCTACTGACTCTCTCTGGGGACTCAAACAGAATTCATTTGTTTGTTTGTTTCTTATTTTCACTTGTATAGGTAATCTGTCCCCGCCCGTTCAGCTTGTAGTTTGTCTGTGTCCTTGGATCTCAAGTGAGTCTCCAGTAAGGGAGCACGTAGGAGGTCTTGAGTTTTCATCAGTTCTTCTAACCCTGTGTCTTTTGATTGGAGCACTCAAAGCCTGTACTTTTATTCTGATATTTGAGAACTGTGCTCTTACTGCACTTTGAAATTCTTTTTGTTCTCATTAATATACAATCACATGCAGAACATTATGTTTTCCAGTCTACACCCTTCACCAAGACCCCGGCACAAGCCAGTTACGGTCGCTGTCCGTCAGCGTGTACTAAGATGCTGTAGAATCACTACATGTCTTCTCTGTGTTGTGCAGCCGTACAAAAGAACCCCCAAGTTACAGACAATACATGCTAATCCTAATGCCCCCATTCTTTTTCCCCGCCCTTATTACTCCCTTCCCACAAACCCTACCCAGTCCCTTTTTCTTTGGTAACTGTTAGTTCACTCTCGGGTTCTGTGAGTCTGCTGCTGTCTTTTCCTTCAGTTTTTCTTGTTATCATACTCCACACATGAGTGAAATCATTTGGTACATGTATTTCTCCTCCTGGAATATTTGACTGAGCATAATACCCTCTAGCTCCATCCACGTTATTGCAAATGATAGGATTTGTTTTCTTCTTATGGCTGCTTACTGCACTTTTTAAACTGGATTTCATTCTTCTTTTTTGTTTGTAGTTTCGCTATGTGCTTTCACCATTGCTCTCCTCGTTATGAGCAGAAGCTTTGTGTTAATCGATATGTACCTATATCTATCTATCTGTCTGTCTATCTATTTAACAATCAATCAATCAATCAATCAATCATATTTTTGTCTGCCCATCTGTCCTTGTGTGCAGAACAGTTAACCATATATCCTATATCACTTTCCTACACTATGCTTCCAAAAATCCAGCAAAATATCTAAGCTGTAGAGAGAGCACTGGGTTCACCGAGACACTTGCAGGTCGAGTCGGCTGCGTGTACCTACAATACCAGCAAATGGTTGTGCCGGGACTTGAACCCGTGTCTCTATCATCTGTCTTCTTTCATCTCCTTCTAAATTACTGTCTGTATTTAGCCACATTCTTTGACTAAGTTCTCCCTGAAGACCACAAGTATCATTCCTCTGGGCCTGTTGTCACGAGAAATGTAAACTTCTTCTTTGCTCATCACCATGTTTGAAGGACATCAGCGTGATCACCGCCGATAGGACGGAGGGTCAAATAAAAAGGAACACCAATTTCTAGACAGGAGCAGTTGGGAGCTAAGAGTGTATTGTGGGGTGACGTGTTTAATTGAGTGTCCAAACTTCCCTCTTTAGGTAGTTATTAGATCTTCACATTCGTGAACATCATAAAACCAACTGATTTCAAATGCCCAGATGCTTATTATTACAGTAACTCAGTTGTTGAGGTGAGAGAAAATGAGAAGTATGTTGCTGCACCACTAAATCAATGGCTGGGAACGGCCGAAACCAAACAAAAAGAATTCACGGTGGCCAGATATAGCTATTTTATTCTGACTGTCTCAGGGGACTCAAACAGAATCCATTTGTTTGACTGTTTGTTTTTCAGTTTCACTCGTGTAGAGTACTTGTCCACACACCTTCGGCTTGTAGTTTGTCTGTGTCCTTGGATCTCAAGTGAGTCTCCTGTAAGTAAGCAAGTAGGTGTCTTGAGTTTTCATCCCTTCTTTTAACCCTGTGTCTTTTGTTTGCTGCACTCAGTGCCTGACCTTTTATTCTTATGATTCAGAGTTGTGCACTTATTGCACTTAAAGAATTTTTTTTATCATTAAGCTAAAATCACTTGAAGAGCATTATGTTTACTATGCTCCCCCCTTCACCAAGTAACCCTGAGAAACCTCTTCAGTCGCTGTCGATCTGCGTAGTTGGATGCTGTAGACCCCTTCACCATGTCCCTCCCAACAGACCCCGTTACAGTCGCTGACCATCAGTGAGTAGTAAGATGCTATATGATCTCTACTAGCCTTCTCTGTGTTGTACAGCACTCCCCATGCCCCCTCGACCCCAAGCATTATACATGCTAAAACTAATGCCCCCATTCTTTCTCCTCACACTTATCCCTCCCTTCAGACCCACCCTGGCCAGTCCTTTTCCCTTTGGTAACTTTTAGTCAACTCTCGGGTTCTGTGAGTCTGCTGCTGTTTTTTTCCTTCAGTTTTTCTTTGTTGTTATACTCCCCACATGAGTGAAAACACTTGGTACTTGTCTTTCTCCGCCTGGCCTATTTCTCTGAACATACTACCGTCTAGCTCCATCCAGGTCATTGCAAATGGTAATCTTTGTTTTCTTCTTAAGGCTGCTTACTGCACTTTTTAGACCGGATTTCATTCTTCCTTTTTGTTTGTAGTTTAGCTATGTTATTCACCATTCAACTCCTGGTTATGAACAAAAGCTTTGTGTCAATCGATACGTATCTGTATCTATCTATCTAATGGTCTGTCTATCTATGTATGTATGTATGTATGTATGTATGTATGTATCTATATATCTATCTATCTATCTATCTTCCTATCATCTATCTATGATGTCTATCATCTATCAATCTATGTACCTATCTATCTTTCACCTGTCATCTGTGTACCTCTCTATCTATGAATCAATCATCTTTTTGTCTGCCCATCTATCCTTCTGTACAGAACAGTTAACAACATAGCCTATGTCTCCTCCCTACATTATGCTTCCAGAAATCTTGCAAGGTAACTAAGCCATAAGGAGAGCACTGTGTACTCCGATACACTTTCAGTTAGAGTCAGCCGCGTGTGCTTACAAAACCAGTAAATGGAGGTGAAAGGACTTGAACCTGTATCTCTGTCCTCTGTCCTCTTATACTTCCTGCTCGCTTGGTGACTTTATTTAGCCACATTCAGTGAGTAAGGGATCCCTGAAGACCACAAGTATCCTTCGTCTGGTCCAGTTGTCAAAAGAAAAGTGTACTTGGTTCTTTGCACACCACCATGTGTGAGGGACATCGGCGTGATCACTGCTGATAGGTGCAGGGACAAATATAAAGGAACACCTATTTCTGGACAGGAGCAGTTGGGAACAAAGAGTGTGTTGTGGAGTGAAGTGTTTATTTGAAGGTCCAAACTTCCCTCCTAAGGTGGTTATTACTTCTTTACACTCGTGAACATCATAAAAAGCAATGATTTTAAAAGCCCAGATGCATATTATTACAGCAATTCATTTGTTGAGGTGAGAGAAAATGAGAAGGAACTTGCTGCACCACTAAATCTATGCCTGAGCACTGCTGAAATCAAACAAAAAGAATTCACGGTGGCTAGATAGGGCTATTTTCTACTGACTCTCTCTGGGGACTCAAACAGAATTCATTTGTTTGTTTGTTTCTTATTTTCACTTGTATAGGTAATCTGTCCCCGCCCGTTCAGCTTGTAGTCTGTCTGTGTCCTTGGATCTCAAGTGAGTCTCCAGTAAGGGAGCACGTAGGAGGTCTTGAGTTTTCATCAGTTCTTCTAAACCTGTGTCTTTCGATTGGAGCACTCAAAGAATGTACTTTTATTCTGATATTTGAGAGCTGTGCTCTTACTGCACTTTGAAATTCTTTTTGCTCTCATTAATATACAATCACATGCAGAACATTATGTTTTCCAGTCTACACCCTTCACCAAGACCCCGGCACAAGCCAGTTACAGTCGCTGTCCGTCAGCGTGTACTAAGTTGCTGTAGAATCACTACATGTCTTCTCTGTGTTATGCAGCCGTACAAAAGACCCCCCAAGTTACCCACTATACATGCTAATCCTAATGCCACCATTCTTTTTTTCCCGCCCTTATTACTCCCTTCCCACAAACCCTACCCAGTCCCTTTTTCTTTGGTAACTGTTAGTTCACTCTCGGGTTCTGTGAGTCTGCTGCTGTCTTTTCCTTCAGTTTTTCTTTGTTATCATACTCCACACATGAGTGAAATCATTTGGTACATGTATTTCTCCTCCTGGAATATTTGACTGAGCATAATACCCTCTAGCTCCATCCACGTTATTGCAAATGATAGGATTTGTTTTCTTCTTATGGCTGCTTACTGCACTTTTTAAACTGGATTTCATTCTTCTTTTTTGTTTGTAGTTTCGCTATGTGCTTTCACCATTGCTCTCCTCGTTATGAGCAGAAGCTTTGTGTTAATCGATATGTACCTATATGTATCTACCTGTCTGTCTATCTATTTAACAATCAATCAATCAATCAATCATCTTTTTGTCTGCCCATCTGTCCTTGTGTACAGAACAGTTAACCATATATCCTATATCACTTTCCTACACTATGCTTCCAAAAATCCTGCAAAATATCTAGGCTGTAGAGAGAGCACTGGATTCACCGAGACACTTGCAGGTCGATTCGGCCGCGTGTACCTACAAAACCAGCAAATGGTTGTGCCGGGTCTTGAACCCGTGTCTCTATCCTCTGTCCTCTTTCATCTCCTTCTAACTTACTGTCTGTATTTAGCCCCATTCTTTGACTAAGTGCTCCCTGAAGACCACAAGTATCTTTCCTCTGGGCCTGTTGTCGCGAGAAAAGTAAACATGTTCTTTGCTCACCACCATGTTTGTAGGACATCAGCGTGATCACCGCCGATAGGACGGAGGGTCAAATAAAAAGGAACACCAATTTCTAGACAGGAGCAGTTGGGAGCTAAGAGTGTATTGTGGGGTGACGTGTTTAATTGAGTGTCCAAACTTCCCTCTTTAGGTAGTTATTAGATCTTCACATTCGTGAACATCATAAAACCCACTGATTTCAAAGGCCCAGATGCTTATTATTACAGCAACTCAGTTGTTGAGGTGAGAGAAAATGAGAAGTATGTTGCTGCACCACTAAATCAATGGCTGGGAACGGCCGAAACCAAACAAAAAGAATTCACGGTGGCCAGATAGGGCTATTTTATTCTGACTGTCTCAGGGGACTCAAAGAGAATCCATTTGTTTGACTGTTTGTTTTTCAGTTTCACTCGTGTAGAGTACTTGTCCACACACCTTCGGTGTGTAGTTTGTCTGTGTCCTTGGATCTCAAGTGAGTCTCCTGTAAGTAAGCAAGTAGGTGTCTTGAGTTTTCATCCCTTCTTTTAACCCTGTGTCTTTTGTTTGCTGCACTCAGTGCCTGACCTTTTATTCTTATGATTCAGGGTTGTGCACTTATTGCACTTAAAGAATTTTTTTTATCATTAAGCTAAAATCACTTGAAGAGCATTATGTTTACTATGCTCCCCCCTTCACCAAGTAACCCTGAGAAACCTCTTCAGTCGCTGTCGATCTGCGTAGTTGGATGCTGTAGACCCCTTCACCATGTCCCTCCCAACAGACCCCGTTACAGTCGCTGTCCATCAGTGAGTAGTAAGATGCTATATGATCTCTACTAGCCTTCTCTGTGTTGTACAGCACTCCCCATGCCCCCTCGACCCCAAGCATTATACATGCTAAAACTAATGCCCCCATTCTTTCTCCTCACACTTATCCCTCCCTTCAGACCCACCCTGCCCAGTCCTTTTCCCTTTGGTAACTTTTAGTCAACTCTCGGGTTCTGTGAGTCTGCTGCTGTTTTTTTCCTTCAGTTTTTCTTGTTGTTATACTCCACACATGAGTGAAAACACTTGGTACTTGTCTTTCTCCGCCTGGCCTATTTCTCTGAACATACTACCGTCTAGCTCCATCCAGGTCATTGCAAATGGTAGTATTTGTTTTCTTCTTAAGGCTGCTTACTGCACTTTTTAGACTGGATTTCATTCTTCCTTTTTGTTTGTAGTTTAGCTATGTTATTCACCATTCAACTCCTGGTTATGAACAAAAGCTTTGTGTCAATCGATACGTATCTGTATCTATCTATCTAATGGTCTGTCTATCTATGTATCTATGTATGTATGTATGTATGTATGTATGTATCTATCTATCTATCTATCTATCTTCCTATCATCTATCTATGATGTCTATCATCTATCAATCTATGTACCTATCTATCTTTCATCTGTCATCTGTGTACCTATCTATCTATGAATCAATCATCTTTTTGTCTGCCCATCTATCCTTCTGTACAGAACAGTTAACAACATAACCTATGTCTCTTCCCTACATTATGCTTCCAGAAATCTTCCAAGGTATCTAAGCCATAAGGAGAGCACTGTGTTCACCGATACACTTTCAGGTAGAGTCAGCCGCGTGTGCTTACAAAACCAGTAAATGGAGGTGAAAGGACTTGAAAATGTATCTCTGTCCTCTGTCCTCTTATACTTCCTTCTCGCTTGGTGACTTTATTTAGCCACATTCAGTGAGTAAGTGATCCCTGAAGACCACAAGTATCCTTCGTCTGGTCCGGTTGTCGAAAGAAAAATGTACTTGGTTCTTTGCACACCACCATGTTTGAGGGACATCGGCGTGATCACTGCTGATAGGTGCAGGGACAAATATAAAGGAACACCTATTTCTGGACAGGAGCAGTTGGGAACAAAGAGTGTGTTGTGGAGTGAAGTGTTTATTTGAGGGTCCAAACTTCCCTAATTAGGTAGTTATTACTTCTTTACACTCGTGAACATCATAAAAAGCAATGATTTTAAAAGCCCAGACGCATATTATTACAGCAATTCATTTGTTGAGGTGAGAGGAAATGAGAAGGAACTTGCTGCACCACTAAATCTATGCCTGAGCACTGCTGAAATCAAACAAAAAGAATTCACGGTGGCTAGATAGGGCTATTTTCTACTGACTCTCTCTGGGGACTCAAACAGAATTCATTTGTTTGTTTGTTTCTTATTTTCACTTGTATAGGTAATCTGTCCCCGCCCGTTCAGCTTGTAGTCTGTCTGTGTCCTTGGATCTCAAGTGAGTCTCCAGTAAGGGAGCACGTAGGAGGTCTTGAGTTTTCATCAGTTCTTCTAAACCTGTGTCTTTCGATTGGAGCACTCAAAGAATGTACTTTTATTCTGATATTTGAGAGCTGTGCTCTTA